>NC_044306.2:152901441-153210806 GCF_007474595.2 Lynx canadensis | reverse complement strand
TTATGGTTACTCAACTTTTTATGTATAATTATTACAGTAAAACAATAACACAATAAAAATTACGAACAATTCTCAATTACATGAGTATATTTTTACAACAGGGAAAAATCAATATATACTTACATACTGATCTGTCATAGCAATGAATAATGACTACAGTTTCTATTGTTTTTAAGTTTATCTATTTATTTTTAGAGAGAGAGAGTGAAAGCGTGTGCATGCCAGTGGGAGAGGGGCAGAAAGAGAGGGAGAGAGAATCCCAAGCAGGCTCCACACTGTCAGCACACAGAACATAAAGACATAAAGGCAAGTTGGGCTAAAATTCATAAAAAATTCTATTTCACAACACATTTTAGAGATGGCGATTCTAAATCTTTAGGATCAATTATAGCAGCTTTCAAATATCTGCAGAAAAATATGTGGATATATATTATTTATACATTTACATGTATAACACATTTGTTTGTGTATATATAATACATATTTATATTATACACACATACACACACACACACACACACACACTATTGAGATAAAGAGAAATACTAAAAGAAAAAAAAGAAGAAATTAAACAAATAAAAATTCGAAGCTGTCACATTGAATGACAGAATGGAATTTTTTCCTTTGCCTTTGAAATCATGTGCTATCATTGTTGATTTTGAATTAGCAGTTTAATTCCTGAAATACATAGCACCAAAAGAGTTGGAGACATGGTTTACTCCTAAAGTGAGTTCAAACAATCCCAAATGCTAATGAATTTAGTTTCAAAACAAATGCATATGGTTGAGTCCATGTGTATTAAGGGCAAGCTGCAAAACAAAATTTAATTTCCACATAAAATGTAAATAAATGGATAAATATTAAACATGTTCTCAGTTGAAACTTACCTATATATGTATTTATAGAAATGTAAATATAAATATATATTTAGAACTTAATAACTGCAGCAACTGCTTAGAGGAAAGTTTTATCATTGACATAGTTTAGAACTGTCTACCCATGTTGATAATAAAAAGGCAGACAGTTTTAATTGGTTTTGTTGTTGTTTCTAAATTTCCCACAGCCGATTGCCAGCACTGGAGCAGACCACCCGTGTCAGCCATCCTTATAATCCCATTAGTATATTACTCTTTCCACATTTTGATAACTTTGCTGCTGCCTTTAGGACTGAGAACACCAGGAAGGATTTTACAAATACCATGCTGTTTCCTTAAATGACTTCTTTTTATTCACACACATAGAAACAAAATTCTAGCTACTTACAAGGGACAATTTATTCCCTAATGATTCTATGACAGAGTTTCTAAAAACGGGGCTCAGATTACTTGAATGAGAATCATATGTGGTCTTGGGGCCCTTTGCAGACATTTTGAATTAGCCTTTCTGAGGTGGGTTCTGAAACTCTAATTTAAAGAGAGAGGAGAAAGAGAAGAAAGAGAAACAACTTTGGCCATCCTTGTAACGTCTTTCCTAAGTTTTTGAAAGCTTCCACATCTGGGAATTAGCTCATCCTTTCATCTTGAAACAATTTCTTCACTGATTTTCTGTTTTTCACTTTTCTCCCTTTTTTCTCCCTATTCAATGACCTCTCTTTCTAGACTCTTCTCTGGCTCCTCTTCTACTCATCTATTCAGTGGCAAAATGCCTAAAGGCTCAGTTTTGGGACATCTGTTCTTCTCTCCCAAGGCTATCACTTAAAAAGTTCATTTTTGTTCTAATATGTTCATTTCTTCATACTCAGACAAATGTATCTTGCATGTTTATTATGCATGTCAAATGTAATATATCACAAAGAAGAACACTGATTTTTCTACTCAAGTGTGTTTTATTCTTCAGTCTTCTGCTTTCACTAATGACACCATCCACAGTTGCTTATGGCCTAGAAATTAGATATTATCCTTTATATCTTCCGTTTTCTTATTCTGATATTTAGTTCATAATCATACCTGTTTTCACCACCCAAATGCATTCTAAATCACTAATTTTCACTCTTATTCCCTTATCATTCCAGTTTAACCCATCCCTTTTTGAATAACTGCAATAGTTTCTACTTACTTTTTCTGTCAATCCATTTTACATACAGAATCCAGAGTGGTCTTTAAAGATATAAACTTCCTATGTGAAACTTCTGTCCGAAACATTCCACTTCCTCAAATTGCCATAGAAAGCCACCTACTTAGCACAAAGCTATTAGATACATCCTGATCTAGTCCTGTCCGTCTTTCACCCTCATTTTGTTTAACATTATCCTTCTCTCACTAAACTCTAGCTTCGTAGACTACCAATATATCAACCCATTCCATTCTTAGATACAGTAGTTCCCCTTCTCTGTGGTTTTATTTTCTATGGTTTCAGTTACCAGAGTCTGGTTTCAACTGTGGTCTGAAAGTAGATGATCTTCCTTCTGACCTATCCTTAGAAAGACACTGGTAGCTGAACACTGTGTCACAGTGCACGCCATCCACCTCACTTCACGTCGTCACATAGGCATTTTGTCATCTAATATCATCACAAGAAAGGTAAGTCCAGTACATTAAGATATTTTGAGAGAGAGAGAGAGAGACAACATTCACTTAATTTTCATTGCAGTATGCTGTTATAATTGTTCTATTT
Source organism: Lynx canadensis (assembly GCF_007474595.2). Taxonomy (NCBI): domain Eukaryota; kingdom Metazoa; phylum Chordata; class Mammalia; order Carnivora; family Felidae; genus Lynx; species Lynx canadensis. The sequence goes on along the minus strand of NC_044306.2, from coordinate 153,208,193 downwards.
TGTTATTAGTTATTGTTGTTAACCTCTGGTCTTGTTTATAAATTAAACATTATCATAGGTATGTTGTACATGGAAAAAAGACATAGTATTAATAGGCTTCAGTACTATCCATGGTTTCAGGCATCCACTGGGGACCTCGGAATGTTCCCGTCCACAGGTAAGGAGGAATTATCATATTTTCAACTTGTTCTTTTCTGTGCTAAAATGTTCTTCCCCCAGTCTTGGCAGAGATGGGTCGTATTATCATTTATTACTCAGCTCAGTTATCACCTCTTCCAGGAGAACTGCCACCCCCCACTGTGGACATTCTCTATCACAGTGCCCCGTGCTATTATCTGACCAGTCTGAAAAGTTTTCTCACTTTTCTGCCTGTTTATTTATGTATTGTCACCATCCTCTCACACATTCCCCAAATACACATTCTTGCAGCTCCAAAAAATGAGTGAGTTTTGCTTCATGTTTTGTATAGACACATATACATTAGAAGAATTCTAAAGCCTTTTCTGCCCCCTGCCACTCCAGCTACAGAAAAAGAGAAATGGTTGAACTAATAGGTGAGTCTGAAAGAGGAACTGAATAAGTGTCGTCCAGGTCATTTCTTTTTATTTCTTCAAGATCCCACTGCACAAATGGAGAATATGTTCTGGTCTGTGATTTGGAAAACCAATATTTAGCAGCAAGCTATTTAAGCTTTGTTGCAGTGCATTGTGCTTGAGAAATAAATAGTAAATTTAGTCAGAAATGATATGACTGTTACATCCAAAGTGTTTATGTTTACACAATAGGCTTTAAGCAAAAGGGCTCTGAGTCACTTTTTCTCAACAGTTTGCAGTGGGATGATTGAACTATGTGAGTTTTGTTTCTTTCCTTGTTTTTGGTTCAGGAAAGGGAAAGAGAAGGGTTGATTTTTTAAGTGGTGAAGCCTAGGCAAATAGCTTTAGGACTTAGGTTTTTATCAAGCAGGAACTTTTGATCTTGCTGGATTTGGATAGATGATTGCAAGATTGTCTACACAGGGGCAGATATTTTATACAGCAGAGCTTTGTAAAGTGTCAGAGCCACATGCACCCACAAAATGGGAGTGGGTCTCACCAGCCTTCATAGATGACTGGCCATGTATGGGTTAGTCAGCTTGCCTTTGAAATATGGAATCGTAAGGCATCCCAGTATTTCAAGAGATTAAAGTGAGGATCAAATCTTAGTAATCTTTGGTCTGGAGAACAATTGTGTACCTTTAATGTATTTTTCAGGTGGGTCCACAGGTCAAGGACTTCAAGCTACAATAGTTCCACAATTGCTGCAGAGAATTAGAAAAGTTTAGGGTTTTTTTAAATTTGTATTTGTTTAGAAATAGAGACAACACACAAGAAAGGTAGAAGGTCAGAGGGAAAGAGAGAGAGAGAGAGAGAGAGAGAGAGAGAGAGACTTAAGGAGGCTCCACACCCAGCATGGAGCCTGAAACAGAGTTTGATCCCATGACCCTGGGATCATGACCTAAACCAAAATCAAGAATCAGACCCACAACTGACTGAGCCACCGACGTGCCCTAGGAAATTCTTGAATTTATGTTGCTTGTCCACAAGCTTTTAATTATGTTTCCCCAATTACGTGCTTTCAAGAAGCCAGCCCTCTTAAAGCTGGAGTTCAAAAGTCTCAAAACATCTTTGCTGCAGATTTCTAGTGGTCAAAGCCATTCACAGTCTAGGCCAAACTTAAGGAGAGAGAGCATAGACTCTACCTCTAAATGTGCACAGTGTTGAATATATGTACAGGAATGAGAGAAATTATTGGTAATCATATTTTAAGACCATCCAATGCAGTGCACAATCTGCACTTTTCCTATGTGCAAATACATCTATCTCTCCCTCAAAGTCTCAGCCCATTACACCACCAAGTTGAAGTCCAAGATTTCATCACCTGCATCAAGACTGAACTCAAATGAAGCTCCTCACATATGGCTCTTCTCCAGGTGAAGATCTCTGAACTAAAAAGAGAAGTTATTGGCCATAAATACCAAGCATCCATTGGTGAAAGAAGAAGAATGGAATTATTAGACTAGATATTTCTATTTGAAATGGGAAGAAATAAGGGGCACTGGTTCATAGCTGGGCCCATGTTGTCAGAGTCCCTTACTTAAGCACTTTCCAGAAGTGCATCTCTGAGGCTCTTAGCTCCACCTTCCATGTTCTTGGCTTTTTTTTTTTTTTCCACACCAAGTCTTCCTCTTATTAATAAAAGGCTAGGTTTGTGGTCAAAGGGATATTTTACTTGACTTCATAAAAATAGAAGTTGAGGGGGGTGCCTGGCTGACTCAGCCCTTAGAGCATACCACTCTTGATCTTGGGGTCATGAGTTCGAGCCCTATGTTGGGTGTAGAGATTACTTTAAAAAAAGTAGAAGTTGGGGCTCACAGGCCTGTTTTCATTTGTTCTTTCTCTATCTGGCCTTTGAAATTCAAAATGGACAACTCTATACATTCTTTGAGGCATTTTTATATAAAAAATTATAATTCACTCCTTTAGACAAGAATACCACACAAATCTTATGGCAAGCTTCTATATACTTTGGGCTATATAGTCAGATACTGTGGGAAAATGTCCTTAGGAGTTTTAACAAACATTTTGTTTATTTTTTGAAGAGTCTACAGACTCTTCCTTGAATCTTTCAAAGGTCTTAACAAAGCGGTCTTGCAGATGCACTCTTGATATCATATTTAACCTTAAAAGGTATTTTTACTAGCACCACTCTGAAGCCATCTCTTGTATAAAGAATCATTTGTTGGAAATGACATCACTAAGATAGCAACACAGGTTGTTCCTGACTTTACTTCCCCTCACAAGAACAACTAACAACTATTAAAGAACACACTGAGATAATTCTAGAAAGAATGAGAATGAAAACAAGTTTTATTTTTCAACTTAGTAAACTCTGGTTTGAAAATATTCCTTCTAAATAAAACTGGAAATTTGAGTATTTCTTGATTTTAGTAAAATTAGTCTCTTGTAACACTTTATCATAGATGGTAAATAAAACAAAAAAAAATACTTCTAATATTCTTCCTGGAAACTTTTTTAGTCATATCACAATTTAAGTAGATCCTTTTTTTCTGTTTTCCAAGACCACAAGCAATGTTCTTGCTAATTAATCTTCAGGTTACTATTTCTCCCTCTATTGTCAGTTTTCTTATGCACTTCGACCTTCCATGTATGGCTACATCACAAAGCCCACGTTCTATGTCTTAGGATTTTGTTAAAGCATTCCTCTACTTCAAGTAATCTAGGTGCCAATCTCTGTATGGAATATCAATTATTGTACAGTTTAAGCTCAAATAAAAGACCATCTATCATAGATATTAACTTAATTATCCTAACAATTTAAGATTTAGACATGACTACATTGCCTAAATTGGGTGAGATTTGCCTATTTGATTCTAGGGTTGAATGTTAGGAGTGCCAAAATATTCATGGGTAGAAAACCTGACATTTTGTTCTCTATTTTGTCTGTCCTTTTAAAAATTAATTTAGAATTTAAGTAAGTAATCTGTTAGTTCTCCCAGTCCCTAATCTGAACCTCCTATATTTTTTATTCACCACATCTATACAATACATAATAATGTCTAGAATAGAGTAGTCTTTCAACATATATTCATAAAATGAAGAAACTCTGAGTACACACTAAAAATATGAATGTCCTTGGAGATACCTCCAAGAAAGAGTATCTGTAACCCAGAAAAGGCATTTGTCCTAAATGACAAACCTTATCCTTTGAATGTCTCTGAAAACTAAAGGGTATCACCTAAAACTAAGCAATGTACTATACAAAAATAAATTCTATTGTCTATGATATATAAACTTTGATTTTTTTTAGCTTTATTTATTTGTTTTGAGGGAGAGAGAGTGCAGGTGAGAGAGACACCTTAAGATCATGAACTAAGCTGAAATCAAGAGTTGGATGCTGAACTGACTGAACCACCCAGGTGCCCCCCCTGAACTTTGATATTTTTAAATAAATCTATACTTATAACTTTTTTCAACATGTATTCAATAAAACCTTATAATTAAGGATTATAACTGTATATCAAAATCACGGCAAGATATGAAGTCTAGCAGAGATTTCATTGCTTCTCTTTTAGCAACATCAACTGCTAATTATCACTTCAGAATGTAACAATTAAAACTCAGAGCAGCTTGAAAGTGAAAAATTGCATTTTCTGTCGAATAGCAATAGAATTTTGGCCTTGGTTCAGCCTTCTATATCCTAGAAAATGCTATTGCTATTTTTATTTTACTTTTTTAGATTACATCCAATAAAAAAACTAGACATACACATATAATGAAATAACATAAAAATTAAGCATATATAATTAACAAAATAATTATGAATTTTAGATGATAGGTTACATAGAAAACATAACAAATCTATACATATAGTGTTCAAAGTAAAACAAATGAATCTATTAGTTCTGCTAATAAACCAATAGATCTCATTGAAAGTGTAAAATATGTGGGTTTCATTGATAGTACTATTTCAAATGAAAATTTGGAATTTCATATGGTTACTTATGTATATTCATAATTACACTTATTTATTTTTTCTCTGAGTATTTATTTAGTGTGGACTATGCACAAACTTAAAAATACATGTCTTAGGAAATAAATTCTTTTTATCTGTATGCCTATTTTGTTTATGATTATATGCATAGGCAGGAAGATTTTAAGATTGCACCCAAGATTTCCACCTCCTGGTATAAACTGCCCTGTATCATATCCTCCGTGTGTGTGTGTGTGTGTGTGTGTGTGTGTGTAGGCGATCTGTGGATAAGATGCATCTTGCTCCTTTGATATGTTACATTTTATAAGGAAGGTGAATGGATTTTTCTGATCCAATTATCTCCAATTAGCCTGACTTTGATTTAATCAAAAGGATTTGGGGGTGATTCTGACCTAATCAGGTAAAGCTTTTAAAGTACTGTTTACTCTTTCCCCGGGAGCAGAGAAATTCTGTTTGACCTTGAAAAACATCAGCTACCATGAGTTCTGCAGCTCCAAGGAAATGAACTGTGCCAACAGCCACCTTAACTTTTATGAGGACTGAAAGCTTCATCAAGGAAGACAACACTAAATGACATCAGCAAAAATGTAGCCTAGAATATCCCCAGCCTTTGTCATCCCATAAAGATTAGCTAGCAATTAGACAGCTATCCATGAACAAAAACAGCTCTGGGAGAGCTCTGGAGTCCACTTAAGAAATGTCAGTAGTACAGTGAACCAAACAAACCAAAAAACTAAAAGAGAAGGCTGCTTCATTTTGCCATCAGCCCACTCCCCAAGTCAATGTTGTTTAATACCAAGATGGAAATAGAGGGGCTGATGCACAGACAGGTTTAGGATCCTGGACCTCAAAACAAAACACTTGACAACTGTATGTAAAATAAAAGTGATCTCAGGAGCCACAGAACTCACTCCTGGGCATCAATGTATCAGCTTGATAGACTCTCTCAGACTTTTTGAAGTTACTTTTTTTTGTTTTCAGGGACTGGGGTGGGGGGCATGCACATATTAACTTAATTCCTGTTTTTCACCGATATTTTGGATAACAGACAGCAAACAGTTAACCTCTCTAAAAAAACAAAAACAAAAACAAGAAAATAAACAAAAACCAACAAACAAAAAACAAAGGCATATTCTCCAGCTAGAAAGAATTCCATTCCCACCAATGGTGTAAAAGAACTCCGCTTTCTCTCTAGCCACGGTGGAAAACAGTATGGAGGTGCCTCAAAAAGTTAAAAATAGAACTATCTGGCCCAGCAATTGCACTACTAGTATTTACCCAAAAGATCAAAAATAATTATTTGAAGGGGCACATTCACCTAATGTTTATAGCAGCATTATCAACAATAGCCAAATTATGGAAAGAGCTCAAATGTCCTACAACTGATGAATGGATAAAGAAGATATAGTACACACACACACACACACACACACACGCAATGGGTATTACTCAGCCATCAAAAATAACGAAATCTTGGGGCATCTGGGTGGCATCTAACTCTTGATTTCAGCTCAAGTCATGATCTCATGGTTCATGATATTGAGTTCCATGTTAGGATCCACCTTGTCATCTTGGGATATTCTCTTTCCCTCTCTCTCTGCCCCTCCCCTGCTCACATATGAGAGTGCTCTCTCTCTCTCTGTCTCTCTCAAAATACATACATACATACATACATACATACATACATAAAAGAATGAAATCTTTCCATTTTCAATAAAATGGTTGGAGCTAGAGTGTACTATGCTGGGCAAAATAAGTCAGTCTGAGAAGATAAATACCATATGATTTCACTTGTATGTGGAATTTAAGAAACTAAACAGATAAACATGGGAGAAGGGAAAAAAATGAGAAGCAACCATAAGAGACTTTTTTTTATTATTTTTACATTTATTTATTTTTGAGAAACAGAGTGAGACAAAGCGTGAGTGGGGGAGGGGCAGAGAGCAAAGGAGACACAGAATCTGAAGCAGGCTCCAGGCTCTGAGCAAGAGGTCGGCACAGAGCCTGATGCGGGGCTTGAACCCACGAAATGTGAGATCATGACCTGAGCCGAAGTCGGACGCTCAACCGACTGAGCCACCCAGGTGCCCCAAGAGACTCTTAACTATAGAGAACAAACTGAGGGTTGTTGGAAGGAGGGTAGGTAGGAGATGGGCTCGGTGGGTAATGGATACTACTAACTAACCAAAATTTAAATAAAAATTTGAAACAAACAAACAAAAAATATTAGAGGTAGTTTTTACATGTAAAAAAAGAGAGAGAGAGAGAGAGAAAGGAAAGAGTTCCAGTTCCCCTCATCAGGAAAGGAAGAGCAGTGTGAGTGGCCATCTTTCCCTGATTCTTGGGGCACTACAGGAAGGTCCCACTTTGGTTTCACCCTACAGAGTTTTTCAGACCCACAACATAGAGACACACAGAGATGACCAGGAAATAGGAACAGGTGGTACCAATAGTAGTCACACAGCAGGACGATTATGGTTGACTGTGACCTCCCCTACCCACACACCCAGGAAATGTGGTACATATGTAAACATGGAATATTACTCAGTCATGAGAAGGAAGGAATTCCCGCCATTTGGGACAACATGGATGGTATTTGAGGAAATTAAGCTGAGTGAGATAAGTCAGAGACAGAGAGATAAATACTGCATGGCGTCATTTGTGTGTAGAATCTAAAAAACGAAAGCCAAACTCATAGAAAGAGTAGAATGGTGGTTACCAGGGGCTGGGCAATGGAGGAAATGGGGAGATGTTGATTAAAGTGTACTGACTTTCAGTTATAAGATGAATAATTTCTGGGAATCTGATGTACAGCATGGTGATTATAGTTAATAATACTGTATTATATACTTAAAAATTGCTACGACAGTAGATCTTAAATGTTCTCACCACAAAAAGGAAATGGCGGTTATGTAATGTGTTGTATGTACTGACTAAAGCTGTGGTCTTAATCCTTCTTCAATATATAAGATGTCAAATCGACATGTTGTAAACCTTAAACTTAGGCTATGTTATTTGCCAGTAAACCTCAATAAAAAATAAAATTAAAAACAAAGGGGCATAGCATTGCTGGTAATCTAGATTGCAGTATAGGGAGACTGAGCAGAGGATCCAGCTACACTATCTCAGACTCCTGAGGTGTGGAAATAGTGAGATTTTTAAATGTAGATTATTTTATTTTACCTTTTTAATTTTTTTAACATTTATTCATTTTTGAGAGACCGAAAGAGACAGAGGTATGAGTGGGGGAAGGGAAGAGAGAGAGGGAGACACAGAATCCAAGGCAGGCTCCAGGCTCTGAGCTGTCAGCACACAGCCCGATGTGGGGCTTGAACTCATGGACTGCAAGATCATGACCTGAGCTGAAGTCGGATGCTTAACCGACTGAGTCACCCAAGCGCCCCTTAAAAGTAGATTATTTTAAACCACTAAATTAGTGATACTTTGTTATGTGGCAATAGAAAGCCAATATAAAATGAAAGAGGGGGAGGAAACAAGGAAATTAAACTTGTACACTGAACATTTAGTGTGCATACAAGTAACTTGGAAGTCATGTCATGTCATGTGAAAATAAAGATTTTGATTGAACAAATCTGGAGTGAGACAGTTCTAATAAGCTCCCAGATGATACTGATAGTGCTGGTTTATAGACCATACTTCAAGCAGCAAGGATTTAGACTATACAACAAATTCAGACTACATATTTAAAACTATTTTGGGGGGCGCCTGGGTGGCTCAGTCAGTTAAGCGTCCGACTTCAGCTCAGGTCACGATCTCGCAGTATGTGAGTTCGAGCCCCACGTCGGGCTCTGTGCTGACTGCTCAGAGCCTAGAGCCTGTTTCAGATTCTGTGTCTCCCTCTCTCTGACCCTCCCCCGTTCATGCTCTCTCTCTGTCTCAAAAATAAATAAACGTTAAAAAAAATTAAAAAAAAAAAAAACTATTTTGGGTTCACTGCAGTCTGCTTTGTCTACCAGAAGATGAGTATGTGTAGCTGAATGTAAGTCCTGAATGTAAATGAGGATTTATGTTAAACTATAGAGAAAATAAAACTGTAAATACATTAAATTTACAAATAAAATGGGGGAATGTATTGAAGTAGAATGATTCTACCAGAAAATCGAGGTACCATAAAGCTATTACAATTGACAGTAAACCTTAATTCTAAATTTTTAACTAATCTAACAATATTTTCATCAAAAGAGAAAAATATTTTCCTGACTCTGACTTTTCAATCTGCAAATCTTATAGAACTAATTTGTTCTATGTTCTATGGTGTAAATTAGAGTTCTGATTATTTTCATGGGTTAAATTGATTAAGCTAATCATCAAATCCTATAGGCATATGTTTTTATAGGTCTAAGAAGCATATATTCACAAATATCATGCAAATCTTTGTATTCTGTTCAACACAGCTACATAGATTAGTCTCTGCAGGGGAAGAATGAGCAAGACCCAGGTTACCAAATGGAGCTAGACATGGCCAAGAACTAGATACCTTTTACCTAGCCCCACATTACACTTTAGGATGCTTCAGAAAAATTCCACAGGTATAGGGAGAAATGTCTAGCTTTTCTTCAAGACTGATTCTTCCTCCTTTGTTCATACTTTCATTTCTTCCCCCCCCCCACCCTTATTCCCACTGGTACTTTATTCTCACTGGTACCTTACTCAAGAATGACAGTTCTTTTGGGGTACCTAGGTGGCTCAGTCAGTTAAGTGTCTAACTTCAGCTCAGGTCATGATCTTGCAGTTCGTGGATTCAAGCCCCACATTGGGCTCTGTGCGGACAGCTCAGAGCCTGGAGGCTGCTCAGAATTCTGGGTCTCCCTCTCTCTCTACCCATTCTCAGCTCACGCTCTGTCTCTGTCTCTCAAAAATGAATAAACGTTTAAAAAAAGGATTACAATTCTTTTAATATTTTAAGCCCCACCTCTTTTTTTTAAAGTATTCTTTTCCCAATGTCTATGAACATGCTTTTTGATTACAACACAAAATGTTTCATTTGAACCTCCTCTAGTTTCTGCCATACCTTTCTCCTTCCCTTCATTGAAAATGCCCCAGAATGGGGATGGGAATGGAGAGGACAACTTCTGTTGCCACCTTCTCATGTCACTAGCACTTATTCGTTTTTCTTTCTAAGTAAGGGTCAATACTTTTTCTTCTAATACTTATTTTCTGTCCCAGTGCAGGTACTGTGGTCCCCATCGCTGTTTGACTTAGCATTTTCTTCTCATATTTACCTCTACCACCAGATTTTTTAGCTCTTAAGAGTGAAAACACTTATGCATATTAATTTCACCCCCACCCAACATTGAGTTCAGTGCTTTCTACAAGGTGAACACCAAGCAAATACCTTAAAAATAAAGACTTCATAAAAAAATGCTTTTCTGTGTCTGTATTATATATAATTTTACAGTTGCTGACTTCTCACAAATTGGACACAGTTTTGTAATCAGCAACCAGAATGAGAGATGGAACATTGACAAAATATTAGCAGCTCCCTCATTCTATTTTCTACCCACCAATTCACCTCTCCACAGATAACAATTATCCTGACTTTAACAGCATAGATCATTTCCAACAAGCTTTGTACCTTATAAAATGGAAATATATTGTTAGTACTCTTTTGTATCTGACTTTTTTTTTTTTCAACGTTTATTTATTTTTGGGACAGAGAGAGACAGAGCATGAACAGGGGAGGGGCAGAGAGAGAGGGAGACACAGAATCGGAAACAGGCTCCAGGCTCCGAGCCATCAGCCCAGAGCCTGACGCGGGGCTCGAACTCACCGACTGTGAGAGCGTGACCTGGCTGAAGTCGGACGCTTAACCGACTGCGCCACCCAGGCGCCCCTTGTATCTGACTTTTAAACAACTTTTGTTTGTGAGATTCATTCATAATGTTACTTACAAGTCATCCACGTATAAGTATATTACAAAATATCTAATTAACTATTGATGGACATTTAGGAATTTTCTAGTTTGGAACAATAAAGAGTACTGCTGCCTGTAAACATTCTGGTATATAAATTTATATAATGTTTTAAGGATGTCTTGGTTGAGAGACAAAAAGTGACAAAGCTCTTGTTGGCAATTATGGACTCACTGTAGTAGCCCTGTCTACACCTATATATTGCCTGTGATAGAAATAAAATTGTTGTCTGATTAAGCTATTGTAAAGTCGGTTTTCTATTATATCTCAACAAGAGATTGGGAAAGAGAAGGTAGAAGGAATTTGAAATCTAGTCTGAAGAAGCCTAGAATGCTGAATGCAAAAATGAATCCTATAAAAAAGGAAAAATTATTGATGATGGATTTTACCTATTTAATTATCTTTTATTCTCTTGTTTTTCATAGGGTCCCACATTTCTATAAATAATTCTTCAAATATTAGAAACCTTGTAGTTGTTAAAATAGATCAAATAATTATATGCTCATTCTCGTTATTACTATTTTTCAAATTTACCCAGAGATATATTTAAAGAAAACTTGATTATCTACCCAAATGACAAATTTAAAAGCTATTTTCACATAGGTTGATTTTCAAAAATAATCTTATCTTAATTATTTTTATATTTTCTTAAGCTTATCTAAAATACTTTTGTATAGCTTCTTAACTCTACTTTCTGATGGTAAGAAAACTTATAATTTACTAAATATAAATTATATTGCATCACTGATGAATGAATATATATGTTCTTGTTCTAACATATAAAGATTTTTTATACATATTACCTAATTGTAAATTTATGGATCATAAAGCATGTCTATTTATTTTCTTGGCCTTAAGTTGTCTGGATTGAAGAATATCACAGTAATATTTTATTTTTTTCTTCAGGGATCTACTCTATAAGCTCTCCTTCCCACCAAAAATTTTCACTGTTCTCCTCTGTACATTCTCCACTTTCAATAATTTTTTGTATAATTTATAGAAACTAAAACCCATTAGTGTTATCAGTGGAAACACTGTAACATTACACAAGGTAGCCCAATAGACTAAGTTTCTTTCCGGCTCTAACACAGATAATGTCCAACATTTTTCTGCCTTTTTTGTTTCTTACCACTTCACTGTACCAGGCTCCTTAGGAGAAAAATACATAGAGTGAATCAGTTGAGTACATTTATGACATATTATCACAGAGATAATCAGAGAGTAGTTTTATTCTTGAATGAATTCTTGTGTTATTTCATCCTTGGTTATATTAAATCTCCTTTGCAAATTTTTGTTCCCTTCATCCCTTAGTTTTCTTCACATGTGTTTGATATCCACTATTTTCTCAGGTAATCAAACTATGAGTGTCAACTATGCTGAATAAAAATAAGATCATTTTAGACACTTGAAACAAACTTTATATTTCTAACATAAATATTCTCTTCTGGAATAGTCATTTTACAGTTTTAATTATATGACTTGCCAAATGTTACCATTCTAAATTTTTTATTTGAATGTAAAAATTAAAAATGCCATATCTTTGTTATTAACAAGCTCACAGTACTATTTAAACAGTTGAATAAATATTAATCATGTTTGGATAACTGAATCTGATGTTATAGACTCAGATCGAATCAAATATAAGAAGCCCAGTGGTGGTAATAAGAGAAAAGGCAATGAATATATTTTTAAGCCACACAGGATTTTGTATTTCAACAACCATCTTATTTATTTCACTTTTAAATAGAAGCATTATTTATTTGTGATACATACAAACCCATTTCAATCTTATACATAATGGAAACTCAAACTTTGGGGGGGGGGTTAATATTTATCAAAATGTTTTTTATTTCCTCATTTTGACTTAATTTGTCTATTTTGGTGATATTATAATAGTTAAATTTAAATTATGAAACCCACAACTTTTGCTATTAGTGTGAAAACATGGCATATTCAAACTCATATTGACTGTATATTTATGGAATTAAGTGGATTTGTTTTTGGCTTTTTGGAGGTGGCTAATATTTTGCAATTGAAATATATATTACATTTTCTAGAATTTGTATTGTTTTTTAGGTAGTTTTCTATGTTTATCTTTTTGAGTTAGATATTTGAGGAAAAGTATCTGTATTTTGTAATAAAATAAATGGAGTTAAAAAGTTAAAAGCTCATCCAAAATGACTAAGAATGTATACATATGAATTAACTGTTAAAATTTTAAAAAGTATGGGGCACCTGGGTGGCTCAGTCAGTTGAGCATCCAACTTCGGATCGGGTCATGATCTTGAGGTTTGTGAGTTTGAGCCTCGTATCAGGCTCTGTGCTGATGGCTCAGAGCCTGGAGCCTGTTTCAGATTCTGTGTCTCCCTCTGTTGCTCACCCTCTGTCTCTCTCTCTCTCTCTCAAAAATAAATAAACATTAAAAAAATTTAATTTTAAGAAGAATTTTTGCTGGGACACACATTATATGCACATTATAAAAAACATGTACATTATTAACATATGCACATTTAAAAAACATTTGCATATTATTTAAAAAAACATAAATAAGCTGAATGGTAAAAAGTATCAAGGCACAGAAATTTCCAGTTAAATTACTAGGTACTATGTAAGTAGTCATATCTATAACATAAACCACTTAACTGTGTGCTGTGTGCTGTTAACTCTTCAATCATCTGTAGATGAAGGAGTTCAAAAACATTCATAAGATCTGTCTCCATCATACCTTCCATTGTCATATGTGCTTCCTTTCCTTTGCCTTCCTGTGTACAGATGTCAGAACTCAAGGAAGTGAGGCAGTGAGGGGGAAAGGTGATGCTTGGAGACATCAGAGGCAGTACATCTGACAGCAGAGGAAGCCAGTTAGTGGAGGTCGGGCAATATAATATGCATTCATGAAATCATCAGTCCTCTGAGGTTGTTCTTTTATAGTATTATGAGATTTAACTGAAGTATAATTTTGTTATTTAATAATAATAATAATAATAACAATAATAATAGAGATTGTCCTTTATTGAAGGTCCACAAGATTTGTAATAGATTCTTTACTTTTATTATATGATAGGATATTTATAATAACCTTGGAGAATGGAGAGGAAAACAAATTAATATTTTGTGAGTAATTACTGTGTCAGGAACTATTCTAATCACTTTAAATATGTTACTTTATTTAAGACTCATGTGAATATCTTTGAGAGATAAAGAAATTGAGGGGCGCCTGGGTGGCTCAGTCGGTTGGGCCTCCGACTTCAGCTCAGGTCACGATCTCGCGGTCCATGAGTTCGAGCCCCGCGACAGGCTCTGGGCTGATGGCTCAGACCCTGGAGCCTGCTTCCGATTCTGTGTCTCCCTCTCTCTCTGCCCCTCCCCCGTTCATGCTCTGTCTCTCTCTGTCTCAAAAATAAATAAATGTTAAAAACAATTAAAAAAAAAGAAATTGAATCTGAATGTCACATTATTAGTAAATATCAGTGTGAAGAATTGAATAATATATGGTTTTAAAATTCATGCCCGTTTAATCATAACATGTTGTATATGACATAATATGCATTAATTAATTAATTAATTAATTAAATGAAACAGATCAATCTTGTCCATAAGAAAGTGATATCCATTTAGTCCAAATATGTATTAGTACCTACTTACTGCAAAATAATTTCCAAGTTGTTGTGGAAGTTTAAAAAATAGTTAACCTATGATTCCTATTCTTTTTTTGCTTAGAAGATTATTAGGGAGATAAGACAAAAACAAGAAAAAAAATTAATATTAGCTTTTTTAAGTGTTTAAGAGTGAAGACAGTGAATTCTCCAGGATTTAAATGCAAGGGACATTTTTCTCACTGTTCTGAAGAAAGGGAAGTTTGATCTGGGCTCATAACCATTTATTTTTTCAATTTCACTTAGTTAAGAACAAATTTCAAAGTTCTGGAAACACTGGGGAAGTTTTTCACAGTCTATTCACCTCAAAATAAGTATCAGAACCCTTTGCTAGGACTTCTCTACATTAAGGGACAATTGTGGTTAAATATTAAGACACCATTTTCTCACTGATTCATAAGTCACCAGTTCAAATTACATAATCATACATTTGACCCTAGCTATTTTAGTCATCCATCATTCTCAGAACTTTTTAATTTTTACTTCTTTTCAGGTAGTCAGCTCTTTCATTAACGTGAGACATATTTAAATATATACTATGCAAACTGCTACTAATTATTATTCACAATGGGCTGTTGACATTGAGCAACATATTCTGAGGCAGATTTGCATACCAGATATCTTTGGGGTAGTGTCTCAAGAATAACTTTTTGTAAAGCACAGTTGGGTAGAGAGAGAAGACGAACTGCAATGCAGTCTCAATAAAGTTTCAGCCCAATCTTACAGAGATCTTTGAAGCTGGAATTGCCTTCAGGGATTAACCTGAGAGTTAACTTCTCTTTATGGTGAGAATAATGAGTGTCTTAATTCTGAAGAGCTTGAAGTATCCCACCGTAGCATTCATTACAGTTGTGAATGACTTTAATCTAATACATGAATTTCTTAGGAACATTTGAAATTTAATTTTGTTATCCTTTAACAAATGCTGAATTTCTTCGATACTGTGCCTTTTTGATATGTTAATATTTCTGAGATTAGGATATATCTTGTAATTAATATGTACCTTTAGTTTCTTTTTCTGAAAAGATTTGAAACCAGTATTATGCTTTACAAAAGATCCCATGATAAAATGGAGAAAATAAAGTATGTACAAAATGGTGAAATTTTCAGTAAGACCTCACATCCATAGAAATATATCTGGCCTTAGAGTTTCTTTCTGCTTTGATCCCTTCAAAGCAGATCAAGTATGTGATTGAAATTCTTCCTATGTATTCATGGAAAGATCTTTTACTAGAGTTCTGTTTTGTGGTCTTTCTAAAAATCCCAGACAATTTACTTTTACTTGTGTTGATTCAAATCCTAGCAAGCTAACCTGGGATCATTATTTATTTTATGTTAAATATATATCTTGTAGACTATTACCATCCAGAAATCTTCCTGTAGGCTTCTATTATCTCCATTGATCTTCTCATGATACATTTTTGTATTATCTTTGCTTCACCCCAATTACCAAATATCATCAGGTATCCTTGACATTTCCCAGGCTAGTACATCACTTCTCTGAGAGGTCTTTTTTTTTTTTTTTTTTCATTGAAAGGAATGTTTTGAAATAGAGTTAGTAGGATTAACAATTTTCAACAAAATTCATATGAAAATCTCCTTAAAATCATGTTGGTTGACCAATGAACTCTTTTTAAATCCACAGAATGAGAAACTGCATTTGCAAAATATTTGTATAAGAGTGTTTTGTTTTGTTTTGTTTTAGTGAATGCTGTGATATATTCCTCACATGGCATCCAATTCAAATAGTGTAGCAAATCTGGAATCATAACCTGTTTTTGTTTTTGTTTTTTAATTTAATTTTCTAACCTTTCAGACAACCTATTTATAGCATCCTATATATGTAGAGAACTTGTAGAGAACAAAAGACTCTATATGATCCCTACACACCCTCACTCCAACTGAATGCTATTAGATATTTCCATAATAGTAATAGTTTGAAGAGTCCAGTGAAGGGTTAACTCCATTTCTAGAATCTATAGAAGGACAATCTTTATTTCTTTCCACAAAGATTAATGACAAAATTACTAACAGCATAATATTTCACACTCTTTTTCAAGTTCTAGCTTCAAATAATCTTACATTTTCAACACTGATACCCAAAACAAACATCACTCATAGATATATTTAAAGATATATTCTAATTATTTATGTAGACATTACTAAAAACCAAATGGCTTTGGGTTTTGACCCGTGTTTTTAAAAAGATGGCTGAGATCACATGTGGTTGTTCTGATTCATCTCACTTTGCTAAGATCTATGGAGAATGAATGAGTCAATGCAAGACTTAACTTGATTTAAGGTGACCAAGTAAAGATTTGTGTATGCCTTCGAGTAGATTCTCATTAGAAGAAGACTTTGGTTCTACGGATTACATCTGAATGTAAGAGTCTAGTATGTCACAATAAGTTACAGTTGATTTGGACGTTATACCAGTCCAGTGGCTCACCATATGACCTCAAATGCTGGCAATCACAATAAGTAACAGCACGAACTTTAAGACTCAGAGAAATGAAAAAAAAAAGTAATTTCTGGAGAGGACAGAAGAATGGAAGTTAAAAAAAATCCATGAAATATTTATGGGTTTTACACGTATCATTCTAATAAGAATGCAAATATTGTGAATGCTTTCTACTCATACAGCACTGACATTTACCAAATAGAATTCTGTTATTTGACCTCCTTCTGTAAACATTGACATTGCACTCACATTTATAATAGATTTCTGTCTGTTTTACCACAGTTGAATGTTTCCACCGGGAATGTTATTAGTTATTATGGCTGAAAATGCACCTGCACCAGCTGTGCGGCTAAGCATAAAGAAGGCACCAGCCAAAATCCCGGAGTCTCTTAACAGACCTTTGCTGCATTACTGCCATGGATCCAACATTCATCCTAAACAGCAGGGAAGAAAACTTCTTCCAACACTTCATTTCCATAGAAATGAGGATCTGATTTCTACTCTTGCTTGCCCTCATGGTAGTATCTACTGTTCCTTTCCTTGCATCTGAATCTTTATCATTTATCCATTACTTGTAGACA
Organism: Lynx canadensis; assembly: GCF_007474595.2. Lineage (NCBI taxonomy): Eukaryota > Metazoa > Chordata > Mammalia > Carnivora > Felidae > Lynx > Lynx canadensis. The sequence continues at coordinate 153,191,011 of NC_044306.2, read as the reverse complement.
GTCTCATGTTGTTTTAGTAAAAACTATTATAAAAAGAAGATGAAGTCAATTGAGTCATAGGAACATAGGAATGTGAAGAAAAAAAATCAATACAAGCAAGTTTATTTAAAGCACAAAAGCACAAAGGGAATGGGGGAAAGCAAGAGCGTGGTCTATTTTTTTTTCAAAACTATTGAGTCATTAACAAAAATTCCATTACTGAGATATTCTCTGAGATCCGAAACATTTTCCAAATAAATTTCCTGTTTAGATTAAACTCTTGGGTAACTTATATTTTTATAATTTGTGGTTAGTGGGGATGGGGACAGGAGTCAGTTCAATTTAGAGTAAAATGTTAAGAACAGTCTATGCAATAGCCCAAGCTAGAGGAACTAGTAAAACACTCACCCAAAATATGATTTAAAATCATCCTTCATAGATATTGTCTCTCTGAATCAATAAAGATATTTATAATCCTTAACAAGTTTTTATTACACTATCAACCGGCCTGATTATTTTCAAATACAGTAGCTCAAAGAGGTTATTTTTTATGTTATGCATCTGGTAGTCAATTTTATTGTATTTATTTCTGAGTTCATTATTCTGAAAACATTAATCAATATTATATGATATACCCAATTTCGACTCTGTTGACAACTTTGTGGGTTAGGTTTAAATGAGCAGTCTATTTTTTCCGATCATCGTGAAATAAATTTTTGTTGCTGTTGTCTGTTGGAGGAGGTAGTCAGGGGACATTACTGCCAATTTACCCTCAAGCTGAGACTCAGGGAATCAGAGGATCTTCCTCCCCTGTCTTTATGTGCTTTACTTCCCTCCTGGAGCTAGAGGTTCTCTTCAGGACACAGCCTTAAGACAGTTCTGTGTCATTGAGACTATTTGGACTCTACACAAGACTGACCCAGTTAAGGGCTCTGTGGAAACATTTAAGTTTCTGACTGCTGGGTGCCGAGACCTGCTTATCCTGTGTCCACACAAAACAATTCTCACATGTAACTTTCCTTGTTTATGAAACCAGTTACCTGCAATCAGGAATGACCTGCCTCTCATTTCAGTCTCTCCTTGTACTTGCTTTACAAGGCTGGTTTCAAATTTCACCTGGGGAAACTCCTGACATTGCAACCCAATATTATTCTTGCTCACAAAATTATAAGTTTTCTCATTTGGTTTTGTTTGCGTTGGTTCCAAATAACAGATTCATGACTACTTGAAAATAAGTGGCAAGAAATACATAGATAAGAATTCTGGGTCAAAAGCTGAATTAGTTACTATTATTTAGTCAATAGTTTTTCTCCCAGCTGATATGCTTAAAACACTATGCTGAGGGGTCATTTAGGCACTGGAGACATAATCCCTGCTCTTAAGAAACTTCAAATACAATAGAGATAACAGATAATCAAAAATGTATTTATAAGTCATTCTGATTATGATAAAATGTGGGTACTTTTTTGTAAATAAAAAAAATATTTAATTTTCATCCTTACAGTAGTTTTCCATGCCACATTGTAAACCTGACACCTGGAATTTCAAAAAGGTTTGAGAAAATATATATAAAACTATAAAAGGCATGGAAGGGGCGCCTGGGTGGCGCAGTCGGTTAAGCGTCCGACTTCAGCCAGGTCACCATCTCGCGGTCCGGGAGTTCGAGCCCCGCGTCAGGCTCTGGGCTGATGGCTCAGAGCCTGGAGCCTGTTTCCGATTCTGTGTCTCCCTCTCTCTCTGCCCCTCCCCCGTTCATGCTCTGTCTCTCTCTGTCCCAAAATAAATAAACGTTGAAAAAAAAAAATTTAAAAGGCATGGAAGATGATTATTCTAAATGAGACTAATGTGTATGTGTGCACATGTGCACCCATGAACATGTGTGTTTTCTCTGATGGCGTTTTAAAAGAAATGCACACAAAGCAAAACCTGTAACTTATTTCCTAAAATTGTCTCCAACGCCCTTTCACCATCATAATAGCAAAATTGAGCTGGTGACTTCTCTCTCCTCCAGATATTTCAGCACTAGAAACTTCCCACACGCTAGTTTTTCTGCTTCTCCTAGTCAATGCTTCTGTCTGAAAGAAGAATCATGTTACCATGCCCAGTCAGTAATTAAATTGTGTAACTATAGTCATATTTGATTATAGCTCTTAACTTTATTTTTTAAATTTTTTATGTTTTTATTTATTTTTGAGAGAAAGAGAGAGAGGGAGGGAGCATGAGTGGGGGAGGGGCAGAGAGAGAGGGAGACACAGAATCTGAAGCAGGTTCCAGGCTCCGAGCTGTCAGCACAGAGCCCGATGTAGGGCTCGAACTGACAAACTGTGAAATCATGATCTGAGCCAAAGTCAGACGCTTAACCAACTGAGCCACCCAGGTGCTCCCCCCTCTTTTTTTTTTTTTTATTTTTAAGAGGAGAATGATACTAACATACATTTTTAAGAAGAGAATGATACTAACATACATTTTTAAGAGGAAAATGATACTAATGTACGTAGTAAGAGTTAAGAATGTTGTAAAGTGTTTTCCAAACATAAGGATGTACAAACTCTTTCAATCATGGCGCTTAATTTGCCTTAATTTCACTTCAATAAAATAAAAGGAAGATGTTGGCCAACCTAATATTTTTTGCTAGAAGATTTAGCCTCCACTTGGATTGGTCCTATGATTTGTATTTTGCTTTCTTCTTCACACTATTTTATAAAGTAATTAAATCAGGAAAGTGTATTTTATTATTTATTAAATACATATCCACTTGTATATAAAAATGGAAATAGTAAAACAAAAGGTAAAAACTAGGTGTAATATTTCTGTGATTCAATAATTGCAAAACCTAATAAATTTTGATGTAATGTAATGTAGAAAAAAATATTAGAACAAAAGAGAGAAAAAATAGCTTAGCCTCTTCATCAATTAATTTCTTTATCAAATATTAAGCAAATTTCAAAGCAATTCTTTATATTAGATTCTTGTAGCGGCCCCTGTGTGGCTCAGTCAATTGAGCATCTGGCTTCAGCTCATGTCATGATCTCATGGCTCGTGAGTTTGAGTCCCACATCGGGCTCTGTGCTGACAGCTCAGTGCCTGGAATGTGCTTCAGATTCTGTGCCTCCCTCTCTCTCTCTGCCCCTCCCCTGCTCTCTCTCTCTCTCTCTCAAAAATAAATAAAAACATTAAATATATTTTAAAAATATATTAGATTCTTATAAGGGAAATGTGGAAAATGAGAAAAATTATGATTACCACAGCTTTTGACAGAGGTGAGACTTCATATATTCTGGATATGTAACAAGAATTAAGTGTGTGAATATAATTCAACATAATATAGTTGCAATTAAAATTCTGCCAACTATTATGGTCTTGGGAAAAGCAACCGATCATTGAATAAGAATTAAATTATTCTTAGATGACTTTATGTATGTCACAGCAGTTGGCGCACTCACTTTATTAATCAGTGCATTCCCATGTCAAAGTACCACTCTTATTACCTAAAAATGACTGTAGAAATAAGTAGTTCCATGCTGCTCATAGCAGCAGATGCCAAAAATTAGAAAATAATGATACAAAATCTAGATGGCCAAAGTTGATAAATATGCTATATGGTATGTTTAGTTATCTTTAAAAATGTATTATATTAGTGGCGCCTGGGTGGCTTAGTCGGTTAAGCGTCCAACATCGGCGTGCTGTCTCTCTCTCAAAATAAATAAGTATACTTTAAATAAATAAAAAACTTTAAAAAATTAAAAAAGATAAATAAAAATTAGTTCTATTAGTTTATTGCAATTACAATGAAATTATAAATAGATCTACTTTATGTCAAAAAATAATAGTCTACAAAATAGAATTACAACACAGTTTTGCCGGAGCATTAATTTTCAGATTAGTTTATCAGTGAAAATACCTTCTGCTTGTCCGTTTGCCATTACAGGAACAGCGCAAATAAAAGCAAGAACAGGATAAAGGACTTATCTGAGGCATTTACTGTGACAAACGTCATACAAAGCATTATAAAATGTCAAATTCTACTTAACATGCACAATAACATTAAAGTAGGTATAATTGTTACATACGTGTAGTAAATAAGAAAAGTGAGGTTTGGGGAAGTGATGTACTCCAGATCACAATCATTAGGTGATCGAGTCAGAATTTAAACTTGCATCTGTGTTGAATAAAGTATATGATATTTAGTTCAGGAGAAAAGAACAATACAGAAAGTTGCCAGTGTTCTATGCCTTGATTTTTCCATTCATTAAACTGATATGTTTTATAATAAAACTGAAACTAAACAACACAGTAAAATCAATTTACCTAGTTTAAGGATTAAGATAAGATGAACTGGAATCTGAACAGTATCCTGTAAGCATAGATTCTAAATCAATCCTTAGCACCACACAACTCAAGGGAACGTAATTTTGAAATATTCAGGACTGTTTTCTCATTTATGAAATAAGAGGACTAGACTAGCTGATATCTAACATCTTCCTAGAAGTAAGATTCTGTCTTATTATTTTCTCAGAACTGTCAAAGAAAAACCACCAATATGGCCATGAAATGGTGGCTGAGTGAGCTTGTCCTTTAAATCCATGTAATCAGGAGTGCTTGAAGGATTTTCTCTAAATAGTAACGTAGTTGTTAATATCTATTAATAACATAATATTAAAATATTGTTCTGACTGGACAGTAGAAATGGCAGGTGTAGAATGAGCAGCCCTTGATTTTGAATGACAGTAAAGAGCAAAGGAAGGGATGTGCGTCAGCTGAAACAATTTGGGAATAGAAGTAACATTTACTGAAATGGTGAACATTGAAGGGAGGTGGTAAATTTGAGAGGGACAAAGTTGAGTTTTGTTTTGGACATTCGCTACCTGATGAGATGTGTTAAATACTGGACTAGGCACTTCCTTTGAATTATGCAATACATGGAGATAAGGAATATTTAGAGGCTTTAAAATATATTACCAAATTGCCCTTTAAAGAGTATGGATGATGCATCATGTCGACTGGCATTGGATGAGAGTGCTTATTGTTCCACACTATTGCCAGGCGTGAATATTTAATATATACAAACCTCTTTGCCTGTTTTACAGGATAAAACAAGGTGGCATTTTTCTTTTTTTTTTTTAATTTTTTTTTTAACATTTATTTATTTTTGAGACAGAGAGAGACAGAGCATGAATGGGGAAGGGTCAGAGAGAGAGAGACACAGAATCTGAAACAGGCTCCAGGCTCTGAGCTGTCAGCACAGAGCCCGACGCGGGGCTGGAACTCACGGACCGAGAGATCATGACCTGAGCCGAAGTCCGACGCTTAACAGACCGAGCCACCCAGGCGCCCCCAAGATGACACTTTTCGAGGAAGAAACATAATACAAGATTGCTTTAGGAAGCTTGTAAATTTTATCTGAAGATGTCTTAACTGGCTATAAAAAAGGTGAAAAAGTTTATAGAAATTACAAATTTTGAGGTTAACAAATGTTATTTAGGTTGCAAGGCACAGAAATTTCAATTTTTGATTTGGTAAATTTGATGTGATTGTGAAGTTAAAATTTCCTGTATTAGTGACTTGTATTAGTATTAGTAATAACTAAGTATTAGTGACTTGATATATTAGTTATCAATCGCTGCATAACAAATTACCAAAGGCTTAGAGGTATAGAATAATATATATTTATTTTCTCATAATATCCATACATCAGGAATCTAAGTATGTCTTGACTGGAAGCTTGGCTCAGGGATTACAACACTATAATCAAGGCAGCAGCAGGGCTGTGTTTTTTCTGGAGCTCAACGTCCTCTTTCAAGCTCACATTGTTGTTGGCTGAATTCAGTTTTTTTTTTTTTTTTTTTTAAGAAATATTTTTATTTGACATAGAGAGAGTGCAAGTGGGGGAGAGGGGCAGAGGAAGAGAGAGAAAGAATCTTAAGCACGCTCAACACTGAGGGTAGAACACATTGTGGGGCTCAATCTTACAACTGTGAGATCATGACCTGAGTCAAAATCAAGTCAGATGTTTAACCAACTGAGCCACCCAGGTGCCCCAAATTCAATTTTTTATCATTGAAGAACTGAGGGCCCTTGTTTTTTTGTTTTTTGTTTTGTTTTCTTGTCCGAGTGTCAGCTAAGAGTGCACTCAGCTCCTACCTTCAGGTCTTTGCCATATGGCCCTGTCACAGCATGCAACTTACTTCCTTCTTCAAGACCAGTAAGAAAATCTCACTCTACTCTGTTAAGACAGTCTTATATCTACCAGTTAGAAACAATGTATACACTTTGCTCACACTTAAGGGGAGAAGATTATACCCAAATTTGATTCATTAAAATCGCCCAAGGTGGGGGGGGGGGGGGCGGCGCCTGGGTGGCTCAGTCATTTGAGCATCCGACTACGGCTCTGGTCAGATCTCACGGTTTGTGAGTTCAAGCCCCATGACGGGCTCTGTGCTGACAGATCAGAGGCTGGAGCTTGCTTCCTATTCTGTGTCTGCCCCTCTCTCTGCCCCTCCCCTGTTCATTCTCTCTCTCTCTCTCTCTCTCTCTCGATAATAAATAAATGTTAAAAAAAAAATAAAAACAAAAAAGTCGCCCAAGGGTATATTTATCACACCTAACCTTCAGGTTACCAAGTCTATTGTTTTTATAGTGAAAATAGAATCACTCTGTGTTTTGGTTAGGATATATGTGGCTGCAAGTGTCAGAATTCCTTTCTGAAAATAAATACAAATTTGAGGGTTATTATCCCACAGTGGAAGAACAATAATGGTAGGGCAACTCCAACACTGATGTCGCAGCTTGATGAAGTAGATAATGATGATGGTGGTTATCATCTCTCCCCCATGCCATCCACAACTTAGCTGTAGCTCTCTCTCCTCAGGGTCACAGATTGGTCTCAGTATGTTCCAGCTTCTTGTACATCAAGCAAGGAAGAGTCAGAAAAACTTTCATTCACTTTTAATAAGAAGGACAATTTCTTAGACTTCTTAGATCCCATTGGCTAGGATTGGATTATATAGTAGTATATAGTAGTAGCCTATATAATATACCAGTATACTAAACTTGTATACTAGTATTACCCTAGTATACCCTAGTAGCAAGGGTGTCTGGAAGCATGCAGCATTCTCAGATTCTAAAGTTTTGGAAAGAAATCTTCCGTCAAAGATGGGCCATGAGAGCATGGCTGTTGGGTGTAGCAACAGACACTACCTTCATATTATTTTAAAAAATCACTTTTTAATAAAAAGTAACACCTTTAAACCAAAGCTCATATATAGATGCATGTTGTATATAAGAACCTGTAGAATAAACTACACTCTTCCTAAAAGACTCACATTTTCATCCTATCAATAAGAAGCATCTGTTTTATTTCAGTTTCAACTTTGACTCTAACTGAGAAATCTGTTTCTAATCTTTGACATAATGGTTCCTCTGAGAGAAAGGAAATACCAGTGAGATACTTCCCACCCTTCTCACTCCAAACTCACTGGAAACAAACTGTTGTCCTCAAGACATCAAAGAGCCTCACAATTAGAAACCCTGATAAACAACTATGTTTTAGATCTCCTTTCAATATGTTCCATACAATATGTCCATTTAAGTTTCCCATCTAAGGAAGACTTTGCATGCAAGACAACAGCACGTACTTGTTTAAAATGATGCCTTGGCTCAGGTCAAACGGAACTCCCTCCTATTATTCCTACTTAAAAGAAAATGTCATTTGAAATCCCAAGATAAGGCAACAAATTGGCCATAATTCAACGATGTCTTTGGTTTCATATGACATTTGGCACATTTTAAATCCTCAAACAAAATTGGAGTTTCAAATTACTTGACTATCTTCCTGCATCATGAAAATTGCTTCAAAAGACTTGGAGGCACTAATACATTTAAGATTGAATTTCAGGCTTTCTGTAAACAAGTAATTTTCCTAAGTAGCTAATAAAGTTCTGTGACTTCATTTATTGTACTCTTGTTGATAGATGGGCAAAGAAAATACAAGTGTGTCAAATGATTTTTTTTTTTTTCTGGCAACTGAGTGTTTCAGAAATTCTGTTCTTTCTTTGTAGTATGTATTGTAAACTACTCTTGCTTGTTTTCATTGACAAAAAAAATTTTCGCAGATGTGCCAAGAAAACAAAAATTAGAAAACAGGATTTAGATAATTAAATAATTAAAACAACACATAATTACAAATAATAGCTGTAGATAAGGATGATAAATGTTACCCAAAGCTAACACATGTTTTAGATGTGAAGTGGAGGAAATACACTTTTATTCATCAAAAAATACTTTGATATCACATACAATTTATTTCTGGCTCCTCATATAGTAATGCTCTTGTTTTAGTTGTAGTTATTGTTATTTTTATCCAAGATGACTCTAGATGATTCCTGAAGACAAAAGTAATTATGGAAAAAATATCATTGCTGAATTTTGAATTAATTTGCTTGCAATCCCTACTTAGATAATAATGTGAAAATACTATTAAATATAAAATTGAAATCATGCAACAAGATAAATTTTTACACAACTTTCAATTTTTTGGACTGTAAGTCATGTCAACTCTTCCATGTCTAGAGCAACCATAATACCTCCCATGTTATTACTTGATCATTCCAGCTAAAGTTAGTTACCTATTCATCTCAGGAACCAATAGCACTTTATCTGTGCTTCTCTACTGACACCATTGTTTTATGTCATATTATATTTCATTCCTGTTTTATCTATCCATAAGCAGCTTGAGGTTAAGATGTAAGCCTCTCTATCTTCTAAAGCTTCTGCATACTGTTAATGTTATTGATATATAATGACTACATGAATGATTAAATTATATGTTGAATAAGTTGTGAATGCTTTTCTATGGGCAATGATTTCCTAATACCAAAGACTATTTATAGTTATAACGATGGACTTCAATTTACTTCAACGATGGACAAAATAGATACACATGGTCTAATAGTTATATTGTTATACTACCTCTTCAGGTGATAACTAATTTATGTGGGTTTCTGAGAATGAACATGGGTCAAGATAAAAGGAATGATGCTATCTTAACTAACAATGGATGCCTGTTACAGGTCAGAAACCCTCTACATATTATCTCAGTCAATCAGCAATATAATAGCAGTCAGGCATTATTTTTGTCTTCATTGTGCAGATGACAAAGCCTTCCCAAGTTCACACAACCAGTAAGCAATAAAGGGATTCAAAACCAGGCAGCTGGGTATCTGATACCATATGCTAAACCATAATTTGAAATGAAAAATCTATAAAAATGATAAAGTTAAGGTGCTACTGAAGTAGACAGACTTACTGCCATCTTCTCTCCCCACCCCTTCTCATAGGGTCACTAAAATTGTGGGTTTTAGTCAACCATTTCACCTTATCTCAGAGCAAAGAACAAAAACAGACTTCATTCTCTCTGCAGGTAGGCAGATACAACAAGTGAAGCACAGACAGGTCTAAGTCATTTGCTCAACCCTTCTCCCTCATTCACCTAACAAACAACCTATTCCACCCTTGAGTAAGAGTGCATAGCAGAGAGAAGTTGGGGGTTTTCTGGGTCATCTCCCCTAGATGGTAACATTAAACCGGGGAAATAGAGAGTTCTCCTCATAGGATTAAACCTCTGGAAATAAAATTGGCTGGGGGAGGTGGGAGAGACAAAATTAACCATTAGGCTAATGGGTATCTGCATAATGTAACCCCAGTGATTCAAAAGATCAGAATAGAAGTGGATGGTGTCAGAAGGCTGTTCAAAACAGTTAAATTAGGAATAGGTTGAGTAAGACTAGGATACAAAAGAAACTCTAACGAAACTACTCTCAAAGAGATGGGAAACAACAAAATATCATTTGATAAAATTATTACTAATCCCAATGTAAAAAGATAAAAGAAATCAACTAACAGAATTTGTTAATCTGTATAACTGCACTTCCTGAGAGCATTAGGATATATTTCTAAGAAACTTAATTTAAATAAGTATCAAGGACATTATATTAAAAAACGTATCCTTTAGGGGCGTCTAGGTGGTTCAGTCGGGCTCAGGTCGTGATCTCATGGTTTCCATGATTGAGTCCCGGCACCTGTTGGCCAGCTCTGCACTGATAGTGGGGAACATGCTTGGGATTCTCTCTCTCCCTCTCTCTCTGCACCTTCCTTGCTCGTGCTCTCTTTCTCTCAAAATAAATAAACATTAAAAAAAATGTGTTCTTTAAAATCAAAGACCTTGAGAAACTTTGATACTGGAAACCATATCAGGAACGAAAAGATCTCAATAAAATACCTTTAAGTTGGGACAGATCAGATGCTGAGGCAGCCTTGCTTGGAAGTAAAAGTTTATCAGAATTTGTTCCTGCCTCCTTTAGAACCAATGAGAATATTTCACCAATTCTTTAAGAACCAATCAAAATACTCTGTGCTTAGACTGTGTAATATATGTAACAGATTCAGACCCTGTTTGAGTGTCTATTTAAAGAATTTTTAAATTCCTTAAAAGAATTTAAAGAAACTGCTTCTAAATATAGGTATTTCCTTGTGCCCAACAAATTTAGTAATTTAAGCTTTGTAATCAGTTGGTCTCGTTATGTTATCAACAGATTACATAGGAGACTTTCTAGTGAGACGAGTTTTATTTTTAATTACAAAAGTAATTGATAATCATTATAAAAATAATTAGAACGACAAAAATAAAAAAGTTAACTCTTTGAGGGCTTATTTTGTACAAAGTTCTTCTAACTGCTTTGCATATATTAACCATTTTAATCATTAGAATAACCAAAGCAGGTACTATTACTACTACCATTTTGATGCACAAAATGAACTGCAGAGATTCATGCATCTTCTGATTTGTGAAGCTCGATTTGAAGTCAGCTGAACATCTAATAAAAGCTCTCAAAAGCTAATACTATTATAAATTCCACAATATAGATATAACCACTGTTAAGAATTTGTTGTGATTCCCTGAGGAGTTGTTTTCCAAAACAAACATATACAAGTTTTTTTTACAAAAATGAAATTATACTACAATATCATTTTATAATCTTTTTTCATACTAAAACTATATTGTCAATATTCTCCTGGGTCATTAATGATTTGAGTTATCATTTTAAGGACAAATTTTGAATTTATCTTAATTATTTAACCAAATCTTATTATGGGATATTATTTCAATTTTTTATTCTTACAAAATACAAAAATTAACAGTATGTACATACATTGTTGTAGAGGTATGCATTTATTTGTTGAAGACAAATTTTAGTTACACATTTTAAATGCATTTTAATTTGTTTAAAGACAACTCTCCAAAGAAATTATTTTTAAAAAATTCACAAGACATACATAACAAGATTGCCTGTCTCTCCACACTTATTTCACTTCTGTTATATTATACTTTTTAACACATTTTACAATATGATAAACAACAAACTTATCTCTTTTAATTGCTACTTTTATTTATAATACTGTTTAATTCTGTATCTTATTCAGTTCTAAGTTTATTTCTAGTGAAACATTTAATAATATATTTGACTTTTTTACAGTATTTTATATATATGTGTGTGTATATATATATATATTTTCTTGATGTTTAAGTTATCTGTGTAATATGAATATTTTAAGTGTGTAATAAATTCATCAAATAAATTCCCAACTCATGAATGGCATGTCAAAATAATTCACTTAAAGGTTGCTATTTCAGTGATTAAAAACTATTGTAAGAAAAATAATCATGATTTGTTTCCAGTTTTTATGATGCCTTAGGATAAAGACTGCAGAGGTGCCTTCCAGAAAGCACTATTCATATAAAATTTAGGGGGGAGGGGACACCAATCACTTAATGTTCTAGGTAAGATATTTCCTGAAGTTAAACAACTTCTTGACTCTTCTTAGGGCTTTCCTATCTCCAGGATTATTTAATTGCCTACAAATATTTTCTCCTGATATTTTTATAGTTTAGTTTTTTCCCAATTAAATTTCAGTTATATTTATACCTGGAATATATTTTTATTTGAAATATGAGATTTACTTTGATCCTATAAATAGACATTTAAGATTTTCTTTAAAAAGTGAGTTGTTCCATTGTTATATATTTAACTACATTCTTTTCCTTTTGATGTGAAATGTTAACATTTTCTTTTTTTTAATTTTGAGAGAGGGAGAGAGAGAGAGAGAGCAGAAGCTGGGGAGAGGCAGAGAGAGGAGAGAGAGAATCCCAAGCAGGCTCCTGCTGTCGGCATGGAGCCCCATGCAGGGCTTGATCTCATGAACCACGAGATCATGACCTGAGCCAAAATCAAGAGTTGACTGCTCATAGACTGAGCCATCCAGGTGCTTCTGTTAATTCATATAATTAAAATTTAACATATATTAACTTGTACTAGGTATGTAGTTCTTTTCATCTCATTCATCGGTCATTTATCTTCAGAGAAGTATCACACTGTTCTAATTATGGATATTTTCTAATAGGTGTTTTTATCTAATAAGATACACCCCTTTTCCCACTTCTTCCCCATCCAGACATTCTTATAAAATAAAATAATAAAATAAAATAAAATAAAATACTTTCTTCAGATTTCTGCTGAGTTAATCTGTGTAAATAAAAGGATCATTTGGTTAAAGTGAGAAAGAAGTATGTGGTTTCATGTTCAATTTGTAGTTGACTAATCAGTCATTTAGTAAGTAGATAGCAATTACCTTTCCTTCCCTAGGAACCTGCCATCAATGATCTAAGGATGTACTAACGGACAATTAGTTATGAACCTGACCTCATGGAGATTCCAGACTATTAGGGTGGCAAACCTTAAGCAACTTATAACAAATACAGTGTGCTAAAAATGAAGTAGAAGAGGTATTGTTCCTACAAAAGACAGGGGAGTAACGATCAGCAGGGTCAGGGCAAGCCTCTATGAGGAAGTGATGTTTAAGCTCTCACACTGGTTGTCAGTATACCTTAGTCATAAAAGGTATTAAAAGGGGCAAGTTTTGAAAAGCATATTTTTACGTGTATATTTGTTTACTTTTTATCTTCTCAAAACAGAGTGTAAGCTCCACAAGTGCAGTGTCTGTTTTATTCTTCAGTGCATGCCAGGAACAGAAGGAGAAAGATCAAGTATAGGCAGAGGGAGAAGAGGAGAAGGAAAATGTCTTGTTTGAAAGATGGAAGACAAACAAGACTTTTTGTAGAATTTAAAAAACCGATTGTGTCTAGAGCACAAGAAGCAAGAAGAGAGGCAGATTATGAAGGGTTTTAAAGATCATCTTAAAGAATAAATTTAATTCTTTTTTTTTAAAGTTTATTTATTTTTGAGAGAGAGATAGAGTGAGTGAGAGTGGGGGAGGAGCGGAGGGAGACAGAGGATCCAAAGTGGGCTCTGTGCTGACAGCAGAGAGCCCCATGAGGGGTAGAAGTCACGAACCTTGAGATCATGACTTGAGGTGAAACCAAGAGTTGGATACTTAACTGACTGCATCCCTCAGGTGCCCCAGAATGAATTTAATTTTAATAGCACTGAGAAAATATTGAGAGGTATTAAGAAGGGAAGTAATATTCAGGGTTCTTTTGCTCTTTAAAAATCAATCTGGCTGTAGTCCCAAGTATGGGTTTGATGGACAGGAAGAGAAAACACAGGAATTATGTACTTGGATTAGAACAGTAACAGTGGTTACAGCAAAAATTGGACAGAAGAAGAATTCATACAGGCAGTAGACAAGCAGGATTTGATCTCAAGTTCTATGGCTTGAAAAACCAGGGGTAAATTGAGAAAAAATGAATTTGATGAGTAAATTATTTGACACGTAAACTTGGAGTATCTATAACATATTTAAGTAGAGATATCAAGAAAGCAGTTAAACCTGAGTCTACTTGAATTTAAATTAAGAGGGACATCTTTGGTAGAATATTAAGCAATTTTGTAATTATTCTTTATTTGTTCAATATTTGCATTAGTGATCTACAAGATAAGATAAGTTTACCAAATTTTCAGGTGACAAAAATCTAACACCAGTTAATTACATGTGAAATGAAAATAGTAATAGTGTATTTTGTATATGACTAATGTATTAAATGAGATCATCATCTAGCGCTTGTCTATGAATTGATAAATGCTCAATAAAAGTTCAGTTTGAAATAGCAAGATTCAGAATCAAAATAATATTTTCAGAAAGAAAAAAATGTGATAGAACTGAAGAGATGCAAGCTAATAGAAATAACTAGACACAAGCGCAATTGTTTCAAAAGGCAAATTCACCAGTAGAATGGAGAAGTCTTGGAATTATCAGTTCATGAACAAAAGTCCCAGAGACTCCATTGACCAATAGGTCAGTCTGAGGCCACAAGTCATAGTATGAAAGCAGCTTAGATGAAGGAGAACTCTATGGCCTGCACTGGACAGATGGTATGTGATGGATTATCTTCAAAATTTTGTATCACACACAGAAATGCATCCAAAGAATAACCAGGATATTGAAGAACTTAGAAGCATTTCAGATGAAGAAGTTTTGAAAGAACTAATTGTTTTGCCTAGATAATAATTCTAGGGAAATAAGAGAAACATGAAAAAAATAGTGCTTAATAGTGCTTTCTAGAAAGCAAAATATGAATGACTGGGTGGAATTTTAAGAAACCAATTAGTAAGGAAATATCTGACTTAATATAAAAATTAAATCTATAAAATCTTCCCAAGAAATAAGTTTTCTGTTAGTATAATTATGTGAATATGGGTATATAGCTTTCTTTAGGAATGTGGTCAGAAATAGATGAGCATCAGAGGCTTTCTACATTTTCAACATAATTTACAAAATCCCATCAATAATATGCAAAAAGAATACATATCAAACTATAATTGTACAGTTGTCAGCACATGTTGACTATATATGTGTTTCACAGGCTCATTAGAACAGTGAGTATTCTATCCAAGGTGAATACTGAAAGTAACATTTAGTCTACTATATTAAGATACATTTAGCTTAGTATACTATAAAGTATACTTACTTTATTTTTTAAAATCACATTTAGTATCTCACAATCTGTTTAAAACCTATTTGTCCCACTAGAGTGATTGTATATCTAAGAACCTGAGTTCAAAATAATAATAATTTGGATTATTATTTGAAGTACCAGGATTGGAATATCTTAAATTATGTCTTATTATTTGGATTCTACATTTTATAATTTAAGGCTTTCTACTTCAAATCCTCAAAATAAATAACCAAGAAGAAAGCTTTTAAGGTACAAGGGAACTCTAGCCTCTATCTGGTCTGTTTCTTTTTCATAGGAAGGGAAGAGTTAAATCTCCAGAAAATAAACAACAAAAATATTTAGCCCATCAATTTGCTCTCAGAGACAGCATGAAGAAACTGAAGCACCAGAAACACTGAGTCACTAGTCCAAGGTCACATGACAAGGATTTGACCTCAGTCAGTGTTGTTATAGAATCCTTATTTTTAATGTATTCTTTAATTATTTTAATGAAATAATTAAAAACTTCTTGTCAAATTGTAAAGGACAAAGTAGATACAGTAAATTTAAAAGATACTGCTTTTGCCCATTTCAAATAATGAAGGACATATTAAATAATAAAGGGAAAAATGGGAGGCCAAAAATAATGGCTTCAAATTTTATTTGCTCTTTTTTAAAGACTTTGGTAATAAAGAGAATTTTGTCCTAGAAGGCTCCTTAGAATTTCCTTGAGAGGATTTTAAAGGGAGGTTTGAAATACTTGCAAAATGCAGGCCTTTTCTCACCACCTGTAGCAAGATACTTAAAGAAACCTTATCTCATCTAAAGCTGGACACATCACACAAATTTAGCTATTTGGTAACATTACATCGTTGCCATTTTCCTTGACCTTCCACCAGATGGAAAGCATCAACTAGTAATTTTGCTTTGGAAATCCTAATGTTTGTTGTTTTGTTCAAGAGGAAATAGCATATTGTTATATTTTCTCCATCAGTGTCCTTATTATTAAATCAATGATGCCATTTTCCATGAAAAGAGTTCCATGAAAACATAACAATCTCATAAATAAAACAGGCCTAGTTCATCTGGTGAACTGTTTCTTACACATCAAATAGCACCAGATGCTTTAAAGGTACTGGTACTGGGCCACAATGCTATTTTGACCAGATTGTTTATATCACATTCATTCATCCAGTTCTTTCCTTGAATAAATATCATTATTTTGTTAGCCTTTGCACAATTTAAAAGGCTTCTGGTAATTTAATAGTGATTTTTTCCAAAAGGAAGTTAAATATTTAAATCAGTTCCAAATCACGGAAACAGACGAGGGCTACCTAGAAGTAACAAGATTCTCTTCATCTTGTCAGACTTGACAGTATGATTCATTTTAGACCAATAATGGACCAATTACTATTGTTCAGAAAGATGGGACACTTTACCTTTAAAAAAAAGTATAGAGGTTTTTTTTCTTGATGAAATTCATGAGCTTCTAGCTCCTTAGCAAAATACAATGATGGTGACCCACATTAAAGAGATTCAACTGCTAACAAATTAGTGTGGGAAGATATCCATGAATATGGAATCATTGGCTTTTATTCATGTCAGATGAAGAAAGAAAGACATGTTGAGTGTGTATACAACACAGGCAGACACACGTGCGCACACACACACACACACACACAATTACTAACAACACTACCACCACCACCACGGTTTAAAAACAGAATAACGTATAATCGTAAGAGACACAGTTTGGTTAGCATTTTTTAAAAGCCATTTTTAGGACTTATAATGCTTTTCTATATTTGATCTTAAAACATTTTAACATATATCACATATTCCCAGTTAAAATGATATAATTGTAAACATTTAAGGATCAAGTGACCCAAACACTATTATATAAATAATCATAAATAAATAATAATAATTAAATAAATATATAAATAAATATTCATTTATGAAATAAACAGATGTCAATGAAGTCTTTCTTTACCCTTCACATTGTGTAAATCTAACTCTGTCAAAATTATTTTACTTTGCATAGCAGGAACATATTATATTCATCCTTGTAAAAATTCATTCCTGATTAGTTTCATATATGAAATTAAAACTTCAAAGTAATCAAAGAATGAGCAACTTTTTGTGTAGTTTTAGTACTATCAAACCAAGTATATGAACTAATTACCTATTATTAGGCAATATTTGGTGAGCACCTATCTGCTAAGATATTTGCTTAGTGTTTTGTTAAAATATTATGTAATCTTACCTAATAAGATTATTGTTGTGCCCATTTTACTGTGAGTTATTACAGTACTAAGTATTGAGAAAAAGGAAAAAAAGCATAAAGTATGTTTCTAGAACTTAGAAGTTCTATATAGTTTTAAAGAGATACCAAACTAACGATGCCAAAATGTTAGAAAACTTTTTTTTTCAATGGTGTAGCAATAGTTTCTAACTCAAAATATTTAAAGATTAGTGTGGACTGGAGCAATGTATTTTGAATTTGCAGACCATGTAAAAGCAGAGGTGAATTAGCATAACAGGTAAAATTTGTGTAATTAAAGGAATAAAACAAATTCCTTCCAAACTGGAGTCCAAGTGTGGCAAAGCACAGAGGCTATCATCCATATTGAACGTAGTTAAAAGAAGTTCCAAAAGGACAAA
This sequence comes from Lynx canadensis, assembly GCF_007474595.2. Lineage (NCBI taxonomy): Eukaryota > Metazoa > Chordata > Mammalia > Carnivora > Felidae > Lynx > Lynx canadensis. Next base: position 153,173,421 of record NC_044306.2, on the reverse strand, counting down.
GAGATTACAAAGGATAATATTGAGAAATAGGATTAAATAGATGAAAGGGAAAACTAATACCATGCTCTACAAAGCTGAGAGCTTTCCTTTAGATATGATGTAAAAGACCACTGAGAATAGGGTTATATAACAAAAGTTTTACCTGTCTTGATCTATTCAAATAAAATTTAGGTTATATCCAACTATTTAAAGTCCCTTGTGTCGTAAAACATAAATATTTCATTAAAATTACCTCCACTATCTGACTACATTAAGTTCTTTATTACAGGATATTTTTGCTTGATTTCAAGGGGATTGGGAGGAGAATGGAATTGAGATTGGACCTCAGACATAGAGTTGCAGTATATGTAAACACACATATCAGTGACAGAAGAAGGGATTGAGGGTTCAGTGTGAGCCAAGATGGGGAAACATTGAGAGAGAAACATGACTAAAGAAAATATTTCAGTAGTTTCTGGGTGATGCAGTCCATGAATACTCTAGGTTATTCTCTTTTTTTTTTTTTAATGCTTATTTATTTTTGAGAGACAGAGACAGAGTGCAAGTAGGGGAGGGACAGAGAGAGGGAGACACAGAATCTGGAGCAGGCTCAAGGCTCTGAGCTGTCAGCACAGAGCCTGATGCAGGGCTTGAACTCACAAACCATAGATTATACCTGAGCCACAGTCAGATTCTTAACCGACTGAGCCATCCAGGCGCCCTTACTCTAGGTTATTCTTAGAATTGAACTATATATAGTAATAAGATCTACATTACACCTCAAGACTTAGGAGTTGAAATACAGTGTAGAAATTGGAATTCAAAGTTGGTAGTGTAGTGAATGAGGGATAGGGGAAGGACATCTCTATTCAGACAGCAGGTAGACTGTGTTTAAGATTTCTGTAACTTTAATAAACAACAAACTCCAAGCTTCTCAACTGAATCTAAAAAATAACGAAATGGACAAATATGTATAGACCAATTCAAGATTAGTAAATTCATTTTCAACCTTTGATGTCGATTTGATTTCAACAAGGTTATTATCCCTTAACATGAAAGGTAAAGCAGGCTGAAATGAATGCTAAGTTAAAACCCAAAATAAAGAGAAATTCTTATTTGGAAGTACTTATATAATAGGAAACGTCTACCTTCAGTATTTAAAAAAAGATACTTAAATTTAATACAAATTTTTAGGGGGCCAATAAATAATATTCAATTATTTCATTCTTTGAACATCATCCAACTTCCCTGTAGATAATGCTTATAAAAAAAATTAAAACATGCTTCACAATATTTACTGTCTTCTCCATCTCTTTTTCAAATATCTGTTTGATCTAGACATTCCCACAAAGAGCAAAGTGAATGTTTCAAATTATAAGTATCAAGCTCATGGCATTTTAAAGGCTTTTAATTTGGAGAACATCTTATATTCATTTGGCCTGGAAGAATAGTAAGTGTTACTTTGACCAGCAGCATGTGTGACCAACTTTAAATGCATTGACTACCATTAGCCTTGATGAATTTTTTCCATGTAATTTTTCTAAGGTATTCTCAACCCAGAGAATTTTTAATGTGTAAATATCATAAATTTGTTAATTGACATAATTTTTTGGAAACCCCATTTAAAATTTTCATGTTCTCATTCTAGATTATCTTCAATAAGCAAGGTATATCTATAATAAATTATTTTCAAAATGGATTTATTTTCCAAGCTATGCAGTATGGGTACATCTTCAATTTATTAAGTTGAATAATGTTTACAAATTGTTTTTCTTGTGAACTCATTTTATTTCAATGAAACAAATATAGTTTAATAAAATCATTATCACTTGTCCATAAATAGCATTGTGTTTGATCACACATAGGTAGACATGCTCAATATTTTCACAGAATACTATTTTTATGAAGATGATAAATGCTTTAGCTAATGAGTTGTTAGCTTTTATAAAATAAACTATACATGACAACATAATTGATGAATATGATGATATTATTCCTTGTTTATTGATATTTACTAGGCTTTGGTCTATAGCTCAATAGAACTATTCTTTAAAGACCTCACTTTCACAAGTTTCCAATAATGCATATTGGAAAGAAAAAACTTCAGATATGTGGAAATGCAGATCCAGTATAAGCCAATAATACTAATTAATTGATCCACTACTTTTAGAGAAGGAGGTGGAGAAAGAGCAGGAGAGGAAGATTATTCTGAAATTTATTTTGTTTCATTCTTGCAGGTTTCTCTACCCTAATGGTGTTGCACATTATTTGCCTTTAGTTTCATATTTTCTATCTCTCAGCATAGAAAATAAGATAATGTTTTTTTATCCCTCCCTAATGGCTTTAAATAACAAATTTTGATCATCTAGAATGAGAAAAAAAAAAAAAAAACTGTTGTGTCCAGGAAGAGCAGCAAGACAACATAGCAATAACCTCAACTCTACCACATACTAGCATAAGACCTGACCTCTCTGTTACTCAGGTGTTTTTGTTTGTTTGTTTGTAAAGTGGAAATAATATTACTTAACTTAGACAGTGATTGTGAGATTGTTGTGAGCACATCAACCTTTAGTTACTGTATTAAATTTCTGTGCTGCCTAATAAATTACAAATTTAGCCTCTTCAAACAATACATATTTATCATCTCACAGTTTCAATGGGCCAAGATTCTGGGAATGGCTCATCTGGGTCCCCTGCTCAGTTTCACAAGGTTGCAATCAAGGTGTTGGCTGAAGCTAGGCTTTCATCTGAGGCTTTGAATTTTCTTCCAAGCTGATGTGGTTATTGGTAGAATTCGTTTCCTTACATCTATGCAACACATGGAAATTTGTTTCTTCCAAGCCAACTGGGGACTCTTTCTATTCACAATGGATCTGGGTTCCCTTTCATATATTTTCACTAATTAAGTCAGGCCCACCCAAGTAAATCTCCCTTTGATTACCTCGAACTCCACTGATTTGACAATGTAATTATATCTGCAAAAACCCTTTACCTTATAACATAACTTAATCACAGGTGTGAATCATGATCACAGATCTTCTCACATTCAAAGCAAGGTGACTGTACAGGCTGTGTATACCAAGGGATGGGAATCAGAGAGCTTTGAGAATATTGCCTACCACAGTTATCTCCTAAAATTGGGTATTTTCATTCTTTCCTTTCTGTATATCTTGTAAGATTTCACTTTTCTGCCTTGTTAGAGTTGGAGTTAGGTGTTAACTCTTTGGCCAGCAAAATGGGGGAAGTAATGACATGCATTATATGCATAGAGAAGCTTTAATAATCAATGGAAGCATGCTGGTGATGAAGCATTTGTCAGCCTGTGTCTCTAAGTGATTATAATATGAAGACACTCTGCTCACTCTGGACAGGTAATGTGACTCAGAAACCGTTAGTGTATTAAGTCCCTGAGATTTGGGGAATTCTCCTTACTGTAACATAACTATTCTGTCAGAATATATAAGCCCCATCAACATTTGGCACATAATAAGCATTTATTACATGCAAATATCATGTTATATGTGCTTCAAATATAGGTACAGTCAACCAACATTCAGAGACTAGTGTTTCAATTTATCACTTATTTTATGAATTGACAGAAAATAAGATATGTATTATTACAAAATTATTTATTCTAAGAAATACCAAGTAATTGCAGTGAAAATAAAAGAACAAAACCTCACCAATATTGGTAGGGAAATAATTAGTTAACAGTCATTATACAGGAAAAACCTGATCTATATCTCTATCTACATCTACCTATATATTCTGATTAGCAACCCTTATGTATTCTTCCTGCTCAGAAAGTCAAGACTGATGGCACTATAGGAAATTCCAGCCCTCAACCAATCAAGCTGGGAATGAGGAAGGACTAAGTGTCAGTTGTATGAACCAAATAGAGGACATATAACAGATGTCATCAATGGCTGCATTGTATGGCACCAGTGCTATAGGAGTTCAAAATTAGCAAAGGCAGTGTGATAAGGTATTGTAAAGAGAGGCTTCAAGGATAAATTGGGAATCTTGAAAGACGTAGAAATTTATATTACCAGAAATTAGAGGGGCTTTTCCTGGAGATGTATTAATAAGGCATTTTTAAGCCAGAGACCATCCTAATGAAAATAAAGCTTGTTAGGTTTCACCACCTCTTTTCTCTCAGATTTACATGTATACAATCTATTGCTAATTGTCTGATGTTTCTCTGTGTTTTTGAAATTACAAACTTGCTGTGTGTGGAAAAGATGCAACATGTGTAAGTACTGTTTGAAAGATCACACAATGTCTGTGTCAATAGTCGTTTATGAAGTGGTACAATAAACACACATCATAGGTGTACAGATCTACCAGTTTTCACAAACTTCCTGCCCCTCATCCAGATAAAGAAATAAGCCCTACCTGTGTTCCCTGGTTGTTATTACATTCTACACCAGGATAACAATTATTCTCACTTTCAAAGTTAAGATTAATTTACTTGATTTTAAATTTTATAGAAACCAAATCATTATTTATTCGTTAGTGTCTTTTCTCTTTTGTTCCATGATAAGTTAATAAAATGCATGTATATTTCTGCATGTGAAAACATTTCAGTCTTTTTGTTGCTAGGTAGTGTTCATTGTATAAATATGCCATAAGTTTAGTTACCAACTATACTATTGATAGATTTGGGGATTCTTTCCAGTCTTTGGCTATTGAAAAATATGAGCATTCTTGTAAATATCTTTTGATGTACATTTGTACTCATTTCTGTTGGGAATATGATTGGCAGTAAAATTGCTTGAACATAGGGTCTAATATGGTCAGGTTTAGTAGAGTGAGTTTTACTAAGAGTTTGTGGCCATTTTAACTGCCACCAGTTGTATTTCAGAATTCTAATCATTCAATACCTTGGTCAATAAATAGTATTACCAGTCTTTTATAAAAATTTTATCCTTTATTTTGAATGTACAATATTACTCATTGTTATTATATATGTATTTTTGTGATGCCTAGTGAGTTTGAGAATATGGTTATATTGAGGTATAATTGACATACAACATTGTATAAGTTTAAAGTGTGTAGCATGTTGATTTGATACGTTATATACTGCCATATGATTACCTAGAGAGCCAGCTAATACCTCCACCAAGTTACATCAATTCCATTTCTTTTTTATGGTAAGAACATTTAAGATCTAATTTCTTAGCAACTTTGAAATATATAACACAGTATCATTAACTATAATCACAATGCCATCCGTGTATTAGATCTCCAGAACCTATTTATCTTCTAACTGTAAGTTTGTATGCTTTTAATAGATTATTTTTATACATTTAGATATTCTATTTTATAAAATACCTATTCAATCCTTTATCCATTTAAAAAAATAGGTTGTCTATACGTTTGTTGTTGATTTGTAGGAGTTTTATGTGCATTCTCAATATGAGTCCTTTTGTTTTTTGGATTTATGTATTGCATATGTATTTTCCTTTCCTAACACATGTGTTCTTCCTCTTAATGATTCTCTTTTGGTGAACAGAAGTTCTTAATTTTAATGATACCCATTGATCATACTTTTGTTTATGGTTAGTGTTTTTTGGGTGCTCAGTTTGCAAAAGTTCATTAGAGCCATGTAATGCAGATACAAAGTAGGTGTCACTGAGAAAGAGAGAGAGAGAGAGAGGAAATAGTATAATCTTCTTACCTTTTATTACCTATAGCTCAAGCAGTGTATAAACACTGTATTCATCTTGACCGATATTCTAGAAAAGAAGAACACTGTTCCCATAATGTTCTATATATTTTATAGACAGAAACATCAACATCATTAAATATCAAGGAAGCTCCCAGGTCTGGAAAGTGTCCCTATTATAAAACAAGCACTTTTAGAGTATAAGCTTTTGATATCAAGTAGAGTTCTATTTTCTGCTGAATAAACTCAGACTATTGAACCACTGTTCTACAAATCTTCTGAAAGGGGAGACAAACCACTAACATTTGTTTTTCTTCCATCCTCCTGCAGGTCTTGGAGGCATGCTAAATACATTAGTCCCAAATGGCTGTACAGTATGACTTGGGATTTAAGTAATTTCCATTGTGTTGTCTGAGTGAGTGCGTCAGTATCAGATGGAAGGCATACATCCAATATTGTATGGAATTGTTATTGTGAACCACTCCCTGGAATGTTTTTTAAAGGCTGCCCATATGGGGCACCTGGGAAGCTCAGTCGGTTAAGCATCCAACTTCGTCTCAGGTCATGACCTCACAGTTCGTGGGTTCAAGCCCCGTGTCAGTCTCTGTGCTGACAGCTCGGAGCCTGGAGCCTGCTTCAGATTCTCTCTCTCTCGCTCTCTCTCTCTCTCTGCTCCTCCCCCATTCATGCTCTGTCTCTCTCTGTCTCTCAAAAATGAATAAAAGTTTAAAAAAATTTTAAAAAGTCTGCCCATATAGGTCACAGGAAAACAGAGTTGTTTATCTCCTGCCTCAGTCTCCAATATGTTCATAATCAACTATTAGAAGTCCTAGTTTCTCCACAGTAATAAGCCAGATTGCCTAAACTCTGAAATAATGAGTTCCATAGGAATGCAGAAGTTGGTACTTTGTCATTCATAAGTAATCCCTGTGCTTCTAGAACCACAGAGGCTAAGCTAGTGTCTATGTTAATGATAAATGCATCCCAATTATTCTTGGTCTTACCATAGGAACTCCCCATCCATCAGCTGAAGTGAAAATAGGATTGAGAAAAGGAGGAGAGTGTGATTTTTCTTTAAAAAGACAAGAGGATATACCTATTTCTTCAAATTCCCCCACCTTCTCCACTGTAGACTATCAGATGCCTAGAAGCTCACATAAGGTAGAGGTGGATAATGGCCACATCCAACTTTTTAAATATTTGAAGACAGCAGAACAGAAAATCTATAGATGTTGGAGATACCGACATAACTGGTAAATGTTGCAAGCTTTTCAGGTAACCGCAGTTTCTACACAAGTCAAACAATTGTCATTGGGACCTCAGTCCTTTGTAATAATTCCCATTATACATCCAGAAGACTCTAGCAGAGATGATAGTTCATACGCTTAATGATATTTGTTAATTCAGATCCTTTTGTTTAGATCAGAGTCTGAAAAATTACAACCTGAGGACCAACTTCCTTTGGTTTTGCAGGTCCAGCAAGCTAAAAATACTATACAATTGTTGATGATTACATTAAAATGGTTGTATAAGTACCTACATAATGTCCTTTATTTAAGTCATGGCCCATAAATCCTAAGACATTTACTCTCTGGCCCTTTAAGAAAAAGCCAAGGTCCTTCTTCAGATTTAGTCAATTCGTATGGCCATGTACAAATGTGACATAAGGACCAAGTTTTTTTTTTCTTTTTTTTTCCCATAGAGAGATGTCCCATCTGATTATACCTTTATGAGTGCAGCCATTAGATTTGGTCCCTGAGTCTGTATAAAGGAACATTTTAGTCAGTTACAGAATAGTTTGTTCTATGTCCAGGAGAACCACATGAAAAATAGCCATTTGCACATTCTCCAATGCTATGGGCACTCACCAACTCATTGGATTTGATAATGGATGTAGCATTACTATTAATTTGCTCATCCCAAAGGTAAGCTATTCTATCATAAAAGCAAACTCTCCTTTCAGGTGCCACGTCTCATGGAAGAGGCCATCAGTGAGCAAAGTCATCTCTGTGCCTCATGGATGAATATCCATCAACATATGAAGGTAGTAAAAATCTCTGGATTCAGGTGTGTTCTGTAATTGTAAGTGTCAAGAATTAAGTGGGCCTTGTCATACCTTAATGAAGTGATTGAAATAGGACATCTTTTAAGGTCGGTATGCCAGGTTGGAGATTCATGCCTATTACTTCACAGTGTGATAGTCTGTCTCCAATAGGCACTAGAATATCCTAGAAATTGCCCCTTGAGTTCAAAAAGCTTAAAAAACAAAAAGCACAGGTAGAATCTGAGAACTAGTAAAGTCTCATTGCTAAAGCTTTCCACTCAGCTGCAAATTTGTCAGCCTCTTATAACTTCATGGAGTCTGAAGGAGAGAGAAGACTGTAGGGTAGGGCTTACTCATTATTGATGAGTGCACTATTTTCAAGGTTTTTTACCGAAGAAGCCCCAGCTCAAATGTGTCTGCTTTTCTAGTGTCCTGCAGGGGAGGATATAATAAGATTCACAGGAGTAGAATGTACTGTTTCTAATATCCAAAAAGTCCAAATAGGCATTTGGTCTCCTTTTTTTGTGGTTGATTTCTACAAGGTTAGCTTATATATTATATTCTTATATTATATTATTATATTATTCTATATTATTATTATATAACTTTCCTTAGCATCAAATGCAATGCAACCAGTTGCCTGGTGATCATTATTAAAATGGGATCATTGTAACAGAATGCCTGCCTATTCATCAAGAATTTACATTGCACAAGATTCATCAAACCAACTGATAACTATGAAAAGATAATCTATGAAAACATTGGGACAATGAAAACTTGCCAATAAAGGCAGGTATACTTTTTCATTCTTCCTGAAGTGTCAGCCGTATCCAAGAGAATGTGAACCATATCCAAGGTGGTATGTATACCAGGTGTCTGAAATGGAAGTAATCTGTTTAGTCACTGTTGTGATGTCACGTACGATGGGAACAACTATAGTGTCTTTCAGTTTAAACCCTGATAGTCCACAGGAGGGCTCCAAGTAAAGAATCTATCAGTAGTAGAGTAGGTTTGGCCCCTGAGTCAGTACTGCAGATATCAGTCACTTGTTTTTACCCAGTGTTCTCTGCTTTTCCACGTACACCACAATGTTTTCCACATAAAGACCTTTTCACTGTATCACCATGCTCATGTCATTCTCATTCACTGAATCAACCTTTTGTTCAAAGTGCACGTATTTCTTCCTTGTTGTTGGTACCCAGCACAAGACTGGGAACAATCTCCTGATGGCTGAATACCAGTTGTGAGCTGGCCTCTTCCTAATGTCATCACTAAAGAAAGCCTTTGGCAATGAGCAGCAGAGCCTTGACGTTAAGCATGCCTTCCCCCTCTTTCATTTTTTGCTTGAAGCACTCAACCTTCTCTCTTTGACAAGACAGTTCTGACCAAGAGCATCACCTGTGGCATGAAATCACATATGTAAATGACTGCCATCAGACACTGAGATTTCACTTGAAGCACATAGCAGCATACTTCCTTCATGGTGGCAATTAGCAGTCTTGAAAGGGTCCATAGCAATCAGGCAGTGATGCTGGAAACTTCTTAGCTTGGGAAGTGACTGTCAGAAAGGGTGATAATCTGAAACCCATGTGTGAATATCGAACTCTTCTGCCACTGAACTCGGATCTGCTGAACTACGTATCTGGCAAGCCACCAAAGTGACCATTGGATAGGCTACTATTACCTTCCTAATCTGTCTTTCTTCAGTGATGTTTAAAAATCTAGTCATGAAAGTATTTTTCTCTCTTAACTCCAAGAAGTGTTTCTAATTTTTTTTTTTTACATTTCTCACATTTAAATCCTACAGTCCATCTCAAATTGCTTTTGTGTATACAGAATCAAGAAGTCAATATGAGTCTGTGTGGATATGCACATTTAATATATACACACACGTGCACACACACACACACACACATATATGCACACATATGTACATATTTGCCCATATTAATGAACTCAGGACAATTTATTGGAAGGGCTGTCTTTCCCGAGGAAACTGCTGCTCCTGTGGCATATTTGTGAAGTAATTATTATGTAAGCTTGTTGTTTGACTCTCTCTGCTTTGGTTTATTTTACTATTCTGCCAACATATCTGCCAGTCTATCTTATTCACTGTTGCTTTATGATAACTTTTGATATTGTTGGAAGACAATTCTCAGGTAGATTATCATTGTTCTAGTTTAACTTTTCAAAGGAGTTTGTGAACAGTCAAGTGAATAAGTTTAAAAGGTAAGAGAGGATTTCTTTTTCCAGACCAAAGGGAACCTTTGCTTATAACCTAAGAAAGTAGAGGTAGTGTTAATTTCTGGAACAAAGAGCCAGAATACTCACTGTCTGCTATAAATTTTGGGTTCTGTAAGTTTAGGATTCATCTCCTGTAATGCGTGTACTTCTGCATGTGCTAGTGTCATCTGTCCCTTTATGCATCACTTTGTGGGAATTAGGGCTCGGGCAGCTGGCACAAATATGTCACTTCTATTGCTATGAATAACAAAGTCCTGACCCAAGGATTGAAGCTTGCCTGATTTTGTTATGAGAGTGATAGTGGCCTAAAATGTTAGTTTCCTTCCCTCATTAGGCTGCATCATAGCACAAAACCAAAGGTCAAATTTAAGGTTATAAAGCCATACTGATTTTCAAAGAAGTACATAGAAGCAAACCATAAAAAACCAACAAAATGAATAAGAAAGTGAGATATTACTTTGTTTGAAAATTGAATATAGTCCCATGTTTTGAGTATGTGATTGTGTGCTATGTCCAAAACATATCATATAACAAATGTCATATGTTCTAGTCATTGATTCTTTTTATTTTTACGTCGACATGGTGATTATTACAATAACATTAAAGAATAATATCTAAGGATTTCATTTTCAGAAATCAAGAAGTAACTCTGGTAGAGTTTTATAGAATTATAAAAGATTAGATGGATGAGATTTAGACCTCTTAAATCTATCCATTGTTAACATGATGCAGTTCTTTTTGATTAATTTCACTTTATCTTCTTTTTCCATAGCTGGAAAATGTCCTTATCCATCTTGTCTAGATAAAAAATACCCACAGTTTCTAAAAGCTAAAGAATGCCAGGATTTAGCATTAAAATTTAAAATACAAAGTGTCTCAAAGCAATTAATTAAAGTTGGCTCCGTGTCAGATAAAAGTGCCATGTAATAAAGTCCTTAGAAACTGATGCAAGAATCTAAGAGTTAAAGCAGTTAGTTCTAAGCCTCCCTTCCTACTGATTTAATACGTAGGCAGACAGGGGTTAGTATTCACCCTCCCACACCCTGCCCCCACATTGCTAAACCAAAGTGTTCTTGCATTTTCATTTCATACCAGATCTTGACATCCTTTTGAATTTATTTTACATACTTGGGGAACATGAATACAACTTTATGCTTTCATCCTTTTATAAGACATTCATTATGTGCATTAACTGACAGCTGTGAAATTATCTGCCACTTGTCTCAAATAAAAGCAAGAAAATTCAAAATAGATGTGCATTCTGTACTTAGGCAAATTTCACAGAATCTTCTTTAATTCAAATTTCTCTAGACACTTCTTTTAATATAGGCTTTAAGTACAGTGAATGTGTTCAGTCATTACTACGTATTGAGTGTCTGATGGTTTTTGAAAGCTCGGGAGGCAGTCTACATTTTTCTCACTTGTTTCTAGTGTAACTAGATTTGGCAGCTCTATATGAGTTTTTGCATCTTAAAAAAATCTCCATCTCTGTTGCATTTTATTGTTTTTTTAATATTCATTTTGCCATTTAAGTCAAAGTTGTCCAAAAAGAAATCAGTAGTGAGTACATCATTTGCAGCCATTGATGCTGGTACCACTTCCTAAAGATCCTTTTTGGAGATAAATATAAAAAATCATAGCTGGTGGGAAAATTATGTTTCTCTTAGGGAAGACGGTATGAAAAAATACAAACAGTCATTTTTAGACATAGGTCTTTGTTCTGCTTTTCAGAAAGATAAAGAATATCTGATTAGATCACAAGGCAAAAACACAGAATTTAAGTAAAACAGAAGCGTTTACAATGAGTAAAAGTGAAAAGCCCTATCCTGGACATTCAACCGTGAAGACTCCCACCCTCTTTTTCACTATTATTTAGGTTCTTATAGCAGTAAATTGCAGGAAACAAAGTAACAGCTGCTCCACAGAGTAAGAGAACATTCAATCCTTAGTTTTAATTGCATGGGCAAAAACTTCCTTTGTAACATGCTCACATACTTTATCAAATTAATGTGTGCTTTCATGTTTGAGATATTGATATTAGACAGATGGATAAAATACATACATAACAGTGTATCTATCAATAATTAAATCAGCATAAAAATTTAATGGGGCATTATTTTTTTTTATTTATTTCACTTCTTTTATCTTGATGGATAGGCTTATATTTACCTAAATAAAAATGTAGGTGAAAAACCTATAATACTCTTTAACATCTTGTGCTTCCAAGATATTCTTCGAAGGTATGGATCTATCCAGGGTAATGTATCTGCTAAGAAAGTAACCTAATTCACTCCAGTATAGGGCTCCACTTTAGGATTTACCTCAGTTTGTGTGTGTGTGTGTGTGTGTGTGTGTGTGGTGTTGACTAAGTATTAGTAGTAACGCTATTCATGTTAATTTGTTACTACTACTACTAGTCTCATTTATATGACAAGACAGGAACAGATAATCCCAGAGATAAACATAAAAGCACAACTATAGTAAATACAATGCAGAGGTATATTTTAGTGAAAGAATGTAACAATGGGATATAACACTCTTGTAGATATCATGGATTGTTTTTAAATGGAAGAATCAATTTAAATGACACCTCAAAGATGATTAGGTGTTAATTAGATTAAGTCTTGGCAAATCCAATAAAAACTCTGTCAGTATTTTCGTGAGGTTTGATATTCTGTTTATACAATTTATTTGGAAAAACAAAGTGTAAGAAGAGCCATATTAATTTTGAAAAACAAGAGAGTAAATTGGAGGAATCTGCCCTACCAAATGCCAAAGTCTAACAATTAAAAATATGATATTAGCCAATGAAGAGATCGTTAGAACAATGGAACTGAATAGAGAAACCAGAAAAGAGCTCATGTTTATAAGGGAATGAAATACGATACAGGGGCATCGCAGAGACGTCTGAAAAGATGGACCATAAAATGCTTCTTGCACAATTGATCATCCTTATGGGAAGAAAAGGAATTCACACCTGTCATCTTAAACCTTAAGTGTAAGTACCAATTTTAAATTTAGGAATAAATATAATAGACGATCTTTATACAATTGGAGAGTTCTTAAATGAGGCTTAAAAATACAAATTTAAACAAAACATTGATAAATTTGTTTACATTATAATTTGCAACTATTTATATCCATAAAAAAAGCTATCAGAAAAATAAAAGATAATCTCAGGCTTGGAGTATTTGTATCTATATTTTTTAATTAAAAATTAAAGAAGAAGTCAACCCAATAGCAAAACAAGCAAAATATTTGATTGGACACTTCATAGAAGAGACTAATAAACATCTAAAAGGGGCTTAAATTTTCTACTATCACAATATGACTACAAACATAGTAAGATTGAGTTTCACACCAAGTGATAACAAAGATGCAGAAAAATGATATGTCTTATTCTGCTAAGGAAATATAAACTGGTATAACTTCAGACAGCATTATGATAATTCCTAGAGTAATTGAAGGTGTATAAACAATGTACATTACCACCTGTAAATATATATACAAGAGAGTTATGATACATTGCTCATATTGGCATTTGTTTTATCACTCCAAGAAAAGGAAGCATGGTAGAAGGAAGAAAGGATGATAGATGGAAAGAAGGAAGGAAGGAAAGAAGGAGGAAAGGAAGAAGGAAGGAAGGAAAGAAGGAGGAAAGGAAAGAAGGAGGAAAGGAAAGAAGGAAGGAAGGAAAGAAGGAGGAAAGGAAAGAAGGAAGGAAAGAAAGAGGAACGGAAGGAAGGAAGGAAGGAAGGAAGGAAGGGAGGGAGGAAGGAAGGAGGAAAGTTAAAAACCCTAAGTGTGATCTTTACAGGTATGGTAAGGCAACCATGTTGCATTCATACATGAAATATCAAACAGCATTGAAAATGGATAAACTAGCTCTATCTCTCTAAATATGGATGAGCTTTACAAGTAATACTGAGTGTAAAAAAGTAAATTGCACAAGACTATCTACTCTGATATTTAATGGTATATGGTATGCTCCGATTTACATAAAATTTTAAAACATGTAAAGCAATTAAAGCAATAATTTATTGCTTATATTATGGCACAAAATATTTGTTAAATCTGTGAAATTGATAAGCCTTCAAATCAGAAAACTGGGACTGAGAGTGGGCAGGGAGTAGACAAGATTGGAGTGCCAGGGATTCAACTCTATTGGCAATGTTTTATTTCTTAGGCTGAGTGCTGTAAACGATTGTTGGTTATATTTTCTAACGTGAGTGTGTGTGTGTAAGTATGTGTGTCTGACAGGACTTAAACTTGGAGGAAAGGACTTTCCAGACAGAGGAATTTGTGTATACATAGGCCATGAGAAAGGAAGACGCAAAGGACCACAAGGCCAATGTGTCCAGGTGGAGGCCGTCAGGGGCAGAGTGTTTGAGATGAGATAGAGCTAGATAGGAAGATCACACAGCCTTGCTAGCTGTGCTTAAGGGAGCTTTGTTTTCAAAGCTATGGGGAAATATAGAAGTGATGTGATCATGTTTTTCTTGTAAGACTATAAATTCCCAATTTTTTGGTCTAAGAGTGGTTTCCATCTTCCTGATTTTATGGCTATTATCTTAATCTAATCTAATGTAATCCACAATCTAATTTAAGAATATTTGTAATTTAGATACAAATATAATCTACATTTGTACTGTCTTATGCAAAAGTAGGAGACATATAGAAATATAGAATATACTTGCTATTTAACTGGGGAGTTTCCTGTAGATTAGCTTTTCTTGGGACTGAAGTTTCCAAAAGGCAATAGATTATTCCAATAAAGCCATTCATGACCTTAGCACAAAACTTTTTCAACCGCTCGTGTACTAAACCTTTTCCTTTATTACTATGGATTAAACAAATGTATTATTGTCCTCCTGGTCCCTTTTAAGAATTAGCATTGATTTTGATTCCAAAATATGAGAAAGAGTAGTTTATGGATCAACTCTTAAAACAAGATTTTTCACAAGTTTTATTTTTATAATTTAAATAAGTACAGCTTCCTTAAATAGACTGAATGCTTCTTATGATCAGGAATTAGGGGTTTTTTTTGTATCTTTTTTCCTCAAATACTACCATTTAGCATATTCTGCATAAATAAGTAGGTGCTAAAGATGTTACACATTGACCAATATTTCTTATGCTTATAGAAATACTTCAATCCTCAAGTCATTTCTACAGTACTTTGGGGGAAATGACACTGCCTCATTTGCTCCATATAAGAGAGTTTTCATTACTCCTGCGTTAGCTTCCTCGTCAGGAAAATAAATTCATGATAGACTTCTTAATGACTGCCAAACTCTTCCAATGAAGCTGAACCCACTTTGCTTCCTAAGTCTTATTCTTCTTCAGCAACTGAAAAACTCTGAGGAATACAACAAAACTTAACGCTCATGATGAATTAGTCCATACATCATTAGAATTGTCACACTGCTGTACTGTTCGTGTAATAGATCTTTGGTGCAAAGGCACAATCCTGATATATTACCCAAAAGGTAGGTTCTTCTGAACAGTGGATTCAGCTTAATAAGAACCTTGCCAATTGTTCGAAAACATAAATTTTCAAAGTGACACCTTATAACAGACCTAATAGCACCTTCTACACAGTAAACAAATAAACAAACTACCTGTTACATAAAGGGTATGAAAAAACGCTTTGGAGTGCTACATGCAAATATACCATCATGAACAATTACACAAATTTAGACCTTAAAATTTCATAAATATCTATATCTTGTGAAAGTTAAATTAGTAAGAGAATGGGTCATTTAGAGGTTATAAACTATCTTAATTTAAATGCTTTTCAGTCTTTTCTTCTACAATTATTTCTATGTATGCACAATATTTCAGATTAACTATTTCAGAGTAAAATATAATGTTGTAAAAGTCATGGTGCAATTTTTTGTCAATATATACTATTTATTTTTCTCTTTCTTGAATATCAGACCCATCATAGGCACAGATTTTCCCCAACTTGCAATGGGGTTATGTCACAATAACCATCATAAATTGAAAATATCGTAAGTTGAAAATGCATTTAACACACCTAACCTACCAAACATCATAGCTTAGCCTTGCCTACCTTGAGCATGCTCCACTTAGTTTAGCCTAGGGTTGGGCAAAATCATCTAACACAAAGCTTATTTTATAATAAAGTGCTGAATATTTCATGGAATTTATCGCATGCGGCACTGAAAGTGAAACACAGAAAGGCAGTCTGGGTACAGATTGGTTGCTTACCCTCGTGATCACAGGGCCGACTGGGAGCCCATGGTGCTGCCCCTACTCAGCATCACAAGATAATATGTACCACTTAGGGCTAGAATGGGAAAAGATCAAAATTCAAAATGTGAAGTATGGCTTCCACTGAATGTGTACCACTTTTACACTCATCAAGTAAAAAAATCATTAAGTTGAGCCATTTTAAATCCTAGACCATGTATAACTCATTAGTTGATCTTATTAGAAAATATACATTGATTCTCCAAGGTTTTCTGGGAATTAAGACCTGGAAGTAAGACTGTTTATTTTAGGATACAGTCTACACTAATAAAACTGAAATTATCCCCTGTATACATGATTGATTATCATTCTTACCCATTCAAATACATGTATTCAGGAAATACAACCAGTCTTTTTTCTAGGAGGTGTTATGACTCTATTATTAAGTCAATGCTACTGAAAATAAGTTAATATTTTTCCAAGTAAACTCTTAATATTCTTTTCACTCTACATGGAGCTTTAATTAGGTCCAAACTTTATTTAATTGCTAAGTATGAATTACTCATTCCAATATCAAAGTCATTCCAAAAACCAGAGTATTGGGTTTTTTTGTAGTATTTGATCTGATTGTGTTCTATCTCCATAAGTTTGTCAGATTTATTTTGAATCATTTTGTTAATACAAGATTCAAAATACCAAATACCATTCAATAAATATTGCAATCTTTCATAAAATATCAGAAGGCCCAGGGATGGGAAAATAATTATCCCACCTCATTCCCTGTGACTTCCTAACTGCCCAGTGGCAGGATCTTCTCTGAAATATGTCTACTTCTCACTGGTCCTCCTAGGTCTAGGCTGGAAAACTAAGCATGCTTCTCAGTATAGGAAGTGACATATCTTCAACAAATAGCATTTTCAAAGACATATTTATGAAAAGGAAAGAAGAAAAAGGCCTAACATGTTATCCATTTCTATATTCACATATATCTAATTCATCAATCTATTAGAAATACATCAGATTCCGTAATGTCTTACTTAATTCTAATTTCTTTCATACTTTAAATTTTGACATATATTAAACTACTTGGACGAATTATGATTTCCAATAAAGCAGCAATTTAATATAATGGTTTAAAACAATGGTTAGATACCAATGCTAGACAATCTTTTTTCTCCTTGAGTATTTTTTGCTGCCCATTTTCTTTTTAAAAATCATAAATGATTGTAAAGGAGAGAAATGGAAGGAGGGAGAGAGAGAATCTTAAGCAGGCTCCATGCTCAGCACTAAGCCTGATGCGAGGCTCAATCCCAGGACCCTCAGATCATAACCTGAGCTGAAATCAAGAGTCAATACTCAACTGACAGAGCCACCCAGGCACTCCTACTGTTAAATTTTAATAATTGCATAGAGGGAAGATATTTTCTGTTCTCCTGGACCAGTGCTTTCCTTATATTTCTTTTAATAAATGGCATTGTATCCTTCAACTAATGTCTCAACATTTTTATGCATTTACGTAATCACAGTCCACGGAAGTACTGGCTTTTATTTATGTCTATATATGCATGCTTCCCATCATTACAAAATGATGGTCAACTTATTCTAGTAATACTATTGAGTAGCACATAAAATTAAAAAAAACTGGGGGTGCCTGGGTGGCTGAATCAGTTAGAGTCCGACTTTGGCTCAGGTCGTGATCTCACGTGAGTTTGAGCCCCGCATCCAACTTGCTGCTGTCAGCAGAGTCCTCTTTGTATCCTCTGTCCCCTTCTCTCTCCCTCTGCCCCTCTCCCACTCAAGTTCTCCCTCTCAAAATTGAATAAACATTTAACTCCTCCCCCAAATTTTAAAAACTGTGCTTACTAAAAATAAAGATTAAATGTTAAAATAAAACAAAATGTAAACCCTGAACAGAAAAAATCCTACACAAGTATAAACTTCATTCAAAATTTGATTACAATTGTCTCATCAAGTAAATCTAACAGACATATAAATTACAAGATTCATAGATTCTCTTATATTAAGGCTTATAGTTCACCATCAAATGTAGAAATTTGGGTAACACAAAAAAGGTCTTTTTATAGCTTATCATAAATCAGAAATGTACTATTAAATTTCTTACCAACATTTCTACAAAAAACATCTTAATTTTTGTTTTCTTATAGAATTCCTCAGTGAAAACCTAATGAAGAATAATCTGGTAAATGGATGTTTGTTAATATTCTCTGCTACTTTTCACACTAACAAGCACCAAATAGTCCTTTGCTTCCTTCTTTTCATACTGACATTTCTCAAGAAAAACAGTCCAGCTTCCGGTCCAGTCTGTCTAACTCAGAGCCAATCCTCTGAGTAATGAGCTTTGTGCTGTATCTGGGTGTGGCTCCTCTTGGTCCACTGACCTACAAATGTAAAATGTAAGTTATCTACACACACAGACACACACAGACACACACACACACTCACACACACTACTTTTATTTCTATGGACTATAATCTCAAAAGTGGCTTGTCAAATCAAATTTTAATTATTTTAATTTATGAATTGTAATAAATCACACTTGAAATAGCATATTATATCTTTAACAGAAGTATTATAATTTTTACCAATCTAAGTGAAAACTTGCATCAACTCTCTCTGAATTGATTGTCCAAACTCCTAGAGAGGCATTTCATGTATATGAAGGTTTTTACATTCACAATCTTGCATTTTGCTTTCTCTACGTTTTCCATTTTTATATTATATCCCTTTTATTCTTTTCCTTTAATTGAATTTTTTACAAATTTTTGGGACACATCATGTGCTGCAAATATTTTTTGAGACTGTTGTTTTTGTTTCTTTTAAAAAATAGAATCTTTTCTACAAAAAAATTATCGTATAATAAAATAAACTTTTAATTCTACATTCTGGATTTTTGACTCTGAAAAATTTCCCTTATCTTAAAGCTTACATAAATATTTTATTTCTCACATTCTTTCACTCTTATACTTTTGTTTTAACACGAGTCTTATAATCTATTTAGTGCTTATTTCCAATATTTTTAGACATGTTTTCTAATTACTTTCAAAAGTATCATCAACATTTTCAGCAGCATGTATACAATAAAATATGATGCAATAAAATGAAGTTTATCATAAATTTATTTTGATATTCATACATGCATGTTCTGCTTATAGATTATCACCCTTTTACATTGATTTGCTTCTTCAGGTACTAACCTTATGTAATATTGTAAATATTATCTGTAGTGTATTTTTCTCCTCAAGTATTAGTTTTAAAGCTCTATTGGAAATCTTGTCATAATTGTTCTTCCAAATAAACTGTATTTTTTTTAGTTCCATGAGAGAAAAAAATCCAGCTGAAATTCACATCTGAATTTCACTACATGACAAATGTACTAACATGCATGTGCTATATCTATGTATTTCCATTCAGTCAGTTCATAAATACTGTCACATAATAACATATTAAGTTTACCCTTTTATGTGTTTTCATGTTGTTATCTTTAAATTTATTTTCTTGTGTATCCTTTATATAGTAAAAAATACGGTCTTATTTTTTGGGGCATATAGACTCCACCGTCTTTCCATAACATAATTTTTAATAATGACATTTTATTACTTTTCATATAATTTTAATTTTCTGTTTTAACCTCCTCTCAAATATATAGATTTAAGAATATATATATATACACACATATAAAATATATACATATAATATATTCAATATAATATACAGTATATGTATTTACATTTTATATTTACATAATATATTATATAAATAATATATTATATGTATTACTTAATATATATATTTACATAATATTTATTTAAGGACTAAGAGTTGATTGAAAAATGAGATATTTTGTGTAGGGAGATAAAAGTAATACAATAACACTCGTTTTCATTGGTCAAAAAAAGAAAGAAATATAGTTCTTTTTCAAATGTAGCAGCTTAATAAAGACTCTAACCTAAATTGATCTCAATGCCACTTCTGCCCAATGGTGAACTGTGAATGTTCCTAATAAAGACCATTATCCTTAGATAATCTCTGATTGTTCTGCTGCTCCTTTCCTGGAAAGATAGTTGAGAAGTAGTAATGGGACAGAGAAGAAGAGAAAAAAGAGGAAAAGGATTCTCAATACAAACATCTAGCTCCAAAGTGTTAGATATAAAGGGTCTGGATATTTTAGTCCAAAGTAATAATAAGCCATGATTCAGCTATTTCAGCCATGAGATATATAGGAAAATATAGAAATACAATTAATCAGAGAAATGTGCCCATAACACTTAATTGACAAGTGGTTTTTCCAAGGGAACCATTTAAAATAAATTTGCTCTAAAATGAACCTGTTACTGGGGCACCTGGGTGGCTCCACCGGTTCAGCGCCCAACTTCCGCTCCAGTCATGAGCATGATCTCATGGTTTGTGGGTTGGAGTCCCGCATTGGATTCTGTGCTGACAGCTCAGAGACTGGAGCCTGTTTCAGATTCTGTGTCTCCCTCTCTCTCTATCCCTCCCCCGCTCATGCTCTGTCTCTCTCTCTGTCTCAAAAATAAATAAGCATTAAAAAAATTTAAATGAACCTGTTTTTAACTGTATGTTTTGAATCACTATGTAGAATTATTAGAAGTTCATTTAACATGGGAATACTGGTGGTTTCCCTCCAAAAAATTTAGTTCTACAATAATTAATCTCATTATATCTCTCTATATATTAGATATAATAAAAGTACCAACTGGATTAGCTTCTGTCTATAAAATTTTAACTTTAGTTAGTGGCCTACAATTACAATTTTATTCAGAGGAAGTGACAGGTATAAATACAAATCATGAAAAAATTATTTTAAATCAAACAGAAAAGGTTAGAATGAAACAAATCAAATCACAACCTATTTTATACTAATCAAAATTTTTAATCAGTACACTGTGTAATTTTTAAAATTATAAGCTTTACATTACTTATTTTTAACCTTTTGGTGATTATATTTATTTCCATGGAACCCATATTCCTTTAACAATGATTGAATGCCTAAATATATGGCAGTATTGATATGTATTTTAAATTGTTGTAATTTACTGATATCACTTACATAACTGTAAACACCTTGGGTTCAAGAAACAAAAGAAATGGATAAAATCTTGCTATGTCCATGGTGATCATGGATGATAAGTAATTGTTCTTAGGAGTTTTACATATTATTATGGGTCTCAACTTCAAATTTAATATCTTATGAAAAACATTTATAGTTTTTCCATAACAGAAAATTGAACTTTTATAATCGGATTTTGGACACCAGCAACTGTTCCCCATTTTAGTGTCAAATTATAGAACAATACACTGGAGTAACTGAAAAAGTTGGAGGCCAACTTGATTAAATATATATTTATGTTCTGTAATATGATACGCAGTAAAATTTAGGGGAAGTTTTAAAACTATATATACATAACTTGTTAAATTTGGGTAAATCTGTTAATTTGTGTTGGTTTATATCTGCAGGAGCTTATGAGTGAAATCTGAAAATGCCCCATACACAAAGGGCAGGAAAAGACCAAAGGAAGAAGCAAGCCACTTCGTGTTGGTAGGTGTTAGGTTTAATATGCAGGGAACTTACATACGAGACTTGTCTAGTATGAGTGGCTGCAAGATGAGTGGATCTCTACACTGACACACCAGATTCTTAAAAGCTTAGAAGCATTAACTGTATTCAGTCACCTGTACTGTCCAGAAGAGCATATTTTTGTTATTATTTTTAGATTTCACATAAAAGTGAAGTTATATGGTATTTGTCATTCTCTGAATTTATTCCCTTACCATAATGCTCTCAAGATCCATCCATGTTGTTGCAAATGGCAAGATCTTGTACTTTTTTAGGGCTAAAAATTATTATATGTATTATATATAATATATATGTTATATATTATATATAATGGATATATGTGTATATATATTATATATATTAAATATTGTATATATAATGGATATATATGTATATATATACATATATATAGATCGATAGATAAATGGATATATATATATGTGTGTATACATATACACACATATATATATATATACACATATATATATAGATCGATAGATAAATGGATACATGAATAATCACATTTTCTTTGTTCCCTCATCCATCAATGGACACTTAGGGTTTTTTTCATATCTCATCTGCTGAAAATAGTGCTGCAGTGAACATGGGGATGCATATATCTTTTTGAGTTAATATTTTCATTTTCTTTGGATGAATACCCAGAAGTAGAATTGTTGGATCATATGATAGTTCCATTTTTAATTTTCTGAGGAATTTCTATACTGTTTTCTACTGAGCCTGCACCAATTTACATTCCCACCAACAGTTCCTACAAGTTCTCTTCTCTCCACATCCTCACCAACACTTGTTTTTTCTTACCTTTTTGATATTAGCCATTCCAACAAATGTGACATGACATCTCATTGTGGTTTTGATTTGCATTTCCCTGATGCATAATCATGTTAACCATCTTTTCATGTACCTGTTGACCATCTGTATGTCTACTTTGGAAAAATGTTTACTGATATTTTCTGCCCATTTTTAAGCAGATTGCTTGTTTGTTTTTTTGTTTTTGATAGGATTTACACTAAATCTATAGATTTCTTTTGGTAGTATGGACATTTTAATAATAGTAGTTCTTCCAATCCATAAGCATGAAATATCTTCCCATTTATTTTATGTCTTCTTTAATTTCCTTTTTTTAATAGCCTGTGGTTTTCAGTACATAAGTCTTTCACCTCTTTGGTAAAATTTATTCCTAGATATGTTATTCTTTTCAGTGGAATTATAAATGGGATTGTTTTCCTAATTTGTCTTTTTGATAGAGTTTTATTAGTGTATGGATGTGCAACAGATTTTTACATATTGGTTTTATATCCTGCAACATTACTAAACTCACTTATAACAGTTTTTGGATTTGACTCTTTAAGGATTTCTATACAGACATACCTCATTTTATTGTGCTTTAGTTTATTGAGCTTCACAGATATTGTGTTTTTCCACAAATTAAGGATTTGGGCCAATCCTGCATTAAATAAGTCTATTGGCATAATTTTTTGAACATCATTTGCTCACTTTGTGTCCTTGTGTGGCATTTTGGTAATTCTCACAGTATTTCAAACTTTTGTAATCATTACATTTGTTAGGATGATCTGTGATTAGCAATCTTTGATGTTACATTTCTAATTGATTTTGGAGTGCCTCAATCTGCACCCATTAACACAGCAAAGTTAATCAACAAATGTTGGGTGTGTTCTAACTGCTCCACTGACTGGCTGTTCCCTTGTTTCTTTCACTCTCTTTAAGCCTCCCTATTCCTTAAGACAATGTTAAAATTAGGCCACTTAATAAACCTACAATGGCCTCTTAATGTTCAGGCAAAAGGAAGAGTCACACTCTTTCACTTTAAATCAAAAGTGATTAAGTTTAGTGAGGAAGGCATGTCAAAAGTAAAGAGAGGCCAAAAGCTAGGCCTCTAAGTAATCAAACAGTTGGCTGAATTGTAAATACAAAGGAAAAGTTCTTAGAGAAAATTAAAAAGTGCTATTCCAGTGAACACACAAATGGTAAGAAACCATAGCAGATTTGTGCTATTTTTTTTAGGTTTATTTATTTATTTTGAGAGACACAGAAATAGCATGAGTCAAGGAGGGGTAGAAATAGAGGGAGAGAAAATCCCAAGCAGGCTCCGCACTGTCAGCACAGAGCTCAATGAGAAGCTCGAACTCATGAACGCTGAGATCATGATCTGAGCTGAAATCCAGAGTCACTTAACTGAGGCAGCCAGGCACCCAGTAACAGCCTTGTTGTCGATATGGAGAAAGTTTTAGTAGTCTGGATAAAAGACAAAAACAGCTAGACATTCACTTAAGGCAAAGCACAATTCGCAAAAAGGCCTTAATTTTCTTTAATTCTATAAAGCCTGAGAGATGTGAGGAAGATGGGAATGAAAAGTTTGAAGCTAGCAGAAGTTGGTTCATGGGGTTTAAGGAAAGAAGCCATTTCCATAACATAAAGTGCAAGGTGAGGCAGAAAGTACTGATATAGAGCCTGCAGCAAGATACTCAGAAGATCTAGCTAAGATAATTAATCAGGATGGCCTCATTAAAAAACAGATTTTCAATGTAGACAAAAGAGCCTTCTCCTGGAAGAAGATACCATGTAGGACTTACATCTAGAGGGGAGAAGTCAATACCTAGCTTTTTTTTTTTTTTTTTTTTTCAGAGTTTAAAAAGTTTTTTTTTTTTTTTATGAAATTTATTGACAAATTGGTTTCCATACAACACCCAGTGCTCATCCCAAAAGGTGCCCTCCTCAATACCCATCACCCACCCTCCTCTCCCTCCCACCCCCCATCAACCCTCAGTTTGTTCTCAGTTTTTAACAGTCTCTTATGCTTTGGCTCTCTCCCACTCTAACCTCTTTTTTTTTGTTTTTCCTTCCCCTCCCCCATGGGTTCCTGTTAAGTTTCTCAGGATCCACATAAGAGTGAAACCATATGGTATCTGTCTTTCTCTGTATGGCTTATTTCACTTAGCATTACACTCTCCAGTTCCATCCACGTTGCTACAAAGGGCCATAGGGGCACTTGTACCCCAATGTTCATAGCAGCACTCTCAACAATAGCCAAATTATGGAAAGAGCCTAAATGTCCATCAACTGATGAATGGATAAAGAAATTGTGGTATATATACACAATGGAGTACTATGTGGCAATGAGAAAAAATACCTAGCTTTAAAGCTTCAAAGGACAGTCTGGCTCTCTTGTTAGGGGCTAATGCTGGTGACTTTAAGTTGAAGTCAGTGCTCATTTTCCATTCCAAAAATCCTCAGTCCCTTAAGAATTATGCTAAATCTACTCCGTCTGTGTTCTAGAAATGGAGTACAAAGCCGGGATAACAGCATATTTGTTTAAACATGATTTGTTAGATATTTTAATTCTACTTTTGAAAACTATTGCTCAGAATAAAAGATACCTTTCAAAATATGACTACTCACTGATACTGCACGTGATCACCCAAGAGTTCTGATGCAGATGTATGGTGAAATTAATGGTGTTTTCATGCCTAATACAAAACCTATACTGCAGCCCATGGATCAAGGAGCAACTTCAACTTTCAAGTCTTACTGAAGAAATATACATGGCTGTAGCTGCCATAGATAGTGATTCCTCTGACGGATTTGGGGAAAGTAAATTGAAAACCTTCTAGAAAGGATTCACCATTCTAGATGCTATTAAGAACATCCATCATACATGGAAGGGGTCAAAATATCAACATTCACAGGAGTTTGGAGAAGGTTGATGCCAAAACTTACCCATGACTTCAAGGGGTTCAAGACTTCAGTGGAGGAAATAATTACAGAAGTGGTGGAAATAATGAGAATTAGAATTCAAAGTGGAGCCTGAAGCTGTAACTGAGTTGTTGTGATTTCATGATAAAACCTGAAGGACTGAAGAGCTGCTTCCTATGGATGAGCAAAGAAAGTGGTTTCTTGAGATGAAATCTATTTCTGGTCAAGATGCCATGAAGACTGTTGAAATGATAACAATGGATTTAGAATATTACATAAACATTGTTGATAAAGCAGACCAGGGTTGGAGAGGACTAACTCCAGTTCTGAAAGAAGTTTTACTGCACGTGGAACACTATCAAACAGCAGGGCATGCCACAGAGATATCGTTCATGAAAGGAAGAGTCCATCGATGCAGGAAACTTCACTGTTGTTGCCTTTTTAAAGAAATTGCTACAGCCACCCCAACTTTCAGCAACAATCACCCTGCTCAGTCAGCAGCTATCAAAATCAAGGCAAGACCCTCTGCCAGCAAAAAGATTATGACTCTCACAGAAAGCTCAGATGATGATTAGCATTTTTTATCAATAAAGCACTTTTTAATTAAGGTATGTACATTTTAAGACATAATGTTAGTGCATACACATTTTTAGGACAATTCTCTTGTACATAATGCTGTCAGACTACAGTACTGTAAAACATAACTTTGATATGCATTGGAAAACCAAAAAATTCACTTGACTCACTTTATTGCTATATTTGTTTTATTGTGGTAATCTGGAACCAAACCTTCAATTTCTCTAAGGTTTGCCTGTATTGACTCAATTAACCCTTTTTTTAATGTTTATTTATGTATTTTGAGAGAGACAGAATGAGTATTGGAGGGGCAGAGAGAGAAGGAGAGAGAGAGAGAGAACCCAAGCAGGCTTTGCATTGTCCGTGCAGAACCCAATGCAGGGCTCGAACTAATGAACCACAAGATCATGACCCAAGTTGAAACCAAGAATCAGGTGCTTAACCGACAGAGCCACCCAGGCAACCCTTGACTCAACTAATTCTTACCACAAACCTACAACATAGTTACTAACAGTAGTAAGAAAAATTTGTAGATGGAAAAAAACTGAGGCATGGAGATTAAGTAACTTGTCCAAGGTCAAACAATTACTAATTCACTTAGAAAGAATTAAATTTAGCACATGCTTATAAAGACCATAGATAGAAGCCTATGCTAGAATTATTCTCATCATTATTAATTCAGAATGCAAATTTTAGACTCAGATGGCATACTTTAGAAGGACAACTGTCATTGCAGAATGAAAGAAATTAATTATGCAGAGAAAGAAATGTATAATCACTCTAATTAATAACAAAAGACAGGGTTAGAACTCACAAGATAATAGCTCTTTCTGGAAAGCTTTATGATCAGAGAAAATGAAACATCATTTTGAATAAAAAAGTATACTATGTAAAGTATAATCACATTTTGAAATACACACTTTCTACCCTGATGTGCAATGTGACAATATACATCTTTGGAGTAGGAGAATTAATGAACTTAGAAGAAACATATATTAGTGTTTCATTGTGTATGACTTTAATATTTAAAAGTCTTAATTGACATCACTAAATGTTTTCATTCACTGATTTAACAAATATATATGCTGTGTCAGATGATATTCTAAATTCCACTGTTACACTCATGAGGCACATAGTTTTTCTTCTCATGGTGTTTATATTATTTGTGTGTGTGGGGGGGTGTAAGAATAAGCAAGTTAACATAAAATCACAAAATGAACTAGGGGATTTATATAGTGATGTCTTCTGAAAGAAAATAAATAAAACAAGATGACTGGACAAAAGGGGTTTGAATTAGACTAGGTGGCCAGAGGCTTTACTGAGTAGGTGATATTTCTTCAGAAACAGGAAAGTTAAGGAGGATCCAGCCATATAGAGTTTTGGGGGCCAGAGTGTCCCAGGCAGAAGGATGCACAAAAGCAAAGACTATGAATCAGAAATGAGTGGAGTGCTTTAGAATCTGGTAGAAGACCACAGTGGACAGAATGAAGAAAGAAAGGCAATGAGTCAGAGAAGCTGACTGAAATCAGATAATCTAGGGCTTTGTGGGTTTGAGATTCTCAAATTTATTTATATTCTGATTGTGATATAAAGTCATTGGATAGTTTGTGTAACTGAACAAAGTATAGAATTTTCATTAAAATTTTTTTGATGTTTATTTATTTTAGAGAGACAGAGAGAGGGACAGACAGAGAGAGAGAAAGCACCAGCAGGGGAGGGCAGAGAGTGAGGGAGACACAGAATCTGAAGCAGGCCTCAGGTTCTGAGCTGTCAGCACAGAGTCCGATGTGGGGCTTGAACTTGTGAACCATGAGATCATGACCCAAGCTGAAGTCTGATGCTTCACCAACTGAGCCACCCAGGTGCCCCTAGAATTTACATTTTAAAATAATCATCCAGTTGTCTTTGTAGAGAATAGACTCAGAGAGATGACAATAGGATTAAGGTAACTAGTTGGTAGTCTATCACAACAGTGAATATGGTCACTTAATTGATGTCCTATAGCTGCTGTAAGAAATTAGTAGAACCTTAAAATCGTAGAAATTTATTATCACATAATTCATGATGTCAAAATCCTGAAATAGGCATTACTGGGCTAAAATCAAGGTGTCAATTTGGTTGCTTTCCCTCTGGGGGCTCCAAGAAGAATCTCTTCCATGTCTTTTACAGTTTCTGGAGGCCACCCACATTTCTTGGTTCATGGCCCTTTTCCCAATCTTCAAAACCAACAATGTTGGCTCCAGTCTTTCTCATAGTACTAACTCCTTGATTCTTTCTCTCCTGCCACTTTTTTTCAGCTACAAGGATCCTTATGATTACACTGGACCCACCCAGATAATCCAGGATAACCTTCCATAATGATTAGCAATTTTATTAATTAGTAACCAACAGATTAGAAATATTGATTCTAGGGCAACCTGGATGGCTCGGTCAGTTAAATGTCTGAGTTTGGCTCAAGTCATGATCTCACCATTCTTGAGTTCCAGCCCTGCACTGGGGCTTTGGATCCTCTGTCTCCCTTTCTCTCTGCCCTTCTCCACTCATGTTTTCTTTCTTTCTTTCTTTCTTTCTTTCTTTCTTTCTTTCTTTCAACACTAAATAAACATAAAAACAGTGGTTAAAAAAAATCTTGATTCTGTGCACAACCTGAAATCCTTTTTGCAAATTCCAGAAATTAGGGCATGTACATCTTTGGTGGCCCATTGTTCTGACCACCACTGATGGTAACAATACAAATGGTGAAAGGTGGTCAGACTCAGAATAGGATTTGACAGAACTATGAGGATTTATGGATTCATTGGATGTGGAGCAGGGAGCAAACATTAGTAAAGACAAGATTGCTAACTTTGTGGTTTGAGTGAATGGTGGTACCATTTGCTGACAGTGGGCAGTTCATTATAAGAGGCCTGATTTGGGGGGAGGGATTAAAGCTGGAGATACACATTTTGAAGATTTTGGGCTTAAGTGGTCTTGTTTTGTTTTGTTTTAAAAATGTTCCATTCGGCCCTCTACTCAGCATGCTACAACACTAGCAAATGAATTATTCTTTACTCTTTCTCACATACATGTTTTTCTGATATTTCTTTTATATGTGTCTTCTTCTGTAAATTTTAATTATTTGGTGCTAAACAAAAGAGTAATTTAATGTAGAAAGGAGACATTGCTATCCATCACTCATGTGTTTTGACAATGTAATGAGAAATCTCTTACTTGATTTGCTGTGTCCCTCTTTAATAATGCAGAGTGCTCAGCACAACCCTGTTAGAAAGTCTGCATCAAACTAAGAACTGATAATTACTACTTTTACTTTTAAAGGAAAATCTTAATTTACTCCATCAAAAAAACGAATTTAATTCTAGTAAATGAAGCCTTTAGATCTTCTCAAATTGAAATTATCTATACAAGAAGGGTCACTGCTCTGAGGTTTTTCAAATAACTCACCCAATATGTTAAAAATGAATATTATTGCCATTAAGAGTAGGTAAGCAACTTATATGCATATGCATTTTATCCTTAACTTTCTTGAAGAAGCACGTGTAATAAACTAGAAGGACTTTTTATGACTCAACAAAACATAAAAGTAGCTAAAAAACTAAAGTAGATATGGATACAAATAATTAGTTTCATGTGACTAGCATTGCATTCGCAACTGATTTGACAGAATGGATTCAATACCGATAGGAAGAGATATTATAGTGGTTTCCTTAAAATATATTGCCACCAATCATGGAATCCCACAGGGCTTGAAACATCATGAAACTGGGTCCCTCAAAGATAGTGGATGACAATAGACTGGGGGAGGGGCACAGCAGTAGAATACCCTTGTATTTAAGAAAAAAGTATTTTTTTTTAATTTCAAAAGTTTTTAAAGTTTTAAAAGTTTTTATTTATTTATTTTGAGAGAGAGAGGGGGAGAAAGGGGGAGAGAGTGGGCACGTGAGCACAGAAGGGGCAGAGAGAAAGAGAGAATCCTAAGCAGGCTCTGTGCTGTCAGCACAGAGCCCAACTCGGGGCTCAATCTCATGAACCATGAAATCATGACCTAAGTCGAAATCCAGAGTTGGATGCTTAACTGACTGAACCACACAGGAACCCCAGGAAATGCTTTTTAAATTGACTATTTATACAAAGTCTTTGGTATAAATGTTTGGTATACTGTGTTTAACAGTATGAAAATTTAACCACCGTTATCATGCATATTCAACCATGTCCATAGGTATAAAGTCATTTGACTACTTTGATTAACTGAAACATTTTTTGCCCCAAAAAGGCAGCAATATTTTGTTTATATAGACTTGGCTGTAGATGACTTATATTTATAAATTCAACTATTTTTAAAGTATATACTATTAATTTTATTCAAATACATTCATTTTAGTATTTGAAATAGTGAAATCAATTTAGAAAAATCAATGGCAACTCCATTTTGGACAGTTCTGTGAGGAAAATATACTTTAACAAAACTATATCAATAATTGAATCTATTTACTTCAACTGAGTGTCTAGAGAAAGGGGAGTGTGTAAATTTTTAACAGACTGCTCTTATTACTTTGCATTTGACCAAACTAACAGAATTTTTACGTTAAATACTGACATTTCTTAATTACACACACACACACACGCACACACACACGAACATACAAGCAATGTTTTACTAACATTGTAATTTGCTTACTATTTTTGGCTATCATTTATTAAAAGCATTAGTCAGATTCTCAGTTAACATACATTTAAAAGTATATTTGTCTCTCATACAAAGTTGTCCTGGTCTAGTGCCTTCTTAAGGCAGCTCCCTTCAAGCAAGCATGACTAGAGGATCCTGGTGGCCTCTTTTTTCTCAGACTCTGGTGTCTCAACAAAAAGCCTTTACGGTCACCACAACAGAGGAAGGAAATGGAGTGAGAGCATTGCCTCTTCCATTTCTTAGCTTGGAAGTAACACTTCATTCCTTTGGACAGAACTAGATCTTTTCATCTAAGTGAAAAGCAGCTTGAGAACTGTCCTTTTTCTGTGTGCTCAGTAACAGAAAAACCAAAAGGGATTTGGTGATCACATAACTTGTTCTCTGCCATAGTGATTGCTCTGTGCTGGGCAATGTGTTTTGTTTTTATTATGATAGCCAGGGTTGCTGTTTGTAATATAATGCTTTGTAGCCTCAAAGGATTTTTCAAAGAATTTTTCAGCAAAACTATCCCTCGTTTTATATAAAGTTGGCTTTTTGGGAACCGAAGAGAAATCAAGCAAACCTCAAAAGCACCTCAAAAGCATCTCTAAATACGCTTTGCCTCAGGATAGCATCCTCCCTCTGTGATGCCAGGACACTTGAATAGAGCACTTTCTCTAACCTATTTTAACACAGTACAAATTTCCAACTCTCTCAGGAGCAGCACCTCTTACAGTTCTTTTCTCTTATAAAAATATACTTTGTATGAATTAAAGACATAGGGCCAGCTTCTCATCCCCCTTGTAACTCCAGGGGAATACCTACTCATCAGACCTACTTATACTGTATTTCCCTAGAGTTCAGAGAATGAGATTCTGGCCTGCAGTAGTTTATTCTCTTGCCTTAGAGTGCTCTAACTTTTTCTAGGACTTCATAATTTGCCAATCTTATTGTCCCAATTTTCTCTTCTAACATTTCAGTTAAAGTCTGAGCCTTATTACTTTACTTGCCTTCACTGTTATCCCTGACTTCTTTGGCACTTAATCTTCTCTACAGTATCGCTGATGCTCTGAGATGCAGGGTTGGTTTGTTTGTTTATTTGAATGTTTGTTCGTTTTTCTATTTTGTCCATATGTTGAGATGAACAACAGTAATGAGGAAAAGGAAATATTTTGGTTTTTAAAAAATGTTTTCAGTAAACATAGATTGCTGATAGATTTTTTTCTTTTTTTAGAAAAAGAAAAGCAGTGTTAGAGATCTTCATTTTTTCTTCCTCAGAGTCAGACTAAAACTAATCTTTTTTTTTATTTCCTTAAAATAAATTCTTATGTAATGTGAAGCAGTTAGCAGGGATTGAATTGTTATTTGATGAATAAAATATGGCAACTCATTGAAAAATACAAGTTTATCTCTTCAATATTTTTGAAGCAGCTTTTTCATATGATTCTCTAACTGATCTATCTAATTAATCTGGATGCGGAAAATGTTTTCACGACATATAAACATATTCTAAATTTTTATTGGTTTTTTAAATTTGAATTTTCTTGTCTTTAGAATGGGTCACTACCTCTATGCAGCCACATCTTTCTGTAGATCAATGAACAGACTATAATGAACTCAACTCATTCAGCCCCTTCTACGTGGCTGGTATTGATACTGTTCAAATTAATTGGGATCTATCAGCAAAACAGAAAATATACTCTCCTTCAGATTGGAGATAGGCTAAAAAACCACAGAAATGAGAAAATAATGTGATATGGCTCTAGGCAAGAAAAACAATGAACAAACAAAAAAAATAGAGCAGAGTAAGGAAGCAAAAGTATAGTTTTAAATGAAGAAATCAGAATTAGATTTATTGAGAAAGTAATATTTCAGTTATGACTTCAATCAATGAGGAAGTTATTCTTGCAGAGACATAGGGAGAAAGCACTACAGGCAGAGTAAAGAGCCACTGTAAATGTCCCAAAGGAGGGGCATTCTCAGTATGTGTTAAGTAAGTATGCTGAGGAGGAGGAGGATGTGGTTACAAAGAATAAGCAAGGAGAGAGAATTGGGAAATAAGGTTATCAAGAGAAGAAAGTGCAGATCACATTGGATCTTGGACACATTTTCTGTATTTTGGCTTTCTTGGGGGGGGCAGGGGGTTGGAAACAAAGATCTCTCACAGGGTTTTGAACAGGAAAGACATGGTCTGACTTATCTTTTAAAAGGTTTTCTGTGGCTGCTGTGTTGAGAATAAACAATTGAATGATAGATGCAAGGATCGCATCTATATGGACAGTTAAGGGATGATTACAGTAATTTTAGCAAGAAATGTTGGTGACTTCCTGCAGGGCACCCGCAGTGGGCTGGATAGAGTGATCAGATTCTGGTAATATTTTGAAGGTAGAGACACCAGGATATGGCATGAGATTGCCTTTGGAGCATGAAGAAAAGAATGTGTCAAAGATTTCACAGTTTTTAACTAAAAAGTGCAAGGACAGAGTTGTCATTAACTGAGATGAAAAAGGCAATGAGATGAGCAGGGGCTCAGAGGAAGCCCAGAAATTACATTTTTGGTATGTTGAGTTTAAAATTTTTATTAGACATCGTAGCAAAGGTGGGAAGTAGGCACTTGCAAATACAAGTGTGTGCATGGACAAGAAGGCTGAATTGGAATCATAAATGGGGATGTTGTTTGCATATTGATGGTATTATGGTATTTAAGGACAGTGGTTTAAATGATTTTGCTAGGGCAGTGTGCCCAGAGAAAGAAGAGGACCAAGGACTGAGCCCTAGGTTTTTTCTACATTAAAATATTGGGGACAAGAGGCGAGATGAGCAAAAGGCCTAGGGTGGGCAGTGATATTGTAAGAAAACTAGAAGAGGATGTTAACACGAAAGACAAGAGAAGAAAGGGTTTCAAGGAACAGGTGTAATCAGCTTTATCAAATACTAGAGTCAGATGAGCTAAGAGAACTGAGAGCTGAAACTAGATTTAACTATGTAAGGCCATCAGTGAACTTGTCCACAACAGTTTTAATACAGAAAGGCAAGTACCATATTGATCGGAATGGGTTGAATTGTGTCCTCCTAAAAGATATTTAAGTCTTAATCCACAGGGCCCATGAAAGTGATTTTATTTTGAAATAGAATCTCTTCAGATGATCAAATTAAGATGAGGTTGGCCTATAATCCAATATGACTATGCTGTTATGAAATGGGGAAATTTGGACATAGAGGCAGATGTTCATAGAAGTGAGGTGATGTGAAGACAGAGGGAGAACACATCTAGAAGCCAAGGAACACCTGAGGATACCAGAAGCTTCCTAGCTTCCTAGACACAGGGAATAGATTCTCCTTCACAACTCTCAGCTTCCTAGCTTCCTAGACACAGGGAATAGATTCTCCTTCACAACTCTCAGAAAGAACCAATCGTACCCACACCTTGAATTTGGTCTTCTACCCCCTAGACCTGGGAGCTAATAAATCTCCATTGGTGGGTCAATCAGTTTATGGTACTTTGTTGAAGCAGCCCCAGAAAACTACTAGAGTGCACTATGAAAGTTTATGAGAAGAAGAATTAGAAACAGGAATTAGAAGCACCAGTTAGGGCACCTGGGTGGCTCAGTCAGTTAACTATCCAACTCTTGATTTTGGCTAGGTCATGCTCTCACAGTTCATGAGTTTGAGCCCCACGTTGTTGGGGAATCTCTCTTCTCTCTTGGGATTCTCTCTTTCTCTCTGCCACTCCCCTACTCATGCTCAATCTCTTTCTCTCTCTCTCTCCCCTCTGTGTGTGTCTCTCTCTCTCAAAATAAAGAAATAATCATTTTAAAAAAGAAAGAAACATTATAGCCCACATGTGATAACTATAGCTATGGTTACAGAAGACAGTTGCTCACCTGGTCTCTATGCCCTTCAATACAAGTACATTCTTTCATTCATATTCAAACAAGTGTTTATTGCGTGATAACTATACGCATTTAACTTTAATAAACACTGCAATGGAAAACTGAGTTACTGGCATCTTATCAGGCTCTCAGAAACTCATGAACTCCTGCTGCATTTCCCTATTTACAATTCGTTCTAAAAATAAGGCTGTTTGATGTGCACTGCCCACCCCTTCCAGTCCCCAGCTTCCTGACTGACTCCATCTCCTGCTTCCCTTCCCCTCCCTCACTCTGTTTCACATTGGTGGATCTCCTCAAAAGTTTTGCACTTGGCACATTGTCTGCCTAGAATGTTCTTACCTGAGGCTCCATGTGATTTCCTCCCTCACTTTCTTCAGGCCTTTACTCAAAAGACACCTTTTCGGGATGGCTTTTCCTCGTTGAAGCCTACCCAAAATCATAACTGCCCTTCTTCCCACCACACAGATACAAGAGAAAGAAATGGCAACACATCAGTAGTAGAAGATTCTCTGTGAAAGACACAACAAGTGTACCAATAAGAGTAAAATATAAGATGTAAATAGCATAACAAGTAGGTACATATAGTAAATAGGTTTTATATAAATCTATATATTCACACGCATATGCATAGGTAGATACATATGTATGTAAATAAATCCTTCACACTGAAACTAAACTTTTTTTTCAAAACCTGAGAGTGCATTTATAAGGATCTTCTGTATATTAGACCACAAAAGAAATCTCAGTGAATTTGTCCCTCTCTGCCAAATACCATGCATGAAATAGTTTGCAGGAACATGGGTACCACGTAGGGGTAATGGAACCAGGCAGGCAGCACTCTGGGACCACAGCTATAGCAGCTCCCTTGTTTTTGAAAATTGAGAAGCGAACAAGCACTGACCAGACACTAGTGTGTGTTCCTCCTGCAGCTCTGTATTCCCAGCTACCCTGGCTGGCAGGGCAAAGACTGCAAGACAGTAAAGGAAGCTTCGTTAAAGTGTTGGAAATACCTGGAAGAAGAAGAAGAAGAAGAAGAAGAAGAAGAAGAAGAAGAAGGAGTGGGAGGGGGAGAGGAAGGAGGGGGAGGAGGGGGAGGAGGGGGAGGAGGGGGAAGAGAGGAAGACGACTATATTAATTAGTGCTGAATGCCAGAAAGTAATTTCTTCTCGTCTTCTGTTTCTGCTACTCTAGACTTGACATTCTGAGTTAGAAATGCCAACGAAACAGAAATTTCTAAAAATTTCACTAAAAACCACTGCCTTGTAACTTTAGATGATTTCTCTTTAGTCAACCTTGACTGAACAAAATTACTGACAGAGTTGACCTTCTCTTCCTGCCCCCATAGTACCCTTTAAAAACCTGATGGATTGCCTCAATGACTTTCAAAAGGAAAATGGATAGATTAGTAAAAAACATTTTTGGTAAGCATACGCATTTACAAATTTGTACCCCATACACCACCAAAGGAAGAAATTTGTCATCATTACCATCCCCACTCATCAAACACAGGGCAAGTTGTGAAAACAAATGATACCTAAAAGGAACAAAGAAAATCCCAACTCCATTACCACATAAAACTATTGCTGGAAACACAAAGCTTCTCTTCAAGCTGCTTATGAATGGGTATATTAGTGGCTCAGGAAATGGTAAAATTGTTTCATTTTTATACTAGTATACAATTTAGATGTAAAGATGATAATGATTTGTAATGCCCTTATTTTTTTTGTACTGAAGATTTGAGTCTTTCTATTACTAAAGAGATCATCTGATAAGCAAATTGTACACATTTTAAGGCCACATTACTAGATTGTGGTCAGTTTGTCTTTCTTTTCCCCCAGGAGTCTCTCTGTGTTATTTTGGTTCTTTACACTTATTAATTCTAGCCAGCATTTTTTTCCCTCTCCCTGAGCATTAAGCTAACCACAGAAGAGACATTTTAACCAAAGATCAACTTTAGATGGAACTAAAAATCACATCTGCCACTATTATCTAATCCATAATGGTCTAGGTTAACCACAAAGAGAGTAGTGATTCAGTTTTTGCAATTTGTAAATTTTATTTTATTTTTTTAATATTCTAGGAAGTTAAATAGTAGTATATTTATGGGACAATAATATAACCTTGCATGCCCTTTAATGATTTTAAGCGTATTGTTTTGCTAAGGAAATAACGCTAATTTTTTTCTTTCCTAAAAAATGTACTTCACATACAATTTTGTATGAAGAAATATAGAGAGGATAAAGGAATCTGTTCAGATAATGATCTCTCATTGAGTGACAATTCTCAGAAGGAATAGGGCTAATATCTATGAGTGTTTAAGGCAGGAAAACCAATGGGCTCTTCTCATTTAAAGAAATACAACTGTTGTACTGAATTCATACCTTATAAAAAATTTACATTCTCACAACATTAAAAATAAGGTGATGAATTAGTTCCTTAAACTCTTCTTATGTATGTATGTGCCAGGCACTACTCTATGTTCTAGGGATTAGTGAACAACAGAATTCTTGACCTCAGGGAGCTTCCATGCAAATGTCAGAAACAGGAAGCAAATAATGCAAACAAACAAATATGTAAGAAATGTATTAAGGATCACTATGAAGATGAAGTAGGAGACATCTTAGTTGTTACTGGGAACTGCTCATTCAGAGAACTGAGCAAAGGGTCTGAGCAAGGGAGAGGTGAGGGGCTCAGCCAGAGAAAATTGTATTTGAATCCATAACTCAATGAGGGGAAGTAAGCAAGATGAAAAGAGCCTCGAAAAGTGTATTTCAAACACAGAGAAGAGGAAAGGTAAAACGACCTAATTAGTGCAGATTTACAGAGTCTCAATTCAGGACTCTTAAGTACCAACCATTAACCTAGCCGAAGTAGAACACTGGAACCTTGAACTGGAGACATTTACCATTTGATTCATAAAGAAATATCACTAAATATCTGGAAAATATTTTTAAACACCCCGGCTTCAGACCCATAAGAGTCTATGGTTTCTTTATTATTATTTTTTTAATTTTAATTTTAATTTTTAAAAAAATTTTAATGTTTACTTTTGAGAGAGCAAGAGACAGTGCAAGGGGCAGAGGGGCAACAAGAGAAGGATACACAGAATCCTCTGAAGCAGGCTTCAGGCTCTGAGCAGTCAGCACAGAGCCTGATGCGGGGCTTGAATCCACAACCATATCATGACCTGAGCCAAAGTCAGATGCCCAACTGACTGAGCCACCCAGGCGCCCAAAGAGTCTATGGTTTCTAAGGGGAAAAGATACCTCTGGAGCTATAAAAAGAAGGAAACTAACAGGCCCCAAAGCAGTGTAAATACAGGACTGGGTTTAACAAGGTTTACAGTGCCGTGGAAAGTTTAAAAAAAAAAAAAAAAAGGAAAAGGAAAAGAAAATAGAAGCTGGGAATTAGAGCCAGGGAAAGGATACACATGAAATATACCTTTTAAAGAGTCAAGCAATTATAACAAAGTATGAGATGTTCCTGGGAGATCAGAAAGAGCTAAATCTAGAGAGTAATCACCTTTATCTTTGCAGATCTGACTCAGGTTAGAGGTTATTTCTCATCAAGCAATAAACAAAATATTATCCTATGGGATTTTCAAACTCTGCACTTTATGAGAAATCTGTAATGCTATTCTCCGTTTTTGTTTGTTTGCTTTGAAAGAGACCGGGATAATTGCTTCACAGAAAAGAAGTCAATATAATCAGGATGAAAGACCATATAAGTAGTAATGAAAACTTGGGAGGAGAACCCAACCAAGATAGACACTCTAAAAATCTGGGTAGTTAAAATTCCTGCTCCCAGTTTTGAAGCCAAACAAAGGAGGGTATGGGGGAAAGGTTAAAACCAGAGTCAGTAACATGGCATTTTCAGAAAGGAGGGAGAACCACAGTTCTTTGGAAAAGACAAAATTTCCAACCACCAGGTCTAAAGAAAAATTTTTAATTCTTTAATTTCTTGAGTAATGTTACTGCAATGCAAAACACAATCAACATTTATCTAACAAAAAAAGGTCAAGCATTTCATTTGGTTCTTCTTATAACATTCTGTTTTCTATGGTTTTTCATATAATAACAGTCAAGGACATGTAACACACTGAAGGGAATGTTGTAAAGTTAAAATATTTTACCTGAAAATATTTGGTTTTCTGATGATCAGGCTTTATTGAAATAGAGTGAAAAGACTGAAAGGACTACATATCTTTCAAAAAAATTCCCTAAATTCCTTTCTTAGCTGGGCTTTTGATAGGAATTTTGAAAGAAAATACTTTATTCTCTTGGAAAAACCTCAATTGTTAGTATGAGGTACAGGTTGAAGTTGCAAACACACACTATATAAATACTATATAATCCTAAAATAAAATAGACATTCCCTATGAAAAGTTAGGTCTGCAAGCATAATTTTCAATGATTGATTTTAGGTTAATCAGATTTTTAAAATATTTATTGTCAATGCCTTTCCTTTCTGTATTTAAATCAGTAAATACCAGTCATTTATTTGGGTGCATGATATAATGTAGATTTTGAATGTAAAACATGCAATAATTCCACTTACAACGAAATGGTGATAAACTTCATACATCTTTACGACTAAAATGCTCTATAGTCAGGTGTTTGTAATCCTTATTTATGTAATCATGCAGAGATGGTACCAGTTTCTGAGGTCTTTTTTATTTTGCCTTCTTTTTAAACTATTCTTTCTTTCTTGTTGCTACTTTTCTGTTTTAATGGTTCATCAGTGTTAACACAGTCATATTTTTGTAGTTTTGTCTTATTTGAAAACAATTATTGATCTTAGTTTTACATCAGTGAGTTTTTTTTTTTTTTTTCTTTTGGCATTTTGACATCTCTCTGTCCCTGCTCTCTGAATATAGGCAGCGAAAGCCAGTGCAGGCCAGAGAGAGGAGATTCCAAGGATGATGCAGGATATTCAGGAAATCCATCTGAGCCCAGTAGAGCAAACAATGGGCAGATATCCATGTGATACCCTTAAAAGGGTTACAAAAATAATGGCAGCCAAAATAAAATTAAAATGTGTCAAAAACAAAGACAGCTAACATAAAATGTATCAGTGTCTTTTGTAGATTTATTTCCTCTTCCTTTTTGGAAGCCAGAAAATGGAACAGCTTCTTCTCCAAGTCTTGGGCAGCATTTCATGGATATTTTATCAATTTATGCATTGTATCCATTTCATGGATATTTTCAAAAGGAATTGTGGAAAATAAGTTGTGGATATGCTAAATTGGATAAAATTTAAGAGATCACTTTAGAGCAAGATAGTTCGGTCTTTAAAATGCTAATAGACTGTTGAAATCACCAACAAGAGAAATACAAAACATGACTTTTCCCAAATGGAATAGTTCTTTATCATGTGACATCTATTAATCTTATAGAAGTTTATTTCTTGGAATACGGTTTTAAGAATTTTGCTTTAAAATATCAGTTATCTTCCTGCTGGCTTTTTCTCTTATGTCAATAAGTTGCTCTTAGTAATTCCCAGGGTCCAGAGAGGTTTCCATTTAGCTGTTTGTCATTCTGTTGACTGAATAAAGAAATTGAGTTCTTTGTGTATACAAAGGCTTGCACGAATACCAGGGAGCAGTTTAAAATGTATCCAGAGATGAAATGAAAATGTTCTCTTTCCTGATTTCTGATTCAGCATCCACTATTCACAGAAGACTATGCTTTTCTTGTCTTTGAATGACAAAAGAGCGATCTATTTCTCCTATGGGCTTTCCAGTTTGCTATCTCTCATATCACATGACTCACTTGTTTCACCCATTAATAACAGATATCTAATTTTTGTCTTATGCCTAAACTATAATTAAATCATTTTAGCTAATGTCATTTTGGTGATTTACAAATTTTTTTAATGTTTATTTAGTTTTGATAGAGAGAGATACAGCGTGAGTGGGGGAAGGGCAGAGAGCAAGGGAGACACAGAATCTGAAGCAGGCTCCAGGCTCTGAGCTGTCAGCACAAAGCCCCACACAGGGCTCGAACTCATGGACCAGGAGATCATGACCTGAGCCAAAGTCGGACGCTCAACTGACTGAGCCACTCAGGTGTCACTATTTTGGTTATTTTTAAAGCCACAGTTTTGTCCTGTTGCTCCAAACCTTGATTTTAATAGTACCTCCCATTTTTCCTTTTTCTAATCCAAAGAATGTTTGTCGCATAACAGGTGGGGCCCAATTGATAGCAATAGCTGCACATTGCTTTCATGCTTGTCTACTTTTAGATTGCTGTATTTCCCTGATAACTATGATTAATTTGTTTTATTACATCTATTGAGTTAGTAAAGATGTTTAAAATCCATCATTTAATTTATTTAAGTCATCCTGTATCCCTCAGTAACTTCTTTCTCCCATAATATGTGATATTTTACCAAATTCGTGAATGTTTGTATCTTCTATATTTTGTGTTGTTTTATTTATTTATTTTGAGAGAGGGAGAGAGAGAATCCCAAGCAGGCTCCTCACCGACAGTACAGAGCCTGATGCAAGGCTCAAACTCATGAACTGTGAGATCATGACCTGAGCCCAAACCAAGAGTTAGACACTTAACCAAGACGCCCTTATTTTGTGCTTATTTTAAACTAATATATTCTGATGTACACAACAGTGATGAAAAATATTGATAAATGGATTTTCCTTGGATTGTTTTCCTTCTAACTACTTAAAAATTTAGCTAAATTAGTAATTAGTTCTAAATTGCACCTTTCTTTACATCCATAGTAAAAGGTACACAGTTTCTACCCCCCCCCCTTAATTGACACTTCCTTGAGAAAAAAAATTGATTCATTAATACATATGCTTTTCAGGAAGTATGATTTTATTTCAACCAAGTTCTACAGAACACAAGCCTTTCTGAAACAGAACACGTACCCCACTTTCTTAGTGATTGTACTGCTTTCTGTACATTTATTTCTTTTAAAGCTGGCCAACATGTTTTCCAAATAGTTTCATAGATATATAGAATGTTTTAATAATTATACAATAAAAAGTGTTACGAAATGTGTAATTAAAAATGTTTAAAATGTAGTGTTTTCTGGAAATAAAACAGAATCTCATTTTCAGAAATCACTTGCTATCCAAACACACTTAAAACAAATATTGTTCTCAGTTGAAACCATATGTTGAAAGAGTAAAATACTGAAACTAAAAAGAACTGATTCTTAGGAGTAGTAGATGAGTATAAATCCCCAATGAACAAGTCAAATGAATGAACTTATGAATGATGAGTATCTTAAGTCAGAGATCAAGTTTATTGATTTTTGTATTACTCTCATAACTTAGTTCAGTGCTAAATGTATATTGAGTAAATGACTAAACAAATACATAAGTATATCAAACTATAACTTCTCTCTCTCTTTTTCCCTCCTCTCCCCTTATAGCTATTAATATATGGCTTATCTATATGGTTATTTCCTTATATCTAGAGAGACCACATATATGTATATACACATATGCACACATATATGTTTACCTATATGTAAATATAAGTACATACAACACATAGGTGATAACATATATACATAGTAAGAGAGAGGAAGCACTCTCACAACATTGGAAATGAGATCAACGTGAAAAATCAAAATGAAAAACAATTTAGATTATCCATTCATGTATTCAAAAATATTTATTTGAAAATGCACTGGAAACTTGCCACATGTATGGCTTGTATATAAGTTTAATGCATACCAAGTTTTATAAGGTTAATATCTTCCACTTACTGTATTTCCAATCACACACACACACACACACACACACATTTGCTTTCTTGCATGAAAATATCTCTTCAAGGATAAATATATTGATAAAAAGCTTAAGAATCCATTCTGTCCTTAAGCTAAATGACAATAAGCCAACAATTTGACAAGTTGAAAAAATGTAGAGTGGATAAAAGATTTCCATATCAACCAATGTTGAAATGAAAACTATCAGGGTCCTAGAGATTAAGTATATGTGCAGCCAAGCACTGTCCTCCTTTCAGGATGTGAGCAAAATTTGTGACTCTTTCCATTCTGTGCAGAATATAAATCCAGACCAGGCTCCTACTGGCAGATAGAGGGATAGATCTAAAGGAATACAAGAGATTCATTCAGTTCCCAAAGTCTGTCACCCTTACTCCCAACATCCTCAAAATCCCACTGGGAATTTCTGAGGTTAGTTCCTATTCAAGTTCATCCTAGTGATTTTGATACTTTTATCAGCATTACAGCTAGAGGTTGCATTGAAATTCCCTATGACTGATTTTTTTTTATCAGATAATAATACTACTTTCACAAATTTATAGAATCTAAGTAATATTTATTGCCTCTCAATTATATTTGCAATGGAAGTGCTGAAGGCACCATGACACCTTGATTAAAAGGATAATGGAATAAGGTCACATGATGACCAGTGTCTCTGACAGTTCTTGAGATTTTAACACAACTAACTGTCTGATAGCAAGGCTGATATCTGACAGCTGCTATGATGAAAAAGGCCAGACTCTGGAAATGATGTATAATTTCTCTTCATTGGCCTTCGGGCATAATAGCTTTACAGAGTCTTATATGACAATTTCTAATGGACAGGTTATATGTAATTCATACACTCAGCGTATTGGATTTTAAATGTTGATAGTTTCTTTTCTACTATTTCAATGCAGCTTCCAAAATATGATTATTTCAACTTTTAATAACAAACTATATTATTTAAATATCATGTACATGTATGTTTGCACACTTGGGTTAGTATCTCTTAAGTATAAATAATAGAAGTGAGATGGCTGGGCTAAAGTAAAAGTACATTTAACATTTGGATAAATAGTAACATATCTCCCTTTTAGACAGTTGACAAGAATTTACAAGTTCATCAGAGTGACCAAAAAAGGTATCTTTTCATATATATTTTAGCCAAAAGAGCATTAGATTAAACTTTTGAAATATTTTCCAAGCAAACAGGTGAAAAGCTGCTATATATTATTAAATGTTTATCTAAAGACGAGTATGATAACATTTTTTTGTATTGTGTTAGATATTTATAATTATTTTTCTATTAACCTTTTTGATGCCATTTAGATTTTTTTTCTTTTAAATCACTGGTGTGTGTGTGTGTGTGTGTGTGTGTGTGTGTGATAGCTAAATCACTAGAAACTGCTTAGCCTACCTTTTCTATATGAATGCCACCTGTTGAAGAGAAAAAATATATATAATCATAATCAGCAACAACACACACACACACACACACACACACATAAACAACTATACCAACTTTTCTTGAGGTACAAACCTCAGAAGTAAAGTCCTTAGAGTAAATAAATAAACAGAATACTTGTAGAAGATTTAATATGC
The DNA here is from genome assembly GCF_007474595.2 of Lynx canadensis. Lineage (NCBI taxonomy): Eukaryota > Metazoa > Chordata > Mammalia > Carnivora > Felidae > Lynx > Lynx canadensis. Next base: position 153,129,467 of record NC_044306.2, on the reverse strand, counting down.
TGGTAGTTTTGTTTATTTTTTTGTTCGGGAATTCTTATTAGTAAAGAGTTTCAGAGAATTAGTCAGGAAAAGGCGTAGATAATTCATTTACTTCAACAGAACTGCACAGGATGTATGATTGCTAGATTCTAGGAATCTCAGTGGATATTGTGTCCTATTCTCCAACTACAAGTCTAAAAACTTAGAATATTTGACAAATATTGTATAAAAACAAAAAAAAAATAATGTAACCTCTTTGTTGGCAAATAATGAGTCCTGATAAACATCCCCAAATGGACATATAAAAAAACATCATTTGAACACACAAAAAAACTATAGGACAGAGCTTCAAGTATTAGAGTAAAAGAATCATACTTATATTTTCAATATATTTTCTTAGCAGTGGAAAGAATAGTGAAACTAGTATATATGTGAAGAATATATAGAAGAGTTATTACAGTCACCCAGGCATAAAGAATGGTTATCACAGTTGCTCAGGCATAAAGGATGGTAAGGATTCTGAGGTATTAGAGATAGACATGGATAAACAAGGTCATATTAAATGTATTTCAAGATAGAGTTAACAACACTTGGAATGTGAAGGATAGTGAGTGGTGGTACTTAAGGAAAAAGGAAGACATCGTTGGTCATTGAAGATCAATGTCATTATTGATGACATTCTGGTGTGAACTAGCAGATGGTTTTGATACTGGACTGAGACCAGGGATCCTTGGAAAAGGAGAGGGATTTTTGTATTTGTGTTGTTCTGAACTTAGCGAGAGATTAGGAGATATGTTTTGGGCAATACTTTGAATTTCCTGTAAAACAACTCAGATATGTCAAGTATGAAACTTGGATGTCAGAAGAGTGTTCTGAACTGATGATATAAATTTCTAAATAATAGTCATAGTTTATTGATGGTATATGATTACTGAACGAGACAGTGTAGTATGAAAAGAAGAGCCAAGGATTGAACCCTTTAGAGGAGCGATAGAATTTTTGGTGTAGATAGATAGGAGGAGCCAAGAAAGAGACCTAGAAGAAGTTGGGAAGTTATCTGTGAAACAACAGAAAAGTCAAGAGATTATGGTGTCACACAAGCCAAGAAAAGAAAATTTTCTAGAAGGACAATATTGTCAACTTAAAAAACTAAATGCTTCTGGAAGTTTAACTAGGATAACTGAAAGGGTTCCTTTTTATGGAGCACTGTTTAATCACTGTTAAGTTTAGTAAAATCAGGTCTCAAAATTTACATCACTAAGGCCTTAAGCTAGTGGAAGAATAATTTTTAAATAATTTTGACAATAACAATTGTGTGGAAAAACATGTTTATCACAGCTAACATTTGTTCTATAATTTGAGAACAATTAAAAACATTTTAGATATTTGATAAAACTTAAAATTTAAAGTATACACACAATATTTTTGAAAATAATTTCAACACTGGTGCAAGAATCTACAAAAAGATCAATGGAACAAAATAAATACCCCTGAATTCATTTCTAGTACATTTAAGATCTCAATAAATGATTAAAGAGAAGTGACTAATAATGGAAAGTCACACATGCCTTCAAAAGTATTGGTATAAAATTTGGCTATCTGAACAAAAATTTATCTAACCATATTGCCAAAAAATTCCAAGATGATTAAGTATTTATGTGCAAAATTCAATAAAAAAATTTAAGCAATTTTTTGCCCCCCCCAAAAAAATATTGCTACTAGAAATAGAAAAAGAACTCCCAATTCATTTCATAAAGTTACTATTTTATTTGCAAACTGGATAAGGAAAATTTAAGAAAATTGTAAATTTATATCATTTAGAGATAAATCAAATGTTAGCTTAAAATTCAAAACAGTATACTTAAAAATAATATTCATAATCAAATACTTTATCTCTGAAATACAAAAATCACTGAACATGTTGTACATGTTTCAATGTTATTTACTAAATTACTACTAAACCAATAGGCCAAAAACCAAATCATATTATCACCTCAATAAATATAGGAAAACAAACTTTTGTGAAAGTCCTTTACCTTTTTAAGAAATATTCTCTTAGTGAACTAGGTAATGAAAAGATTGAAGTAAACCCCAATTCAAAGTCATCAAGCAAAAAGCCGATTAATAGGACTCTTGCAAAATTAAGGATCTTAACCTTTAGTAAATATTACAGAACACAAATAAAAAGAAGAAAAATTAGAGAAGATATTTGCAGTACTTAGAACTAACAAAGAAGTTAAAAGAACTCTTGAAAATCTACCTGACAGCGAAACGGAGCTGGTGGAGAAAAATTGCAGTGGACAAACAGGCAAAGGTTTGAACAGAAATTCAGAGAGTGCCAACAAAAGGCAAATAACCACAGAAAGAGATGATCGAACTTATTAAAATTAGAGAAACGTAAATAGAAGCAAAAAGGGAACATAACTTTGCTCCCAGAAATTTAGTAAAAATAATAACACAATAATTCTGATAATTCAAGTACAGGCAGGTGCAAAGGCATTCAGGAATTATGTATGCTAACAGAAGTGCTGATTGGCATATCCTTTCTGGAGAGCAATCTAGCAATATTCAGTCAAATTGGATAAAAATGTACCTGTATTTCTGATTTCCTGTTGCTGGTTATACACACCAAGGAAATTTCCACAAAATTCATAGGGACCTATATAATGATTATTCACACAATCATTTGAAGTAGAGGAGTTTTGGAAAGAATCAAGGTGACCCTGGCCGGGAAAATGGGTAAGTAAAACATGTCACATACACATGAAAGAATACTATAAAGAAGTCAGAATCACCTAACTATGGCATAAATAACATGTAGGGTGTTGTGTGAATAGAAATAAGAAAGAAACTGAGGCTTACAGTATAATTCCATTTATGTAAAATAAAAATACAAAGAAACAAAACTATATGTATATATGTATATACATCACAAGTACACACAGAAGAAAAAGAATATATACCAAACCCATTAGAATGGCCTTCTAGGTGGAACTGAAAAACGGAAGGTGAAAGATTGGAAATATATTGGAATAAAGATATATTGTATATATTAATGTTGCAACCTCCTCCAGAACTCAGCAGTATTAATTGCTCAACTCTCTCTACCTGAAATTTTCTCTCTTTACTTAGGTGATTTTAGTTTAGAGGATTTTCTTAGTATAAATTAGTGAGAGAACTTTTAAAGAATATCATTGATATATGTACACAGAAATTGATAAAGTGTCAGGAAAAAAAGAGAAATGACAAACTGAAAACAATTTGTGCAATAAATATGACAGGCATAGATTTAGCTGTATTGCTATGTAAGTTCTTACATATCATTAAATAAATGCAAAGTTTCTTTAAAATGTGTATAAGACATTAATAGTCTATTCAAATACAATAAATACAAATGCCAATAAAGAGATTAACAATATCCAATCTTATTCAAAGTCATGCAAATATAAAGAATTTGTGCTTTTTTTTCACTCAACAATAATATACAATTATGATAATATTCAGTGCTTGCTGGAGAATGGTGAAATAAAAATTAACCAATAATTCTATATGCAAGTTGTGGAATGGCCTGTATCAGTCTAAATTTTTAAAAGATCCCATGATGAGCCAAAATGAGGGAAATCAAGCATTGTGACAGATGAAATTTTAACAAATTTAACCAGAAAAAAAAAAAAAAGACAAAGTCATATCCATTTATCTGTAGGTAAACAAAAGGGTTTGTTGAATAAACATTCTATAAGTAGAACGTGAAGATGTCTAAAATGACTGGTCTCAAGTTTTTCTTCATGTCTGTCCCCATGCTAATTAAGGAAGTTTCCAGGAGCTAAGCCTTACAGAAAAATGCTGTGTGGAGAGCACAAAGCTGTGTGAAAAGCTTACAGGTCAAAAGATGTCGAACCCACAAAGGGCTCATATAATCAAATACTAAAATTTTGAAAAATGAATTGGAGAAATCATGAACATACATGGAGTTAAAATGTCAGCATTTTCAATTATTTTTATTATTTTCCCAGTTAGTTGCTTATGTATTCATACCAAATATTAACACTCATTATCTCTTTGTTAATTTCTTTATTTTGTAATTTTTTATCCACAAATATTATGCTTATAATCGCAAATATATTTAGGAAAATATCGTAAGTAAAGTCCACTCATGGGGCGCCTGAGTGGCTCAGTCAGTTAAGCATCTGACTTCGGCTCAGGTCACGCATGATCTTATGGTTGGCGGGTTCGAGCCCCATATCGGGCTCTGTGCTGACAGCTCAGAGCCTCCAGCCTGCTTTAGATTCTGTGTCTCCCTCTCTCTCTGCCCCTCCCCCCTCTCTCCCCCCTCCTCTCTCTCAAAAATAAATAAATATGTTAAAAATTTTTTAAAAAGAAAAGTCCACTCACAAAAGCCCATTAAGTGAAGAACTCAGTTCAACTTGAGCTCTGTTAGTTGGCTTGTGTTCTCAATTTGGAGCATTCAGTTCCCAACTGGTGGTGGGAACTAGGTGGACGGGACGATCTCTGGAATCCAGAAACAAAGAGTGATTTTGGGGAACGAGGACAATGTTTGTGTTCATGGAGAACTAACACCAGTTTAAAGAAAAAAACTTGAAAAAAAGTTTTCATAAAAATTGTCAAAGTATTTTCTTTTAATTTGTGGTTTTAAAATGTTATAAAAGAAGACTATAATGTATTAGGACATTAAAAGTAAGAGAAGAATCAAAGTTTCGCTAATAAGGCACTGGAGTAGTGAGTGACAGGCAATTTCAAACCCAAAATGATTACATCTTTTCACAGAGTTGTCACAGCTTTACCACCAGGGAAACTGTCACATTTTCAGAGAAGCCCCTAATTTAAAAAGAGTTCCTGCCAACTTCTTTCACTTTGTTTTATTTTACCTGACAAAAGTATTTACCTCATGTGATAGGAATAGTCTCACAGTAGTAATTAAGAAAAGGCAATGAACAGAGGTTGGTGGCAAAACACTTTATTATTGATTTTTGGTCATGTCTTCTCATTGTATATATAGCTTATAAACTCAGAATATGACTGCATTTGTGAATTGAATAGGATCTCTAATAAAAATCATAATACTTAGTGTATAATGTCTCATAAGCAAAAGTCATTGTGTTTTTCAATGACACACATTCCTTCATTGTGAAAATCTCAAACCTGAATTTAGTACATGAAGTACCGTCAAGTAACACTTTCATTTGAGTCATTGCCCTGCTTTTTTCAAGGTAACTTCATGTTTTTGGTGCCTGTTATTTCACCTTATAAATATATACCAGAGCCTATATTTCCATGACAACACTGTCAGTAGTCAGAAATGGGGAAAATGGAAATATATATTTTTTGATGGCAAATAGTTAGCTAAACCAAAACCATCAACCAAGGATAAGACATATGCTAGAAGATTCTTATACCATATAATAACAGAAAACTTAAATTCAGTGAAAACAACAAAAATTTTAATACATTTATATGAGAACTTTATCAAACCAATGGCATTTTGAAAGATCACTCAGTCAAGAAGCGTACTATCTGATTGTGTTAGATCGACATATCTCAATGTTCATTGTACAGTGAGTTTGTGGAATATTAATAAACATTACAGGTTAAAAATGTTTCATGGATGAGGATATCTGGAAATGCTTTTTTTAAATAATGGAAATCATTACTGATGAAGAACTTGTCAGAGCATTTTCAAGAACTGTCAAGGTCTGGGCTTTTATCTTACTTGTAAAGATTACAAGTTAGCCGGCTAGTTTCATAGATGCTAGCTAAAGTCTCCTGGTCAGAGACAAATGGCTTTGTAACCCAGGGCACAGCAGGCAGTATGAACATCAGTGTGTTTGCTTCAGTTCCCCTTGCCCTTACGTCCCACAGAGGCAATGTGAACTGGCCCAGAGGAAGCCTGCATGTGCGGTAGGTTGCGTTACAACAGAGGAACCCTAAATTTAGGAAACTTGGATTTGTTAAAATAGGCAGTAAACATTCTTCTCCTCTGCTCCTATCTTTTAAGGCTGTTCACTATATAAATATACTTGAAAAGATAGTCAGATTAAAAGACATTTTGCACCTCCCTCCAAAACATTCAGAAATTCAATATCCCATGGAGAATTATCTCCTAACAATCCCTTAAAATGCTTATTTGCATTGGGAATCTTAAAGATGTACTGGGATTTTCCAAATCTAATTTGAATATAAAAATTGTATGTCTGTGTGTGTGTGTGTGTGTGTGTGTGTGTGAAAACCTCTCTTACAGGAGGTAGAAATCAAGAAAAATTGAAATAAATCTTTTTCAATTTTGTATGCAGATAAAGATTCCCAGTCAACTTGATATTCTCTTACTATTGCATTCTTAACTATTTTAAGAAATAATAGGAAATGGAACTTTTTTCTGAAGTTTAATTAGTTGCTTAGGTATAATGGTCTGTGTTTGAATCCCAGCTTCAATACTTAACTGTTTAAATGTAGGGGGAATAAGAGGAAAAAACTCTCAGAACTTCATGCTTTTGACTGACATCATGCATGTAAATAACAATGTTTTAGCTAGTAAATAGTTTTTTACAATCAAATATATTATATTATAAAATACTATTTATCAGGGTGCCTAGGTGGCTTAGTCAGTTAATTGTTCGACTTCAACTCAGGTCATGATCTCACAGTTTGTGAGTTCGAGGCCCTCTTCAGGCTCTGTGCTGACAGCTCGGAGCCTGAATCCTGCTTCAGATTCTGTGTCTCCTCCTCTCTCTGCCCCTCCCATACTCATGCTCTGTCTCTCTCTGTCTCTCAATAATAAATAAATGTTTAAAAAAATTTAAGAAAATACTATTTATTGTATTATTTTATAAAATATTAAAATTGTATAACTATAAAATAAATCTAAAATGTACCTTATTAAAGTAAGGGTCAACTGGAAACTGAATTAAACGGTATATACATACAGATGCATATGCAAATACACACATAAAAAATTTTATGAGAAATACTGGGGCGCCTGAGTGGCTCAGTTGGTTAAGCCTCCAGTTCTAGGTTTGGGCTCAGGTCATGATCTCACCATTTGTGAGACTGAGCCCTAAGTCAGGCTCCAGAGCCTGCTTGGGATTCTATCTTTCCTTCCCTTGCTGCCTCTCCCCTGCTTGCTCTCTTTCTCTCTCTCAAAATAAACAAACATTGAAAAAAATAGTATTTTAAAAAAGTGACAAATAATAATAAGCAAATTTCAATTTTAACTTTCTTTTTCATTTTATTTTCATTATTTTTTAATTTTTTTGAGAAAGAAAGAGAGTGGCAGAGGGACAGAGGGAGAGAGAGAGAGAATCTTAAGCAGTCTCCATGCTCAGTGCTGAACCCAATGTGGGACTCAATCCCGCAACCCTGGGATAATGACCAGAGCTGAAATCAAGAGTCAGATGCTTAACAGACTGAGCCACCCAGGTGCCCTGCGAATTTCAATTTTAAACAAAGGTCAAATATAGGATAGAAACATCAGCAATAAGAACAAAATATCATTTTATTTAATATAATTTCATTTAAATATTTCACATGCTTTCCCTTGCTTCAGGAGACATAGCTAGAAAGAAGTTGTTACAGTTGATGTTAAAGAAGTTATTGTGTTCCCTTCCAGGATTTTTATGGTTTCAGGTCTGACATTTAGGTCTCTCATCCATTTTGAATTTATTTTTGTGTATAGTGTAAGAAAGTTGTCCAGTTTCATTTTTCTGCACGTTGCCGTCCAGTTTTCACAGTACCATTTGTGGAAGAGACTATCTTTTTCCCACTGGATATTCTTTCCTGCTTTATCAAATACTGATTGACCATTTAGTTGTAGGTTCATTTCTGGGTTTTCTTTCTATTCCATTGATCTATGTTTCTATTTTTGTACCAGTACATCTTTGTAATATAATTTGAAGTCCAGAACTCTGATGCTTCAGCTTTGTTTTTTCTTTTTTTTTTTAATTTTTTTTAATGTTTATTTATTCTTGAGAGAGAGAGAGAGAGAGAGAGAGAGAAAGAGGGAGACACAGAATCCAAAGCAGGCTCCAGGCTCCCAGCTGTCAGCACAGAGCCTAATGCAAGGCTCTAACACACCAGCCACAAGATCATGACCTGAACCAAAGTCAGAGGCTTAACCGACTGAGCCACCCAGATGCCCAAATTTGTTTTTCTTTTTTAAGGTCGTTTTGACTATTTGGGGCCTTTTGTGGTTCTATATAGATTTTATGATTGTTCTAGTTCTATGAAAAATGTTGGTGGTATTTTGATAGGGCTTATATTAAGTGTGCAGATTGCTTTAGGTGGTATAGACACTTTAACAATATTTATTCTTCCAATCCATGATCATGGAATATCATTCCGTTTCCTTGTGACATCCTCTTTCTTACATGAGAGTTTTACGGTTTTCAGAGTACAGATTTCTCACCTCTTATTTAGGTTTATTCCTAGGTATCTTATTATTTCAGGTGAAATTTTAAAAGGGATTGATTCTTTGAATAAAATTTCTGCTGCTTCATTAATGGTGTGCAAAATGCAACAGATTTTCATATGTTGATTTTGTATCCTGTAACTTTATTGAATTTGTTTACCAGTTCTAGCAGTTTTTTGTGTAGTCTTTTAGGTTTTCTATATAGAGTTTTCTTCCTTGCCAAGTTGGATGACTTTTATTTCTTTTTGTTGTCTGATTGCTGTGCCTAGCACTTCCAGTACTATGTTAAATAACAATGGTGAGAGTGGACACCCCTCTCTTATGCCTCACTCATAGAGGAAAAGCTCTCAGTTTTTCCCATTGAGAATGCTATTAGCTGTAAGTCTTTCATATATGGCCTTTATTATGTTGAGGTATGTTCCCTCTAAACTATTTTGTTGAGGGTTTTTATCATGAGTGAATATTGTACTTTCTCAAATGCTTTTTCTGCATCTATGGAAATGATTATATGGTTCTTAATCTTTCTTTTATTAAAGTTGTGTTTCACATTGATTGACTTGGGAATATTGAATCACCCTTGTAATGCAGGAATAAATCCCATTTGATTGTGATGAATAATTCTTTCAATGCATTTTTAGGTTTCATTCACTAGTATCTTATTGAAAATGTTTGCATCCATGTTCACCAGGGATATTACCTGCATTTCTCTTTTTTAGTGGACTCTTTATCTGGTTTTGGTATCAGGATAATGCTGCCCTCATAGAATAAGTTTGGAAGTTTTTCTCTCTCTTCTATTTTTTGGAATAGTTTAAGAAAAAAGGGGAAAAAACTATTGGGACTTCGTCAAAATAAAAAGCTTATGCATGGTGAAGGAAGCAATCAACAAAACTAAAATTCAATCTATGGAATGGGAGAAGATGTGCAAATAAAAATTTTGATAAAAGGTTACTATTCAAAGTATATAAAGAACTTATAAAACTTACCACCCAAAACCCCAAGTAATCCAATAAAAAATGGGCAAAAGACATGAACACACATTTTTGCAAAGAAGACACATAGATGGCCAATAGACACATGAAAAGATTGTCAACATTACTCATTGAAATGTGAATCAAAACTACAATGAGATATTACCCCACAGCCATCAGAATCACTAAAATCAACAACACAAGAAACAATAGGCGTTGGCAAGGATGTAGAGAAAAGGGAACCATCTTACACTGTTCATAGGATTGAAAACTGGTGCAGCCACTCTGGAAAACAGTATGGAGGTTCCTCAAAAACTTAAAAATAGAACTACCCTATAATCCAGCAATTGCACTACTAGGTATTTAGATAAAGAATACAAAAGTACTAATTTGCAGGAGTACATGCACTCCAATGTTTATAGCAGTACTATCTACAATACCAAACTATGGAATCAGCCCAAGTATCCATCAACTAATGAATGAATCTTCTTTATTATATTATATAATATATATACTATATTATAATTTCTATTATATATAATGGAATATATTATGTTATATTCCATTGTAATATACAATGGAATATTACTCAGTCATGAAGAGAATGAAATCTTGCCATTTGCAACAATATGGATGGAACTAGAGCATATCATGCTAAGTGAAATAAGTCAGTCATTTAAAGACAAATACCATATGCTTTCACCCATGTGTGGAATTTAAGAAACAAAACAAATGAGCAAAGGGAAAAAAAGAGAGGGGGCAAACAAGAAAGAGATTCTTAACTATAGAAAACAAATGGATAGTTATCAGAGGGGAGGTTGGTGGAGAAATGGGCTAAATAGGTGATGGAGATTTAGGAGTGTACTTGTTGTGTTGAGCACAGGGTGATGTATGGAAGGATTAAATTACTGTATTGTATACCTGAAACTAATATATCGTATGTTAACTAACTGGAATTGAAATAAAAAACTTAAAAATTTTTTTGACAATAAAAAAATTTCACTTATTTTTTTAACTTTTTTTTTAATGTTTACTTATTTTTGAGAGAAAGAGAAGAGACAGAGTGTGAGGAGGGGAGGGGCAGAGAGAAGGGGAGTCACAGAATCTGAAGCAGGCTGCAGGCTCTGAATTGTCTGCACAGAGCCCAACACGGTGCTCAAATTCATGAACTGCGAGATCATGACCTGAGCCAAAGTCGGACTCTTAACCAACTGAGCCACCCAGGTGTCCCTGTTTCACATATCTTTTTAAATTTCCTGTGTAAGTATGATTTAGAATGCAAGTTGTTAACTGGTCCATCATATTTATAGGCTGGAAGCAAAAATATGGGTATTATATTCCATGTAAAAGATGTATGGACAACCTATAAGGAATAAGATTGATGCCATTTTTCCTTACTGGTTTAAATAGTTTCATCATACACACGGAGCATTGTTCCTTCTTCCTGTTAGCTCATATTCTCAGGAGTGTATGAAAATAATGCCAACAAGTCAAGTTTCTATTATTTTTATTATGAATTAATTTTATAATTCATAGGAGCCACAATCATGTTAAACATTAATTGTTTAGAAATGTGCCGAAATAATTTATAATTAGAAAAAAACATTTTCTTTATTAAAATCTAAACAAACAGAACATAATGTCTCAACCAAATTCATTTTAAGATGCATGGGGCTTAGATTAAAATTGACTTTAATGAAATTAGAATAACAGCATCCAAGACTAAATTTTAGACTTAATGTGCTCATTACTTGTGTTATACTCAATCATTTTACTGCAAATTTTTATTTGTATACAGTAGTTAATTAATTCAAAAAAGATAAGCTTTTTTTTCAGTTTTTACTGCTTATTTCTGCTCAATTATTCTAATAAATTGGACAAAGTCAAATGTATTTTTTTCAATGATGCCCTTTTAAAAATTCATATCAAGAAATTGGGCTGGAAGTTGTGAATTGTTTAAACTACCAAAGCTCCAAAATACCTCAGCGGTATTGCCTTTGTTAATGAGTCTGGCATAAGCATTCTCCAGAAAAGGTATTAAGCTGAGGTGTTTTCTGTAAAGTCAATATTCTTACTTGTACTCTTTCCAGATGGCCTTACCCAGGTCATCATTTTTCAGCTGTCCATGAAACAAATGCGAGGCCATCATTTGTTTGGGAATTACTTTGCCAGAATCATTAAGTCCATTTTGAGGGAAGCATGTGGGAATTCCATAATATATTTGAGCCGTGTTTGGGGATATTAATGAAATATTTGAACAGGAAAAATGGCTTAAAATGGGGTGTATCTGCAAATGCAGACAAAGTAGTTTCTCAAAGCATATTGGCCTGGCTATAAGGCATTAGTTAGTTGAATGCAACTTCTGTTAAATCCTTTGTAGATTCTTGAATATTTATTTAATAAAAGAAAATGCAAGCATATATTTTCTATCAAAAGTATCATGTGTGGGGTATTTTTAGATACTTGAAAACAGTTATCATAAGTAAAACAAGAGTAAATAAATTATTTTCAAACACAAAGAGTGAGAAAACCTATGAACAATGATTGCAGTTGTAAAGATGTGTGTATTTAAATGTTCACACAAAGTTTCTAAGTACAGATAATGGATCTATTACCCCTGAAAAGTAGTTAATTTTTTTAATTAGCACATAGCTTTTGGATTTAGAAGAAAGGTAAATAGAGTGGTTAGATATTTAGAGAAAACAGATTTCTGAAATGTAAAATGGTTTCTATTTTCTTAAATATCTTTTAGACTACATATCTATCATCTATCTATCTATCCATCTATCATTTACCTATCTATCATCTATCTATGTATCTATCTATCTATCTATATGTATGTATCATCTACCTGTCTTTATAGTATGTGCTCAACTGCTGTAATTCACCCGTTTTTTCAACATTGCTTTCTTAGAACCTGAGTTAATCAAAGATTCTGAAATAATTATTTATGTCAAATATCACGATGGTCTTAATTTTGTCCTTATACAGTCATAAAAATTGATACGGCAATTAATATTTTATGGTTCTGTATCATATCAAAATCAGGGAAACAAGTCAGGCTGGTTTTTTAAATGAGGCTTTTTTCTTAATAATTTCCATTTTCTAAATAACCTGGTTAAAGTGAAAAACAAAAACAGTTGAATTTCAGTGAAACTGCTCTTGCACAGGTAAAGTATCCATTGCTTTCACCATCAGTGATATTAACTATTACTAGACAATGGAAAAAATATAAGAATCTAGAAAAATGGCTTACCTGGGGGTAGTACATAGAATGCATACACACAAAAATAACCCCTATCAAATCAAAACTTAAATCAAACTGGTACAAACCTATAAATTAATTTGTATAGAATGAGAGCTATGGGTGCATTGTTTAGAACACTGGAGTTGTTCATACGTGAGTGTGTGTTTTATCCATACATTCATTCATAAAAAAAAAAATAAAACCACGGGATACCTATAATTGGCTAACAACTATGCTAGACATGAGTGATATAATGTGAGCTAGGCAAATGAGGCCTTTGTTTTTACAGATGGACTTGTAGGAAAAACAGACAAATTAAGATTAAACTAATATAAAAATTGAACCATGAAGTACACTACAATTGAAAGGTACATGGCATTACAAAACCATAAGGCTAAAGAACTTAGTGATGTCTTCCTTGAAGAACTCACAAGTAAGTTGAGACTTTAAGGGTGACCAGCAGGAAGCAGACAAAAAGAAGAGCGATCCGTGAGGGAAGAGATTGTCCTTGCTCTGCTCTGTAGCAGGAAGCCTCATGGTGCATGTGAGGAAGAGACGGAAGTCTGCTGTGACTGAAACAGAAGTTGAAGACAGTGTCGGAGGGGAGGAGAAAAAGGAAGATGAGGAACTCACGATGAAGTGCCCTGCATGTCAACATTAAGGATTTTTGTTTTCTGTCCTAAGAGCAGTAGAAAGTCATTGAAGGCTTTATTCAGGGAGGCAAGTTGCAACATAACCATAGTAATTGGAATTTCATTCTAAAAAAAAGATGCCTCTAGTTACATTCTAGAGAACATATTAGGGGAAGGAGGTGAGACAAGTCAAAATTTTGGAAGTTAGAAAACTTTTGCAGCAAGTCAGGTATGAACTATGTGGTTATGGTGGAGGTAGAGAGACAGAAACAGATTTAAAATGTAGTAGGCAAAAACAGATTTAGTGATGGATTGAATGAGGGGCATAGGAGAGGGGTGAGGAATGATTTCTAGGCTTCTAGTTTTTACAAAGAGCTGGATGGTGGTGATGCTATCTGAAATACAGAACTCTGGGCTAGCACGATTGGGAAGGCATGGGGAAAGTTGGTGAGTTCAATCTTAGAAATATTGAGTTGAAGCGTCCTTCAAACATCCAAGAGGAACTATCAGAGAATTAAATAAATATATAGGTATGGCCCAGAGATGAACCTTGATGGAGATTTAAATTTGGAAGTTATCTGTATACAGTTGATACTTAATGCTGTGAGTAATGACGAGGTTCCCTGGAGAGGAGGTATTGGGGAAAACTGTGTAGAACTCGCTTGAGGAATTCAGGCATTTGAGGAAAAGAGACAGTCTGAGACACATGTGATCTAAGAGGTAGGAAAAACCCAGGGGAAGAGAGTATTGCAGAAAGGAAGGGAATTGGTGAATGCAGGCACTGTTGTTTGAAATTAGAATACAAGCCATGCAAAACATCTTTAGAGTTTAATGATGCAGAGATCATAGTTAGCTTAGTGATTCTGAAATGGTAGAGAGAGAGGGATGAAAACTACATGTACAAAGTGCTAGTTTGGGCATATTAATATAAACATTAGGCTCAGGGAATTCATGCATTTGTTATGTAATATGAAATATAATGTAAAGTGAGAAAATTTTTCATCTCGTCGGCCAGAAAAGGGTTCTTTGAATATGTTTGCTATTTAAAACTGATAATTCGCCGGTATTCCAGGCACATAATTTTACATGGGAAACAACACAGGATGGTGATAAGAACCTTGGTCCTGAAGTTATAGCGTATTGAGTCACAGCTACATTTCACATGGCTGGAAATATACATCTATTGTGAACCTCAGTATCTTCCTGAAGAAGTTTAACAGTGGTAACTAACTTAATATCTCAGGGTTGTTTTGAAGATTTAGAAAGGGAAAGAGATAGCAAATGTGTAGGATAATGTTCCTTAGTCTATAACATTGTAAGTAAATAAATTATGTAAGACATGGATTGATCTGATTGTGTGTAACAATATCCTAAATGGTGCCTCTACCTCTGGCCACCCGGTATGCCATCCCATAAATGCTGCCTTTTACCTCCACCATTACCTTCTCTGAACTTAAGTATTGAATGAAATGCGTATGTCTTATATGTCTTTTGTCTCCCCACAGTGCCTAAGATAATACCTTTGGCATAGTACAGCATCACAAATATTTTATTTAGGGGTGCCTGAGTGGCTCAATCGGTTAAACATCCGACTTCGGCTCAGGTCCTGATCTCTCACTTCGTGAGTTTGAGCCCCGCGTCAGGTTCTGTGCTGACAGCTCTGAGCCTGGAGCCTGCTACGGAGTCTGTGCCTCCCTCTCTCTCTGCCCCTTCCTCTCTCTCTCTCTCTCTCTCTATCTCTGTCTCTCTCTCTGTCTCTCTCAAAAATAAATAAACATAAAAAAATTACGTTATTTAAATCTCAAAAAAGGTGTTAGATAAATTTATTACTTATTACGTGTTCAGACATACCTAGAGAGCTTCTGCTTCAGTACAGCCATGTCTCATTGTGTTCACACAGTAATTATTTCTTCCACTGGCTTTTAGAAATTGTAACTAATTGACATAAGTAGCTAAAAAGCAAATCAGTCAGTATTGACAATTGAATCCTTTAAACCATGGTGACACATGTATCTGAAGTCAAAAAGCTGGCAAACTGTTATTAAATACACTTACTTGATCTCTTTTTGAAACACAATTGTATTTTCTCTTCTTTCCTAGCTGCTTTGTTTTCTCCTACGGCTTCCACCTTGAGTCAGTTAAGGATGGCCATGTTTCACTCAGCGCTAAAGGATATACACAGGCTTTGCTTAATAAATACCAAGTTGAAACCTGACAGGAATCAGTTGTGCCCCTCTCCAGATTGATGGGCCCTTTCTGGGAAGCTTTAATGTGCACATAAAATGTCAACTCTCTGAAATAATTTGCAGAAGATTAGTTCCATGGTGATTCAATTTGATAAGAATGGGTATTAAGAGCTACCTCAGTGGACTTATTTGTACCAGGCTGGCTTATTGGTCATTTCCATAAAGATCACTGAAGTGTAGATGATAAACTAGCAGGAGAAACAGCTCTCAAACCACCAGCCCCCAACTATCCTGACCTGGCAGCTCTCTGGTCGCTGAATGTTTTCAGTTTGCTTAATGTATTTCTCTGTTACGTTTATGACCCAGGATTCAGATACGCAGCTATCACTCCAGCCTTTTGGCCTCAAATCAGAGTACCTGAATTCCAATTGTCTTCATCATTTTTTATTTGTTTTTAAATGAGAGACCTGTACTACTATTTGTCATCTTAAAACTAATAAGCAGGAGGAAAATGTCAAAATAGAAAATATTTTTGCCTGTGAATGGTAGGATCATGGATGATGTTTCTGTTTTGTTTCATTCTTTTCATTAAATTTTCTTTGCTTTTCAAATTCTTTGGTCATCGGGGGGAAAAAATCACATGAAATGAATTTAAAATGATGAATGAATACTAACACATCAGCCACACAGGTCTTTACCCAGAAATAGTAGAACAAGGAATTCTCTCCAACCTAGAAAAGATTCATTATCATTTCAGTTGAGACTATGAGGGTCATCAAAGTATAAAACTTAATATATGAGAAAAATTGTTAAGCAAGCACACACATAAAGAATACTTACCCATAAATAAGGACACATAAAGGATATTTATCACAGTATAGTAGCTTTTACTCAGAAGATCCAGGGATCAAAGGGTATACTTTTCAAATAACACTCAGTGATTGTTTTCTGGAGCTGAGTTTTTGTGAACCATTTGTTTTCACCTAAAATCTTTGGAATAAGGCTCACATTCATCCATTTTATTATCTCTTTTTCACCTTCTTGTTTCAGCCCTTTGAGCTTAGAAATTTCCTTTCCTTTTTTTTTCCCCACACTACTCTCTTCAAATGTTTTCATGCTTCAATTTTAGGGAATCCAACGGAATAGGTTCTACAAAATCAGAAAAACTGAACTCTGAAAGTAGGCCTCTAATATATCAGCATCCACTACTTAGGTGACAACACTAAAATAAGTTAGAAAAATAGTTTTAACAGAGAGGGAGGTAGGCAAACCGTAAGAGACTCTTAAATACAGAGAACAAATTGAGGGTTGATGGGGAGGGTGGGGGAGAGGGGGAATGGGTGATGGGCATTGAGGAGGGCACTTGGTGGGATGAGCACTGAGTGTTGTATATAAGCAATGGATCATGGTAATCTACCCCCAAAACCAAGAGCACACTGTGTACACTGTATGTCACCCAACTTGATGATAAATTATATTTAAAAAAATAAAGCATATCTTAAAAAAAAGAAAAGAAAATTAGTTTTAATATTACACTTACAAAAAGGTATGGTTGCCATTTACACAAACCTCACAGGGATGGGTGTAGTGACAATGATCTCAGATGAAAATATTACATAGCCCCCTATCCACATAACCATGTAGCTGAAAGCTATATATAGGAGGAGCCCTGCTTTTAATCCTTGTTTAGTTACTCTCTTCTTAAGTGCATACAGTAGAGTTAGTGCCAAAGAGTTTTGGGGTTTCTTCACTAGATTTTGTATAAGGTGCATGAGACCCCGACTTCTTCCAAGTGGTCCTTATGCTACAGCATTACCGCTTCCCCTGACGCGCTGACCACCCCCACTGTGCCAAAGAGCCTGGTTTCGTGCATGCACTACCGACCCTCACCCCCAGAGGCGCTGTTGCTGACACCGTTCCCATTAATCACACCCTGCCAGCTCTCCTGGTACCAAAACTTCACGGAGCTCCACCTGTGCCTTTTCATGGTGATCTAGCTTCGACATACAAGAGATACCCCTGGGACCCCAGAAGCTAAGGGTTATTTATCTTTTTCCTTTATATTTTTATAAAGCTATATTTACCCCTCACCCCAATTCTATCAATTATGTGGTAAAACTGCTGTTGTAGGTTTAGATGACAGATTAGTTTTTCTCTAGGACCCACATATGAGTTTATAGGTAAGGATTTGAGTGACAAACCACATGGCACTAAGATGACCTCTTCTTCCAAATGTGATACTCATTTGGAGTCAAGTGTGATCCCATTAAATTCATCTTTACTTAATAATATTATGAAACACTTAATTTGTGCCAGGTGTGAGTCTAAATACTTGATTAACATGAACCCTTTTGATTGTTACTGCAATTCTAAAAATCAAGTTTTTACTTCATTTCACAGATAAGGAAACTTAGGCAGAGAAAGATTAATTACTTGCTCCAGGTCAAACAACTAATAAAAGCAAGAGTCGTGCTTCAGACCCAGGCATGCTGGCTCCAGTTCTGTGCTCTTAACTACTCTCTTAAGGCAGGCTCTCTCTGACCTAGTGAAAGCAACTCAGTATCTCATGTCAATAAAACACCTGGAAACCTGACCTACCAGTGCACCATACCTTCCAGGTTAATCTGCAAATACAGTCCACTGCATAGGCATCACCCCCTTGAATGGGCTTCAGGCATAAGAAATCGACTACATATGCTCAGCAATTGTTATCATTTTGTTTCAAAGCTGAAACAATTGCTCAAATGCATGTATCATCTTTCCTTGTACTTCTAAATATATTTTTTAATGTTTATTTATGTTTTGAGAGAGACAGAGTGTGAGCGGGGGAGGGGCAGAGAGAGAGAGAGGGAGACACAGTATCTGAGGCAGGTTCCAGGCTCCAAGCTTGTCAGAATGGAGCCCGATGCGGGGCTCGAACCCGTGAACCATGAGATCATGATCTGAAGTCGGACGCTTAACCAACTGAGACACCCAGGAGCCCCATCCTTGTACTTCTAAATATTGCTCTTCTAATTGTATCACCTTGTTTTTGTACAAAGCCAGGCAGTTAGAATAGAATTTAAGGCCACAAATTTTGCAGCCAGACTGGATAGGATTCCAGACTGCTGCTTATTGTGTGACCTTAGGCAAGTTACTTACCTTCTTTGTGGCTCAGTCTTCTCATGTGTAAAATAGGGATAAGAATAGAATTTACTTTATAGGGTTGATATAGGAATTAAATTAGTTAAAGTGTATAAAGCATCTAAATAGTGCCTAGCATGTAGTAAGCATAATGTCGGTGTAAAATTTATCTAAAATTTGTATAGTATGCTATCATTTTTTATGCTATTAGTTTGATCTTTCCTAATTATTGGATGATTATTATTCATATTTTTCACCGTTGTAGAGGTGCACAGGGTTTGTTCCCTAAGTGTCATAACTATTATTTTAAAAAATCCCATTTATCCAAGCACACCTGACTGGCTTGGTGGGTTAGGCATCCAATTCTTGATCTTGGCTCAGGTCATGATCTTGCAGTCATGTGTTCAAGCCCCACACTGGGCTCTGCGCTGATGGTGTGGAGCCTGCTTTGAATTCTGTCTCTCCTTCTCTCTGCCCCCTCACCTGCTTGTACTCTCTCTATATATATCTCAAAATAAATAAACTTAAAAAAAATTCCCATTTATCCATACATTGCTAGGAAGAAGCTAGTTAAAAGGTAAAGACTTAAAAATTGGAATATAGCACCAATTTCTCTGTGTAGTTTATAGCCCCAACTCTGTGTAATTCCATCCAAACTTTTATCCTTTTCTAATTATGTGGGAAACATACCCACTGAATATTTCCAAGGGTGGAGTACCAATGAGATACTGGAAACTTTGGTGGTTTATTTATGTATTTACTTATTTATTTATTTGAGAGAGTGCACAGAGCTGGGAAAAGGGGCAGAGAAAGAGGGAGAGAATTATAAGCAGGCTTCATGCTCAGCACAGAGCCCAATGTGGGGCTTGACCCCAAGACCCTGGGATCATGACCTGAGGTGAAAATCAACAGTCAGACACTCAACTGCCCCTTGGTGGATTTTGTTTAACCTTTTGGCTCATACACATACAGGCTGAGAATTAAACATATTTAAGTACCTCAAACAAACCATATTATGACCCATAATTCCATAAATTTTAGCCAGTTAATGTATAATAGGTTGACTTCTGAAATGATTGGCCAAATATATATATATATATATATATATATATATATATATATATAAATTGCATAGCATAAGTAAGCATGCATGTAGAACATTTAATTTCTCATGGAAATGTTATTATTGAGTGGTATTTTAAAACTCTGATAAAGTAATAGGATTTGATCATTTGTGATTAGTAATATGCTCACAAACTGAGGTCAAATGTAAGATGATTAGTCAAGTTATATCTAATATTGTTATAATCCTGTGCTATTTAGAAATGTCAACTGAGCAGTAACAAAAAAATTGACACTCCATTTTCTTATCTTTCTTTTAAATGTCATACTAAAGAGCAAAATAGATGTGGGCTGGAGGGTATTTTGAGTTGTTTACAGACTAAAGTTTTTATATATTTATGTCAATATGTACCTGAGCCTCATTTGTATAACATAGCACCCGGTTTCAATGAAATAAAATGCAAACAAGTTGAAACAGAGCATAAAAGAGAAAGATTTAAAGAGGGAACCATGAGAGAGAAGAAAGAGCTTAATGCCTCCAATTCTGCTTCATAAGTTAGTCAAGCTTCTGTCAGTTCTCCATTGTACATTCAACTGGGTTAGACTGGTAGAAAAAATTGTCCTTTTGTATGGCTCTGTTTTTTACATGTTATTTGATACTTTCAGATTCTGATTTATCATCTGGCTTTGGAAGCTTCTGACATACATTTACCAGGTTTCCATGGGGGTAATGAAACTCTCTTTTTTCCTGTAACATACATTTATTGAAAATTTAAAATGTGACAGTCTCTGTATTGGGTTCTGAGGTCATAGAAATGTTTACAGAAAACTGAGGAGAATATACACATGCACAGTCACAGTCACTGTGCTAACTTGAAGTCGGAAATATCTGTGAGACATGACAGAAGCTCAGAGGAGAGATACCTAATTCAGAGGGAGGCACTTAGGGAAGGAATCTGGAGGAAGGGAGACAACCCATCTGAGGTCTGAAGTATCCGCAAGAGCATTTGAGAGTCTGAAGAATGGAGTCTGACAAACATAAGCTTTGAAGTAATTGAATTTCAGTTCTCCCAATAACAGGTTGTTCTTGGCTGGGACACCTATAATACAGAGCTGTTCAGGGTGTTCACTGTACCAATGTCTCTGATCAAGAAAGCAAGTCTCAGTGACAATCAGCCGAAGCTCTATTTACTAACCCACAGGCTATGGAAAGAGCTGTGGCCGCTCACATTTTTTTTTCTTCTTTTAATGTTTTTTGAGAGAGAGAGAGATGCTTTTAATATTTTTTGAGACAGAGAGAGAGAGAGAGAGAGAGAACCAGCGTGAGCAGGGGAGGGACAGAGAGAGAGAGAGAGAGAGAGAGAGAGGGACAGAGGATCTGAAGCGGGCTCTGCACTGACAACAAAGTGCTCAATGCGGGGCTTGAACTCAACCTAGAGATCATGACCTGAGCCAAAGTTGGACACTTAAGCGACTGAGTCCCCCAGGCGCCTCAGGAACACACTTTTCTAAGGCACAGGCACAGGCACAGTTGGGGCTAAGGACAGATCTGAATTTGGATTAGCTGCATAACATCATTAGCCCTCAGCTATCTAAACTGAAGTTTTATAATAGTAGTTATTTCACAGTGTTGCTTTGCATATCCCCAGTAACAACACAATCACTGTTACTGTCATCACAAGAAAAGATGAAAGGGGGAAGATAAACGTGGATAAGCGTGGTTACCAACACCAGTATTCTTCCAGGTTAGAGTCTCACAATAAAAAAAAAAAAGATAAAAAAAGATAAAATATTCTTAGATATGGAATAATTTCATACATGAACTATATCTGACATCCCGAATTCAGAATGTTATTTTTTACTAGATAAAAGTTTTTCTTTACCTTTTGTATTATTGTGTTATACCTTCTATCCACATTTTATTTCTTTTTAGACTTTCTATTTCTTCTCCTTTCCCTTCACATTCAGTATATAATAGTAAATTGCCAGCCTTGCTAGTGAATATAACTAACAGCAACTAAAAAGCTTCAAAGACCCAGGGCGCCTGGGTGGCGCAGTTGGTTAGGCGTCCGACTTCAGCCAGGTCACGATCTCGCGGTCCGTGAGTTCGAGCCCCGCGTCGGGCTCTGGGCTGATGGCTCAGAGCCTGGAGCCTGTTTCCGATTCTGTGTCTCCCTCTCTCTCTGCCCCTCCCCCGTTCATGCTCTGTCTCTCTCTGTCCCCAAAATAAATAAACGTTGAAAAAAAAATTAAAAAAAAAAAAGCTTCAAAGACCCAAAACATCTACATAGTAGCCACTGAACTTGAACTTTTATATGTGTATACATATATATATATTTATACAAAATATATATATACAATATATATATACAAATATATATATACTATATACATACAAATACATATACATATATACATGTATATATATGCAAATATATATAGTATATATATATACAAATATATATATAGTATATATACACAAATATATATATAGTATATATATATATATACAAATATATATATAGTATATATATATGGCTTTGAATCTGCTAATAGATAAATTAACTTTCATTTCAATTTTTCAACAAAATGAAGAATGAAATTTCAAATATCATACACTTTGCCCCTGCTGATTCTGTTTTTTCTTTCTGAACGACTCAGACCAGTACCAGTGCCAAGGAAATGACTCTTTTTGATTAGAAAATAAATGGAAATTGAAGATCTGTCACAATGTATCCAGTAGAATTGTACAAAGCAAAATAATTCTTCAACTCTGTGATGAAAGGATGAGCTCCTTCTGTGTTCATCACTTCCTGGGATTGAAGAGTTCATGGTTGTGTGGTTTGAAATTAAACTGAGTTCAAAAGTGTGCATTTTTTTTTCTATTTATCTGTTGGAGGAAGAAAACTGAAAGGACTAGACCAGTAAGATATCTGTATTACTATGCAACATAAGTCACTATTAATAGATTAAGGAAACAAATGACTGTGGTTGTTAGTAATTTCTCGTATCATATGTTACTCAGAAGTCCATAAAATTAAAACAGGGAAATTATCATGATTTTGGTCAACATATTTTGATCTTTAAGTTTTCTGTTGTATCATTATTATATTCATGCTGCTAAGTGTATATGAAAATTTCCTAAATGTATTTTTGGAGACTGTGATATATAGCAATTATGGCTAGTCTATATAGAATGTTAAATAAAAATTACAGAGGATAGGGAAACATCCTTATAGTAAATAAAGTGGCAGGTGGAAAAAAAAGAACATCTTTTCGGGTACTTCTAAGAGTTTAATTCTAAGACAGAAAAAACATGGTGTTAATTCATCAAAAATAGATCATGTTGGGGCATCTGGGTGGCTCAGTCAGTTAAGCCTCCTACTTCAGCTCAGGTCACGATCTCACGGCTCTTGAGTTCAAGCCCCTCATGAGGCTCTGTGCTGACAGCTCGGAGCCTGGAGCCTGCTTTGGATTCTGTGTCTCTCTTGCTGTCCCTCCTCCACTTGCGCTTTCTGTCTCTCTCTCAAAATAAATAAATAAACATTAAAAAATTATCAAAAGTAAAACACAGGTTCTTAATCTGGGAATACTACTTTCTTACTCACCTTCAATCATTCATTCAGTGTTTCAGCCATGGCCTTTTATGACTATATTGCAAGTCAACATTTATCTGAAAATAGTGTTGTGTGAATTATTTATCTTTTGTTTCTCAACATTAATACTTTTTCTTTCCTTCCACCATTTCCTTTACTGGTTTGTGAAAAGACTGTTAATTTTACAATGCTGCCTTTAGGTTGCCTGATATTTAGGAGTAACTGCAACTAAACAAGAAGAGGAAGAACACGCATACTGTGACAGAGGCTAAGATCTCGATACTGTGACTGCTGGGAATTCACATCCACTTCTTGTGGAGGTGGTGAGAGAGACTTAATTTGCATGAAGGAGAGTTCTTTTGTTAGGCCGAAGCATATTGTTTATATTTGTCGTGTCAGTTGACATAGTTGTAGAATGATGTATTTCCAGTGCTGAGTAGCCAAAATAGTGTTCTGATTATTTACTAATGCTATCACAGCTCCAAACAGAAGGCCATCAACAGAGAGTCGAATGCAGGAGGAGAGGAGAAGGATGTCCTTCTAACTCTTTGTTTACTGTCCTCAATATCATTGCTTAGCAATACCTGTTTCCTCCAACCACTGTAGATGGTTCTCCTCAAGCTCCTTTTTTTTTTTAATTTTAATTTTTTAATTAATTTTTTTTAATTTACTTTTGAGAGACAGAGAGAAACAGAGCCTGAGTGGGGGAGGGGCAGAGACAGAGGGAGACACAGAATCCTAAGCAGGCTCGAGGCTCTGAGCTGTCAGCACAGAGCTTGATGTGGGGCTTGAACCCAGGAACTGTGAGATCATGACCTGAGGTGAAGTTGGAAGCTTAAAGGACTGAGCCACCCAGGTGCCCCTTCTCCTTCTTTTTTTTTTTAAATGTTTATTTATTTTGAGAGTGAGAGAGAAAGTCAAAAGGAAGTAGAGGTCATGCACAGGTTTGTTTATGCTTGTCACTAGTGATTACTCTTTATACCTCATTAACATAACAACTTTTCTCAGCATTCAATGATCTGGTAAATGACCCTTCATCCTCCTCTCAAACTGAAGTAGGTCTGAAACTAAGTTCACCATCCTCTTCTTCCCTGAGTCATCCTACTCACTCCATCACGGGTGTTCTCTACTATATAACTTAACTCCATCATTTTCAAGCCAGTCTGCTAATCATTCAGCTTTATCATACATTATTCACACTTTCCTTCAAATACAGTACACCACCCTTGGGTATTTGTATTTTTATATCTATGTGTTCTTATTTATTTTAATTTGACAAGTGACATTTCATATACTTAGCACCTCATGCCGTGAATATTTCTTACTAAAATACCAGTCTTCTTCTGTTTTAAATCTTTTAATGTCTTAAATTAGCATTCTCCCATGGTTGCCCAATGCATATACACACCCTACAAGATGAATTCTTAAAGCAGACAAAAAAAAAATGGCTTGCTCTCTTTTTCTGAACTTTATGTGTTTCAAATTTATCTATTCTGTGATGCCTAACACCTTCTACCCCTTTATAAAGTTTTTCAAAATCTGACCTGACCCTAAGCAGACAAACCATAACTCCTGCTTTTCTCAAGCCAAACCTATTTCTCCAGCCAAACCATTCTTCTCATTTTCCCTTGTTCCTTACCACTCCTAACAGAATATGTTCTCCAGGTTTAGAATATATTGGACTTTCTAACATTTTGTCCTTCATCTGTATTAAAACAATGTATTTTCTCAAACGCAAACTCAATCCCCACCTTCTCTATCATTCTTAATCACAGTGTATGAGTCACAGTAATGATCCTATTGAATTTATTTTCTTTATCATTAATTTGATTACTTAATTACCTGTGGATTTACAGTCTTTGTACTTAACTTAATCAGCAGTGTCTCATGTCTACCTTGGTGGAAGCTCCTAACCGGAATTCTTGGAGGTAACCAGTTCTTAAATTTATATATGATTTAGTAAAATGCTCTATGCATGGATGGTGCCTGGCAAATATTATTTGCATAAACGCAGTTCTTATATGTGTCAACTAACAACATTTGACAACAACATAATTCGTTTTGTTCAAGCACTCTTTGATAATACTGATTTAGAATGGATAGTCAAATGAATATTTAGAAAGAAAAAAAAAATTTAAATCAAAATTATCAAATGAAAAGCCACAGAAAGAGGTCTTCCAAATGTGCTTTTGGGGAAAAAAATACCATATGGCTTTAACAACAACATCCAATTCCAGACAATTTTGTGTGTGCCTAACAGATTGGAGTTTTATCACAAATATGTTGGTTAGCTAATGCATTCATTTGAGTGTGATTAACTCCTGGATTGTAGCAAACCTGTTTGTGTATGAAATTATGGTTTGGAATGATCACACATTGGCTTGTGATTCAAATAATTTGGTTTGTATGTAGAAAATCCAATGTGCATATGGTATGAATGCTACTTGTAAAATGTAATTCATAGGAAATGGATAGTGAGAGTTTGTGGTGACTTTGTAAATTCACTGACAACTTATTTTGTGACATATGCTATAAGATGAATGCTTTACATAGCTCACAAAAGAGACTTTCAAACTCTAGATTTTATTTTCTTTATAGACTGTAATCAAAAGAATGTGAAGTTATCTCCTTTGAATTCTTTCCTTAATCCTTTGCCTTAATAATTTCAAAAAATTGTGTAAAAGTCTTTTGAAATATTTTTGACTACTCTATGTTCTTATATGTAAAATATTTGTAATATCCACATTACATGATTTTTAGGAAGTGATAGTAAAATTAGGACAAATCTTCAATGCATTAAAATTGAAATACTAATATTTGGTAAGCCAAGGAAGGCTTTGAACGAAAAGTTTACAAGGGTTTTTTGTTTGTTTGTTTATTTGTTTTTTAGCAACCATTTTCTTTAGTTTCACGTATAAAATTTTACTTAGTTAATTAAACTATTTGTAAAGACTTCAATTTCTGGAAATTTGGAGGAAAGCAATCCTAAAAAATTCTTCTGAGAGAAAACACCTAGGAATGTTTGACTTGATATTTACCTTTTAAACCAACTATAGGGGCGCCTGGATGGCTCAGTCGCTTAAGCATCTGACTTCAGCTCAGGTCACAATCTCTTGGTTTGTGGGTTCAAGCCCCACATCAGGCTCTGTGCTGACAGCTCAGAGCCTGGAGCTTGGTTTGGATTCTGTGTCTCCCTCTCTCTCTTGCCCCTCCCCTTCTCACTCTCTCTCTCTCTCTCCCTCAAGAATAAATAAACATTAAAAAAAACTAGAAATCAGTAATAAATATAGTATATGAATTATTGAAATTTCTAAAAGAGACATATTTCACCATGTAAATATGTGTTGCCCTCCAACCACTATATACCTTGAACATAATATTTGTCCGCCCATTCTGTAGTTTCATGCTATGAAGTTATTCTTTAACAGTATCCAAGGTGTAATGCATTTTTATAAGAAAGATGTAACAAAGAGAAAGTACTTCAACTTATTTTAATATAACCAGATAAAAACATCTCAGCCCCATGCTCTTATCCTCCTCACTAGAAAGTCTGCCAATCAGAAAGACTCAAAAAAGATAGAGGAAATTAATTCTACAGTTACTGAGTACTTATTATGTGCCAAATAATCTCCTAAATTTTATAATGGAAAATTACAGTGAAGGTTTACTTGCATAGTTTCCAAAGGTAATAAATAATGTTGCCCCTTCCGACTTGATATCCTTCCTGGTGTATTCCCAATAGTGGCAACTATTAAAAAGAACTATCCTTCATTCTACTGTAAAGTCAGAGAACCACACACTGACTTTGGAAAAAATACAATGCTTATTATCATGGAATGACTTACAATATTTTTTAAATAATATAATTTTAAATATTAAATGTCACCAGTACAAAACTGCCATTTTTCATTCCATTTACTGAATGTCATTTGAATTGATGGGTTCAAGATTTTCTTCTGAACTGAAAAATTTGGATAAAAGATATTTGAGTGTGCTCAGAAATAATACCAGATATATAACATGAAAAACAGAAAGTTATTTATGAGTATGAAAGATTATGAAAATGATTATGGCTTTAAAAAAAGCACAGTATTTCTTTTAAGACTTTAATATTTTAGAAAAATTTTAGATTCATAGAAAAATTAAGAGGAAGATATGAAGATTTCCCATATATTTAGTGCCCACTCATATGCATATCCTCTATTATCAGTATCTCCCAATATTGTGGTACATTTGCTACAATTCGTGAACCAACATTGACACATCGTAATTACCCAAAATTCATAATTCACACTAGGGTTCCCTTTTGGTATTGTACATTTCATGGGTTTAGACAAATATATAATAACCCATATACATCATTTTAGTATCATATAGAGTATTCTTACTGCCCTAAAAACCCTGTTTTGCCTATTCATCCCTCCCACCTCCCTGACTCAATCCTTGGAAACCACTGATCTTTTTCTGTCTCCATAGTTTTGTCTTTTCCAGAAGATCATATAGTTGGAATCATACAGTAGGTAGCCTTTCAGATTGTCTTCTTTCACATAGTAATATTCATTTAAGCTTCCGTTTAGTATTTGTTATTTGTTTTCATTTGCAATATTCAACTAAGGGCAACTTTTTCACTGAAAATTTTTGAAGAATAACATAGAGTAAATCACGTATGTATTCATAAATTCTAATGATATCACAAAGGTGAAAATGATGATAGGAAAATTATGCTAAACTTAACATTGCACTTTGAGTCATAGGCTGTCTTTTGCTGTGGTTATCTAAAAGGAACATTCCCTGAGCAAGAGGGACTTCTCAAACAGGCTGATTTTGGACTTGATCTGCATGATCAGCTGTCCTGGGTCTACAGCTTCCCAATCCACACTGAAGATTTTGGACTAATCAGTTTCCACAGTCACATGACTCCATTCTTTATAACAAATATATTTTGCTATATATACACTTCCTATTAGTTCTGTATTTCTAGAGGATAGATATGTGTGTGTGTGTACATGGGTGTATATATACCCCCATGGGTATGTACATGGGTGTATAATAGTGTATGTGTGTACATGGGTGTATATATAATATAGTGATAGATAAATAGAAATATACATGCTATAGATAGATACACATACAGATACAGATATAGACATAACCAGGGATTTTTGAATAACCTTGCCCTTAGTGGTCTGAGGGATTTCAGGTGACAATGGTTTGTCATCTATGAATACTTGGAATTGGTAAATTGTCACAAAGTCTGATAGAACTGGGCTTAAGTCATTCCATTCCCATGAGGCAATTTAAGTCAGTTATAACAGGGAAGTGGAATGAAAGCACACAATGTTCCTTTGTCTTTGTTTCCCACATTATGTCATGAGAAATTCTTTCATGCTTGCCACGTTGTGATATCTCTGATGGTGAATAGAGAAGCCAGCCCCTTAGTGATGCAAATGAGAATGAGAAAGTTGTAATTAGATGTCATCACAGTCAATCATCTAGGCATAAAGGAGAGAAGGAGGTTATCTCAAGGGAGAGAAACAGTGTGTCCAGAGTGTGTCCATTGAAACACAATGCCTTTGTCTACCTTCCTCAAACACAGGATCTGGAATCAAGGATCAGTAACCAAACCTGTTAAGGAAACAGACTTTGTCATCAGAGGACAAGAAAACAAGCACCCATGGTTGTATTTATCATCCCATGTTAGCTTTGGTTGGGGGTGGGTGGTGGTGGTGGTGGGGAAGCTACTTTGGTTTAAAGAAAACAAAATTATTTCTGATCTGCCTCAGTTCTCTGGTGTCCGAGAGTCCCAGTTGGTAAAGGAAACCAACTTATTAACAGAAAACTTGACAAATTAAAAGGTATCTTTCCTAGCATCATTTCCACACTTCCCTTAAAACAGTATGCTTATCCTAACTCTAAAGATAAAACTTGTGATTTTAAGGGATTAAGTAAGGTCACCCAGCTTCTCAGTGGCTATGCTTTGATTTCTAACAAAGTCTAATTTTAAATCTCAGGCATTTTGGCTAGAGTACACTCATCACTAAGTTAGCCTCCTTCTGTTTCTCCCTGCCAGAATATAAATGCCACAAGGCACAGAGTGGTGTGTGTGTGTGTGTGTGTGTGTGTGTGTGTTATATACATGTAACTATATGGGAAGCACTATTCAACTTAATAAATGGAACATCATTTGTGTCTTCTTGTTTTCTATTCTGTCTCATTTCTGTTTTCCATTGGTAAATCTACTAAGGAAGGAAGCAAAAGGAATTATTATTTTGTGTAAAATAATGTACCTTGTAAAAGTTCACAGTTGATTCAGGACTTGAATCTTTCCTCTGATACGAGTCTTGGCCACAGACCACTGAACAGACCAAACCTGAAAAGAATGTCATTTACTTTTGTCAACATTTAGTACTGAAGTATTTAAATATTTCATGTGAGATTTTACTGGTACTAGAATACTTGAGATAACTTTTTGGTGTTCCAAATGAAGTCAATGACCGGTGACATTTACTGCTAGAAAGATAAAAATAAAATAAATTAATTAAAATAATGATAACATGAATGTCTGCAGTACCTTTCCTTCTAATCCTCTATTAGAAGCTTTGACAATAAGTTCATTTACTCACAGAATGCTTCTTTATTCCAGTACTATAGCATTTTGTCTCTGCGAAAGAACCACATTTTGGTCTAAGAACATTCCTAAACCTTGGGTCTATGTTTAAATGTCAACCTTGAAATGTATTGCATTTCAAAAAGTCAATAGGGTTTCAATTTACTTTTGGTAAATATATCTTTTATTGGGAGAAAAATAGGAAACTGTTGGAGGATCGATTCTCATGTGGTCACTACTATACTATTTCTTCTAATTTATGTAGAGCCTTATAAAAAGAATACTTTCTGTTTGTCAGTGTCATCGTCTTGAATTTGTGTATGTGCATTCCAAATTCTTGAAAATCAAGCAGTTCTAATAATATATTCTTCCTTAATGGTTAGATTTTTGGTCCATTGTCTGTCTGCTTGTTTATTTTACTTATTTAGACTGTACAAAATCTGATATTCTGAACCAAAATGATATATCCTGTACATTTATACAAGGTTCTCTTTCTAATTTTTTTTATTGTTTGGAAATGTATGACTTACTGTTTTCCTTTGTGTGTATAGTGCGTGTGTGTGTGTGTGGTGGAGAGGGTAAGAGTAACCTTTTATGCACCTAGCATGATTTGTTCCCTTTCTCTTCAATTAAACAATACTGTTGTCTGACTTCAATCTTTTCCAGCTGCAAAGAAAGGCCAGCCCATGGCTCAAGAGGGATAGAGTTCAGGAATTGTTTCTTCTGATAAACCTGCAGTTGATTCTCGTGGTCTCTTTCTAAGAAATGGGTCAGATTGGTGAAATGTCATTTTTGTTGTTTGTCTTTTGCAGTTTGTAAACTTGGAATGCTGCAGAAGTTTAAGAGCCAAGAGAAATACTGGCATGACTAGAAGGTCACCGTTACCTTATCGCTTCTCGGCCTTTTGGCTAAGATCAAGTGTAGTATCTGTTCTTATCAGTTTAATATCTGATACGTCCTCTAACCGTTACCTTAACACAGGGGTAGTGGGTCTCAAAACACTTCAAGTTCAGAGGAAAAGATGTCAAAATGCTTGTGTGCCGAGTTTTAAAACTGCAATAGTTGTCTGAGATTATTCTATGAACCTGACCTATGTTCATTTGGTGCTGTACTTCTACAGCTCCTGGTATCCTCTCAAAATGTATTCTATGCAACAACTATATTTTATAGGATATCAACCCTTGTTTATCACTGGAGAGTCTTAGATGCTACTGAGGATTTGGAGAGAAAGCACACTCTGTCAGGAACCCTACCACAAACACAACCATGTACCCTCTTAACTCTTTTATATTCTGAAATACGGCCTTCACATTTTATTAGGAACACCTAAAGGGTAGGAACTATAATGGTGCCCATTTTACAGATGAGAAAAAGGAGACACAGAGAAGCTAAGTGACTTGTTCAAGATCCAACAGGTAATAAATACACAAGCAAGACTTGAACTCAGGAATTCTGGCTCCAGTGAAAAACCTGCTTCTAAATATGAGCATAGCTATGCATTAGTTGAAACAAGTATTTATTTTCTTGGGCTGCCATTACAAAATATCACAAACTGGGTGGTTTAAACACAAGAAATTGATTTTATCACAGTTCAAGGTGCTAGAAGTCTGAGAATGGGGTGCCAGAGTAGTCAGTTTCTGGTGTTAACGCTCTCAGTTTGCAGACAGCAACTTGCCTTTGGGTTTTCACATGGTCTTTCATCTGTGTGCACAGAAGGAGAGAGACAGCAGGTGTCTTGTACATCTTTTCCTCTTCTTAAAAAGACATCAGTCCTATCATATTAAGGTCCTACCCTTATAACGTTTTTAACATTAACCACCTCCTAAAATGTTCTGTCTCCAATTACAGTAACATTTGGGGATAGGGATTCAACATAAGAATTTTGGCAGAGCTCACAATGTCCTTTTTTAGTCCATGGCAAAAAAATTATAAAAATGTAATATTCAATACTATCTAAAATAATTTCCCTATAAATATAAATTAATTTACAATTTGTTCAACTGACGTTATTTGTAACCAGATTAAAAAGGTCTCATGGCTCCATTAATACAGACTCTAAAAAAAAACCTACAAAGCCGAAAAGAGGTCTATAGCTTTTTGGGCAGTCAATGCCTACACTGTATTTTAAAGCAGAAATAATACATCATCTCTATTTTAAAGTGTAAACATGGTATTGGGTATACAAGAAAAGAGTGTGTATTGAGAAGACAAAGCATTTACTCGTCTCATCCTTTTCTTTTTTTTTTCAATATATGAAATTTATTGTCAAATTGGTTTCTATACAACACCCTGTGCTCATCCCAAAAGGTGCCCTCCTCAATACCCATTACCCACCATCCATCCCCTCCCTCCCACCCCCCATCAACCCTCAGTTTGTTCTCAGTTTTTAAGAGTCTCTTATGCTTTGGCTCTCTCTCCCACTCTAACCTCTTTTTTTTCTTTTTTTTACCCCTTCCCCTCCCCCATGGGTTTCTGTTAAGTTTCTCAGGATCCACATAAGAGTGAAAACATATGGTATCTGTCTTTCTCTGTATGGCTTATTTCACTTAGCATAACACTCTCCAATTCCATCCACGTTGCTACAAAAGGCCATATTTCATTCTTTCTCATTGCCACGTAGTACTCCATTGTGTATATAAACCACAATTTCTTTATCCATTCCGTCTCATCCTTTTCAATATATGTCACATTATCAATAATTATACCTGATTATAAAAATTGGGGACCTAAGATTCACTGTCAACTGAAAATATGGTTCTGCTTACAGATCTGTTTTAGGAACTGTTGCTTCATTTCTGACCTTGTAAGGTGTAGAAAATATACATCATGGAGAAAAAGGTAAAACAAATTGAAATACAGTACTTGGTTTCCCTAGAGAATTCTATAATGATGATAAATATGAACAAAGTGTGACTTCAGCTGAAAACCATGTAGAGGGAATAGACTTTGATATGGGAGCTCGCCTCTCCAAGTGTGGTCCAGGGATGAGCAGCATCAATATCACCAAGGAGCTAATTAGAGATAGAAATTCAGGTCCCACTCCTAGCCTACTGAGTTACAATCCGCATTTTTGTCTTCAAAGTCCTCAGGTGAATTAAATGAACATTATTGAATAAAAAGAATTAACATAAGAAATGTGTTCATGCAGTAATGAAAACTGGTGGATGGGCATAAGTCTTGGATTTTTACCTTATTCTGTTCAATTATTATAGAACAGGAATCAAGTGATCTAATTTTTAGAAATTGCATTAGAACTATATAATGCCTCTTCTATTTATTTTTGTTAGTATCTTCAAAAGGGATAATAAGGAAAATGGCTTAGAAAAGTTGGAGCAATCTATTCATTTAAAAGATAAATTATTGTTATCTTAAGATAGAATCTATTGCTAAGTTAAATCTATTGATTTAAACTTAGAATTCTGCTATAACTAATTCACAATCATGTATTTGATTCAGAGACAAGTTAATCAACAATAGGAAGTAAATATTGAGAGAACTTTCAGAAAAGTTTCCTCAATCAGTCCATTAATTAATAATTCTAAACCTGCTCTATAGATAAAAGTGTTCTGGTATAGAAATCAGAAAAGCCAGATTGATATAAAAATAGGATATGTTACCAAAATTTATATAAAAGTAGGTTATAGTAAACTCTAACTTACCTAAGGGCATTTTTTTTTTAATTTTCCCATTTCTCACCATAGTTCCTGGCTCAAAGATGTTGAAAAATAATATTTGACAAAAGAAGGAATGGATTTTTGATAGAACATTTCCTAAAGTGAAAAGAGGGCCTCAAACTTTAACGAGTTGAACAGACATGGATAGACCTCCAAGTCAACATGCTTTCTGGTCCCATGTGGAATAGAGGACTCTTGACTTAAACTGATGAAATTTAGGCAGTGAATTAGTCCCCCATTACTGCTGTAACAAATTACCACCAATGTAAGGCCTTAAAACTGCAAATGTATCACCTTACAGTACTGGAAGCTGGAAGTCTGATATGGTGTAAATGAGTGAACATCAAGGTGTTGGCAAGGCAAAATCCCTTTCTGGAGGCTCTAGGCAAGAATTCACTTTCTTGCCTTTTCAGATTTTAGGTGCTGCCTGCATTCCTTAGCTTTTCGGCTATCTTCCATTTTCAAAGCCAGGAGCAGCTAGCTGAGTCTTTCTCATACCACATCACTCTGACAATAACTATTCTACCTCTTTCTTCCACATTTAGCAACTTGTGTAATTACATTGAGCCCACCCAGATAATTCATGACATGCTTCTTCTTTTAAGATCAGCTGATTTATTAGCAAGCCTAATTCCATCTGCTATCCTAATTTCTTTCTGCCATGTAACATACAGGGTTTAGGACATGATCTTCTTTGGGAAGCCATCATTCTGCCTAACACTAGGAGAAGTCAAAATGGGGAAGAAACCTCATTGACCTTGTGGTATGGAGCCCTTTGGCCAATTTAATGCACTATTACTTCTACCTCTATACATGAATGTATAGTAGGAATTGTTGAGTTACATGTATGGATTTCCCCATCTTGTACATTTCAGAGGGTATGGTTCCAATTGGGAAGAGCTACATGTAAGATGTGGTACTACCTTTGTAGGCCTACAGCCCTGTGTAGGTGAATGCATCCGCATGCCAGGAGAGTGGCACACCCTAACTCCATGGGTCAGAACTCCTGCACTCAGGACTCTTCCAGATCTCACCTCTTCATTTGACTCTTCATCTGTATCCTTTACAATATGTTTTATAATAAACCAGTAAATGTAAGTATAGTGCTTTTCTAAGTTCTGTGAACCATTTTAACCAATTATCAAACCTAAGGAGGAGGTTATATGACCCCCCTGAATTTAGCTGGTTGGTCAGCAGTCATAATAGTCTGGTACTTGCATCTGGCATATGAAGTGCGGGTAGTCTTGGGGGACTAAATGCTTAACTTCTGGGATCTGCTGCTAACCCCAGTTAGTTAGTGTCAGAGATGATTAAAACTGTAGAACAGCCAGCTGGTGTTCAGAAACTTGGATAATGAATTGTTGGTATAAGGTAAAAAATCAGGAATTTGAGAACATAAGCATTGTGAGTAAAAACAGTTAGTATTAGTTTTTACTAAATGGAACCTCAGGAAATGGAAACATCCTCTACCTGGAAGTATTTCTTTGGGTTCTGGTCTAGTTGCCTCCTTGACACAGCCACCAGGAACATCTATTTTAAAAAGCAGCTATTATTTTGCTACTGGGCCCTGACAGAAGTGGAACAATGATCCACATAAGTCTTGTGACATTATGACCTAATATACCCATTTTGAGGTTGATCAATTTAGACTGAACTACTGACAAGGTGGGAAAAGGCTCATTTGTCAAATGGATACTGTATAATCAATAATGGAAGAACTTAGCCACAGTTGTTTTGTTTTTTTTTTTTTATTTATGCATTTATTTTGAGAGAGAGACAGACAGAGATAGAGAGCATGAGCAAGGTGGGGGCTAGGGGCAGAGAAAGGGAAAGAGAGAGAATCCAAAGCAGGCTCCGTCCCGTCAGGGCAGAGCCCCACTCAATGCTCGATCTCATAAACAGTGAGATCATGACCTGCACTGAAATCGAGTCAGATATTTAATTGACTGAGCCACCCAGGGTCCCCAAACTTACACATAGTTTCATCTTGACCTTACATGAAATCGCTAATCCTCTGCTGCCTGGGTGAAGCTACTTCTGAATAGGATCTTGATTCACAGAGTTTCCCCTAAATGCCTGGGCCTTTTTCACTGACTATTTACCTAAACTGAAACCCAATGAGATCCTCAGGGCTGCTGAAGAAATTCAACTTCACTGATAGCTATGCATCATCAGAATGGACATGATCACTCTGTTTCACGGATGGAACTCAAGGATATTCTCATAGCTTTGGTTGATACTCTAAATGATTAACCTTGTTATATTTTTTACTGACACTTGGGCTGTTTCCAATGATGTAGCTGTTTTGTCTGCCACTTGATGCCACTTGATGACTAGAGACTGACAGATTGAAAACATCTTCCTCAGGATTATAAATTGGGGAAACAAATCATAGCTGCCAGTTGAACTGTCTGAGTGACTCATGTAGATGCCATGGGAGAGCCTATTCTTGGATGAGCCTGACTGAAATCAAACTACAGATTAAGTCTCCACTACCCAGATTGCCATCCTCGCTTCCTGAATCCATCATTGTGCTAGACATTGAAACACATCCACCATCACAAACTGGGCAGAAAGAAATGTTTTTTCGGCAGAGCCTGCTACTGCATGTCAGACATGTGACTCCTGTCAGAAGTTGACTCATTTGTTTCATTGTAAAAGATGACACATTTCATGGGGTATGGCCTTTAAACTTCTCCTAGGAAATTGATTACATTGAACCCTTGACCACCACCCTCCCCTTTCATAGCTATTAATGGTATTTCTCTGCTGCTGGCATATTTTCAGGTGAAGGTGTTATTCCAGACTGATCAGCTCACTCCAGCCCTACTGCATTAGTTTTCTATTGCTGCTATACAAATTATCACAAGCTTAGTGGCTTACAATCACACAAATTTATTATTTTTGAGTTCTGGAGGTAAAACAAACAAACAAAACAAAACAAAAAACTCTGACAAAAAAAGGCTTAAAAGCTAAAATCAAGGTGTCAGCATGGTTGGTTTCTTGTGAAAACATCAAGAAAAAATCTGTTCTTGTTTCTTCCAGCTTCTAGAAGCTGTTAACAATCTTTAACTCATTGGCTTATGACTACATTAGTAAAATCTCTGCTTCCATTGTCACATCCTTTTTTTCCTCATCTGCTATAGTGTCTCCCTCTGTCTCACTCTTTTTTTTTTTTTTTTTAATTTTTTTTTTCAACGTTTATTTATTTTTGGGACAGAGAGAGACAGAGCATGAATGGGGGAGGGGCAGAGAGAAAGGGAGACACAGAATCGGAAACAGGCTCCAGGCTCTGAGCCATCAGCCCAGAGCCTGACGCGGGGCTCGAACTCCCGGACCGCGAGATCGTGACCTGGCTGAAGTCAGACGCTTAACCGACTGCGCCACCCAGGCGCCCCTGTCTCACTCTTATAAGAACACCCATTATTACATCATTAGGCCTGCTCAGATAACCCAGGGTAATCACCCATTTCAAGACCCTCAACTTAATATTATCTGCATAATTTCTTTGCCATATAAGGTAACATATTCCTAGGTTATTGGGATTAGAGCATGAGCATTTAGGGGAAATGGGCATTATTCTGCCTACCATAGCCAATATTTTGAACCTTAAAAGTAACTTGTGTTATGTTTTTGACCTTCTGGGCTCTTTGCATCATAACAATAGCATGCCTATTATCACAAAAGCCACTCAATGATGGGCTGGAAATCAAGAATTTAATGGAACCAAAGCTTCCTACCAACCACAGTGATCTAGTATTGATGATCGTTGGGAGAGCCTCTTCAAATATCAACTCAAAATATTTCTGACCTTACTTCTCTCACCTCTTCCTGGACTACACACTTAGCAAAGCAGTTTGGTCATTGAGTATATCTATGCCCAGAAAAAGATCTTCTCTTCTCTCTTGAATTCTGAGTAATGGTGTATATGAAAGGTGTGGGAGATTATATTATCCTATTTGAAAATTCAAAACTCTTCCCTGACCATTCTTAGGCATGATGCTTTTTTTGCTTCTTTCCCCTAATGGCAAACTAGACTGGCCTTGTTCACATACCATGCAGTTAAAGGGATTTAACCTTAATTTTGATTCAGGCACTTGTACTTTTGTTGGACAAACATAGTTCTAGGTCATAAAGATGATGAATATTTGACTAAGTACACTTCTCACTGAATTTCTCTAGAGTGGTCCACATGGGCCAAAGTGGGGAATATAGGTTAGTAGTTACTACAAATTTTATGAAAATGTCCTTGTGTTTTTTTCCCTGATCCTTTTGGGGAAAAGATGTGGGTTTGAATAGAATGTGATTGGAAATAGGGTGAAGTTATAGCTACTGGAATAACACATATCAATTTTGTGAGGAGCAAACTATCATAGCACCTGGAGAAAAGTACCTTAGATTCAGAGAAATATAGGGGAAGAAGAAATATTAATATCATTTTCTTTCAGGAAAACCTCTGGAGGCTTCCTCAGCAAGGAAGACACCCTGATTTGGCTCTCCGAAACTGTTGCAGATGCATGAAATTTAACTGACTGCAGACTCTGCCATTCTCCGCCAGATGCTCTGACCACGATTTGATAGTCCACTTAATTTTGCTTAAAAACATATTGGAAACAGCAAGACATAGTCCAATTTCCTTCAACTCTCATGTAAAATATCTGCCAGAACCTCTGGATGTCAGCCTCACCCTGTTCCTATAGCTGTCACTCATCTCTCATTCTATAGATGGACAAATGTCATCTAGTCAGTGAACAGAAAAAGAAGACAGGTTGTATTGACTGGCTTTAGGCAATTCTTCCAAAATCATGCACTAAATGTAATTATTCTAACTGACTTGGGAACTCTAAGGCTTACCAGTCAGCTAGAGGCCATGTTGGAGGTGCCATCAACTTGCACTCCCTAAGTGATGTAGGTCAGATCTGCAGATCACTGACAACTATCAACACTCTCCCACCAAGGGCATCATATATATCCCTAGAACCGTACTCCTTCGGGGAAATCAGGAATTAACTTGCCACTATCCCAGAAACGTAGTGATCGCACCTTACTGGTGGTTAGGAGAAACCTTCAGTGGTTTAAGGAAATACCACAGTAGATCATGTAGCGCTCAAATGTCTGTAGAGATACCTCAAAGATGAAGCTACACTTGGTTACTTGTTGTACGTAGCTAAGTGCTAAACTCCAAAATATATATTCACATCCTAATCCTCAGAAATGATGGATATTATCTTATTGTGACAAAGGATCTTTGCAAATGTAATTTAGTTCAGAATCTTGAGATGAGGAGAAGCTTATCTTGGATTATCCAGGTAGGCTATAAATCCAATGACAAATGTTTGTGTAAGAGAAAAGCAGAAGTAGATGTGACAGACAGAGGAGCGTAAGGCAATATGACCACAGAGACAGAGATTGGAGTGATTTGGCACTAGAGAGGGAAAGCCTGGAGCCACCAAAAGCTAGGAGAGGCAAGAACAGATCCTTCCCTAGAGCCTGCAGAGAGAGTGCTACCCTGCTAATACCTTGATTTTGGACTCCAGAACTGTAAAATAATAAATTTCTGTTTTTTTAAGTGATCACATTTGTGGTAATTTGTTACAAGAGCCAGAGAAAACAAATACATTCAAGAAAGTGTCCCAGAGGGCTAAATGGCTCATTAATTTTGTGTTTTTTTACAGACAGTTATCTCAAAGAAGGGAGTTGTTTAATTAGAAAAGATCATATGAAATTTGTACTTTACCCTAGTCAAAGTGATCAGTGACACAACCTTGCCCTTGGAGATATTCAGGTCATACTCAGCTCACTGGTCAGGGTTGTTATGAATGATAGATTTACTCTAACTTCCTCCCTAGGAACAAAGGCAGTGGCTGTGCTAATACATCCTGCTGCACTTAGAGAAATACTTTTGCCAAGAGGAAAGTTCAATTCATAAGCCTAAAGAGGAGGCCACTTGGTTTTCTAAGGTAGACACTTATAATTCGGTTTATGGGTTTGTTTACCACTTCGGATCCAGGACTCTACATATTTAAGTACATATTTAAGGTCAATATGGCAAGCTAGCCTCATCACACTGCTTAGAATCTTGTTGATTATAATCTTAATTAAATGCTGACTTGGTAAATTGAACCTTCTCTGTTGTTCAGATTCATCAGAGTAGTCAACAAAATGGCATACCCATGGGAAGATTCACTGGAACCCAAGACAATGGAGTGACAAGGAGTAGATATTGTCAAGGCACATGCTCTCATGTCGCTGAACATCTTACAAGCGGAACTATTGGCTCTTTTTTTCTGACAATCTTTTTAAGAGTATATAGAACAAATAGTCTTAGAAGCTAGAGATAATATCTCCCTCCAGAATAAAGGGAAGATTTATTTATAGTCCAGCATGATAAAGATAAAGTTGCCCTCAGGGAAATGTTTACTGACATTATAAAATATTCAGGTTCTCTAAGCTTATTTCTTTCCCGTAATGCACTTCCCTCCATGTGAAGGTGTGATCTGACCCTCCTTCTTTTGTGCTGTAGGGATTACAGCTCAAACAAAATTTGTGGAGCAAATATCACTATTTTAAGTAATAGCCCTTTGTTTCTGATTCAGGAGTCTCTTGGGCCAGCGCCCATGAAGCTAGCTGGCTAACTTGTCAGCTTGTAAGAAGGGTAAAATTTCAGGCCTCAGATCCTTCACTCTTCTTGCTACTGTTCAACACAAAAGGGATGAATTTTATTTTCTACATATTGTACCTCATTAAAAAAATAATTAGTAGGACGGAGTGATTAAAATACAAGGAAACAGTCTTTTGTTTGACTTTTTGAAAAATAAACATGTTTTTCTTTTTATAAAATACAAACCACTTCTGTTCATATTAATCTAAGTTTAGTTCTAAATCAAATACATATATCATCCTACCTTCAGTAAGTTTACTGTATTGTACCGGTTATTTGTTAAGTTTCATGTAGGATGCTAAGTGTTACGGCAGAAGTAGCGAATGAGGTGCTTGCTCTAGAATTACTTATAAGGGACCCTAGCACAGAGCTGTGTTAATATAAATTAGGGAAGGTTTCTTGGCTCACTACAATGATTATTGAAATTGTGACCTCAGAACCTCTGGAGATACATAGAATCAAATCAGCTGCCATTTAAAAATATATAAAAATTATGAGAAAAATATTAAAATAAGCCATCATAAACTAGAATAACAAATACATTAGTTGGGCCCATCAAGAAGTATAGCTACAAGAGGCTTGAGCGTTAAGTAGACAGCAACTTGAGTTATTTGGTATGGACTACAAAACTACTCTTTTTGGACTCAGTCTTCTATTTTGTTTTCATGGTACAGGAGGGCTCAGTATGGCATTTGGGGTGTGGAAAACCTGCACCAGGTAATTGTTTGTTGCTGCAGTTTTCACAATTTGGCTTAAATTCCTGAAAAATATACAAATATTCTGAGATGCCATGTTCAGAATTCACTTGGGACTTGCGTTAGTTTTTTTGTTTGTTTGTTTGTTTGTTTTTATTTTTTATTTTTTTTATTTTTTTTCAACGTTTTTTATTTATTTTTGGGACAGAGAGAGACAGAGCATGAACGGGGGAGGGGCAGAGAGAGAGGGAGACACAGAATCGGAAACAGGCTCCAGGCTCTGAGCCATCAGCCCAGAGCCTGACGCGGGGCTCGAACTCCCGGACCGCGAGATCATGACCTGGCTGAAGTTGGACGCTCAGCCGACTGCGCCACCCAGGCGCCCCCTTGCGTTAGTTTTATCTTGATTCTATGACATATTATCACAAACCTCGCAGCTTAAACGGTATGAATTGAACTTCTTATTCTGTGGGTTAGAACTCAGGTCAGAACAGGTCTTGCTGTTAACAGGGCTCTATTTCTTTCTGGAGACTTTCAAAAATTATCAGTTCTCTTGCTCATTTGGGTTGTTGGCAGAATGTTGGTTTTTGCGATTTTCAGACCAGTTGTCAGCTGAGATACATTCCCAACATTTAGAGGCCACCAACAGTGTTGTGTTCTAAATCAGCAAGAATGGATTGAGTCTTCTCATGTCACTTCTCTCTGCCCTTCTTCCATTGGCATCTCTCCCTGACCAGGCTAGGAAATTTCC
Source organism: Lynx canadensis (assembly GCF_007474595.2). NCBI lineage: Eukaryota > Metazoa > Chordata > Mammalia > Carnivora > Felidae > Lynx > Lynx canadensis. The sequence goes on along the minus strand of NC_044306.2, from coordinate 153,087,867 downwards.
TCCTTTAAAGGATTTATGTGATTGGACTGGGCTGTAGTGGAAAACCCAGGGAGATCTCTCAGTCTCCAAGTCCATACCCTTAATCAGCATGCAAAATCACTTTTGCACATCAGGTAAACATTCATAGTTTTCAAAGATTAAGATGTGAACATCTGCAGGAAGGGGGTGTTATTTTGCTTAGCACAGGACCACATAATTGTTCTTGGTGGGTTAGTATTTTACCCATAGGAAGATTTAAAGCTTGATGTATAAATAATGAAATAAATTAAACACATTAAAAACTCCTTTTATGTTAAGGAATATTCTGTATAATTTCTCTTGGTATTATTATCATATATAATGCTTGAGAGAATATGGCTTTATTGAATAACTATTCTTTCCAAAATATTTTATGATAATATAATATGTATAATTATTATTATAAGTTGAAATTTTACTTAGGTTATAAACTTTACTGGAATGCTTAAATAAACTTAACAATAAAGGTGTTTATAAGCTTAATTTATCAGATTCACAAGTATTATTTAAGTACTTGAGAATATTTATTAGAGTACTTAATAAGAAAACCAAATGTATTAAATATGTAAATGTAGCTTAAAATTTTGGCAAATTTATCTGTTTGTATATGAGAACAGATATTAATCAAAAAACCACTTAATGTAATTGTTAGAATTTACTAGATTTAGAAATAGAAAAGTAATCCTTATAAGGTGTAAGTAAACATTCCAAAAAGCATAAAGTTTTGAGTTTAATAATTTGAATCAATAAAATTAAATTTGATTTTAAATGAAAAGAAGTGCCTGAGTAGTATTTTCTGTGCACAGGATACAGAAACGCATACACACTGTGTTAACAGCTTAACATATCATATGTCTTAGATGGGTACTTAAAAACACCTACAAATTAGCCAAGCATAGTATAGGAAGGCGGAAGAAGAATAGGGAAGTAGTAAATTAAGTGGCAGGGAAAGAGAAAGGTTGATTGATTGGTTGATTACAACAGTAGCCCAACAAAACAGCTTGTGCAAAGACATCAAGATAGGAGAGCATGGAGCATTCTATACCCTAAGCTATTGAGATGCCTTGTTGTTTCATTAAATCAAACAATCTATTATATAAATGGACAGACATTAAATATTTCATTTTAACTTCAAATAAATGCAAGCATGTTTATTCTGAACTTTCTTACAGTATGGCAGCCACAAATTAGAGTTCCATGTAATTTATTTATCATAAATCACATCCAAAATTAATGATCTATACTCTCCAATTTTGTTTTACTAAAAAGTAAAGATATTTGTAGAGCAATGTAATTTCGGCAATATAATTTCCCCCTGTATTTCATAGTTATCCATTTTGCTTAATTTATTAACCCAGCTTCATTACATCTTTCTAAAATATTTAATTTAGTTTTCATGTAAATAATCATCTTTTCCTATTCATGTTTCACTGGTACACTCAATAGTTAGTCAAATTATAATAACAATAACATGCATAAATGCATAAAAGGATTTAGAAATAAATATAACATAATTCTGGCAAGGACGAAACTCACTATATAGGGGCAGAAATGCTGGTTTGTGAAAGAAAGAATTCAGAAAATCATGGAGATCTATCAATATGATTTATGGAAAGAATGATGAAACTTAATCTGGCAAAGAGGTAAAGTGGAGCTTGGTTATTTAAAATAACTTACCTCTACCTTGTTGTGAATGTAGCATAGAGTTTGGTAGAGAAAAAGAAGTTCCAAGAATCAGATAATTAAAGACCATATTTGCCACAGTATGTAGATTAGCCTGAAGGAAATTTGGGTATGTACTTAATGAACAGTTGCTGTATGATCAAGTGAGGTATGATCACAGAAAGAGGACACGTGCCCCTAAAAGATTTAAATCATATTAAGGAAACTGAGAGCCTAGTGAAGTTAAAAATAGCATGCGTTATTTGTTACAGCTCACTAATTTGTGAACTATTTTTATCTTCTCAGATTTGCAAAGTTACTAATATAATCTCTCCTCAATTGAAAGAAGAAATGATATGAAATCCACAAATTCTACAATTAATAATGCAATTGGAAGAACTGATTCTCTTTTAGGAGTGGATCCTAAAACCATCTGAATTATCTTCTCTCCTGTGGTCTAACCTGATTACGTTCACAACTCTAAAAGTTGTACGCAGCCTTTGGCTCACCCTGGAAGACTATCAGATCTAGTTTTCATGAACTAAAATGAGGAGTATGAAACCACATGTTGTCTCTTTTGGAGTCAATGAGGCTATAGGTAAACAGTGAAAAATGTTCCCTAAAAGAATTGGCCCCTCAAGAAATAGCTTCCTAAGCAGGTGTCTGTTTTCAAAAGTTTTCTTTTATATTAAGACAAAACTAAATCTTTGTAGCTTAATAATTTGCAGGGCTTTGAATCACATACAGCTAATATAAGGTCTCACGGTTACACTAAAATAAAATAATCATCACAATGGAGTATGAACATATGAAAAATCAGTGAAGAATTGGAAAGTAGAGGGAGGAGGGAACAAAGAGAAATGAACAAAGAATAAATCTAAATGACTTCAGGCTTGGTGAGGTTTTTAATTTAGCCAGTGTGTTATCTCATTAGCAAGGTGTCTTGCCCTAGGGGTGTCTCCTTTTTTTTTTTTTTTCTTTTCTGGCTTTAGAAACAAATTACTCAACTGGTCCTCCTGTTACACAGCTCCATCATTGCAATAATACAATTCATGGTTTATAACATGAGGACCAGAGAGAAGAAGGATTGCTCAAATTCACCATGGATAGTATTCCACACAAACTATGTATGTCATTATATTTCTAGAAATGCTGACCTCCCAGTGTATGGTAGATTCTCTCTTTTCATTTGCATTATTTCATCAAAATAATTGAAAAATATCAGATGGATAGTTCATTTCAAACTATGACCTTGGAAATAAGCTACTACTGATTATTTTAAGGCCAAAGTTATAGTCAGAAATGTTCTGTCCCCATGCGTATCACCAATTTGGAGAGTCAGTACAGTAATGGATAGAATATTTGCTTTAAGTGAATGAAATATTTGCTATATTAGTGCTCTACTAACTAGTTGTGTCATTTTTAATTGCATTAAGTTCCAGCTACGCATAAATAACATCATGCTTTAAATTTTTCTATTATTCAAAACAGGCAAAGAACTTTACTTTCCCATAATCGTACAGATCCCTTTGTATACACTCCCACAGAATGTTGATTTCTAATTAAATGTCATACAATCTCTTGGCTGGGTGTACTGCAGAGTGCTAGAATTTCCCCCCTGAATCTGCAGCTGGTTGTGCCACAGGAAATACAAGCCATCCAGTTCCACAGAACTTTTTAAAATGGTTTTATATCAGAGATTGCCGTCCGTTTTCTTTCCAAATAATAGCATTTCTCAGACTTCACTCCTCCGTATATTCTAGGCATAATTTATATGCAAATAGCCTTCTTATTATAAACCTCGATCCTCCTCAGATGAAGCTTACAGAAGATTCTAAATGTACTTTTGGCTTGCTGACAACAAACATATTTAGGAAAGAAAGACTGCAACTTACAAAAGCTTCCTTTCAAAGACTAGGCTGATTTCAAGGCCTCTGAACTAATCAGATAGAATTAGCAGGAAGGAATGGGAGATGCTGAGTGAGGAATGTGCGAAGTGTTAAGATATCATGGTAGTTTGCTTCCTCTCATGGCCTGACAGCCTTGATCAGCTAATTAGGAAACCTTTACCCAAACTAGTGTTAATTTGTTATTTAACCCCCCATGGGAAATATTCACAGCAAGAAGTCACTTGTGGTAGAATATGTACAGATATTTCGTTTTGAAAACAGGAGAGCCTGGAAAGATACGAGAAGATAAAGGGAGGACATTTCTTAGAAAAGAGCTTATTTTGTTATTTTATGCCATAGAAACAACGATCTTCAGAATGAGAAGAGACATTCACGTGCAGTGTGTCAACTTCTGATCATTTGACATATAATGTGAATCATATGGCTGATCTAATACATCTCTTATGCTAAGCATGAAGCTTAATTATATCAGAAATCGCCAAAGCCCCACTGGCTGCTGGGGGCTGACTGACAGGAACAGTATTTACTGTCAGGTTCTATCTGAGCCTGGCTCCTTCATGTCTTAGAGCTTTCATTCATCAGACAGTACGAATGTTAGACCCCATCTCTTGGGATGGGATTTCTCGAATAATAATAGTAAAGCACCTTGTCTAATGATTTACTTATATTTTTTAAAGCTAACTACAGTGGGCAACAGCACAGGAATAAAAGCAATAGCCTGCTTGGAGACCTGATCTTGGATTATTTCATTGAGAACCACAGTTGTTAAGGTAGTTCTCCTTTTTTCTATTATACATTTTTTTTTATTTCTGGGAAACAATAGTCTTTCACAAAATCTAAATATTTAGAGAACCCCAGCATATTAAATGGTTCCAGAAATAAAATGCCAATTCAATACATTTCAACCTTGCAAATTATATTTCCCTTTCATTTGAAAGGAAAGTTTTTAGACAAAACATCTAAAAAATCACTTTTAATCTTTCAAAATATTTAAAATGAATTAAAGATAACTTAAAGATTTCCAGGTTAGGATAATGAAGAGGGAAAAAATAAAAAATAAAAATAAAAAAAGCTAATACACACTGCTCACTTATTATATACTGATAAAGGAGATCAGAATATGTCATCCCAAAATATGCTTGTTTGATGTAAAAATTATTTTGAGCTGAAGGGAACTAAGAATCAATAAAGGCAGGAAAAAAAAAAAAACTCCTTTTCTGCCAACTAAATTTTCCTTTTATTAGAGACAGACTATTATCAGTCCAGAGATATCTGCCAACAAACCTTGTTAAACTAACCTTTATCTTCCTAGTTAAAGAAGATACTGACTACCTAGCAGTAATAGGACTAACCCCTAGCTCAGTCCCCTAGTCTTGGCAATGAATTCTTCACAAATGTATTGTTTCTTTGTCTCAAAGGTATAAAAAGTCTACTCTGGTCACTTCTTTGGGTCTTTATTTTCTTGTGAAGGCTCCCATGTACATGTAAAAATTCAGTAACATTTGTACTCTTTTCTCCTGTTAATCTGTCTGTCAGTTTAATTTTCAGACCTAGCCAAGGATCCTAACCGAGTTAGGAAATTTTTTTCTTCTTCTACATAAGCATTGTTTTAAGCACTTTCTATGTATTAAATCAGTTAATCCTCACAATAACCATGTGAAGTAGGTTTGTTAGTATCTCCATTGTGCAAATTAGGAAATAAAGGCTCAGGAATTTTAGGCAACTTGCCCAAAGTCATCCATAAGTAGGTGCTCAAAATCCATTCCAAGTTATAAGGCTTTAAAAAGCCTCCAAGGTAGTGTAAGAGGCATTGTATATGATTATCATGATCATTCTTCCATGTGTTCATTGTATTTCCAAAACTCCTTGAATCATTTATTAGCAATTTATGTAGTTCTTTCGGTTACTGCTGTAAGCATGGAATGAACATGCCAGAAAATAATCAACTTTAGCAGACACACCACTACTGAACACCACATTCTTTCTTTACTCTATAGCCGGAAGCCATCTGTGGCTAAATCTGTTCTCCTAGCCCTTGTTATTTCCCTCATCCTCTCATTGTTTGGCATGAACTTCAGAATTTAGGTGAGTACTCATTTCCTGTGTAGGAAAGCCTGCCACTATATATATATAGCCTGAGAAAATCTTAAAGAAATACTTACTAAAATGTTTTTAATTCAAACATTGATCTCACAGGTCTTTTTCAAATCCATCGGTTGCCAGTCTAAGAATTAGAAAGCAAAAGAATATGTGATGGCTACTTAACAAATTAAAATTAATAAAGTTAATGGGGCACCTGTGTGGTTTAGTTGGTTAAGCATCTACACTTTATGTAGGTTCTTGTAACAACCTTGAAATTTACTGTTAATGAGTTTTAAAGAATAAGGAGTGACATGATCTGAACTACATTTCTAAAAGATCAGTCTGTAGACTGGTTGAAAAATAGACAAAAGGGGGACAAGGTTGCAAAATGAAAGACGAATTAGAAGTCTTTTAATTACGTGAGCTTTACTCAAAAGAAGAACGGCATAGATAATAAAAAGTGGTTGGATTCTGGGGCACCTGGGAGGCTCAGTTGGTTAAGTGTCCAAGTTCAGCTCAAGTTGCCATCTTGTGGTTCCTGAGTTCAAGCCCCCTGTCGGGCTCTGTGCTGACAGCTTGGAACTGGAAACTGCTTTGGATTCTGTGTCTCCCTCTCTCTCTGCCTCTCTCTCTCTCTCTCAAAAATAAACAAACAACAAAAAAAGTAGTAGGATTCTGGGTACATTTTGAACATAGGTTTCAAAGATTACTATTAATTCTACCAATAGAAAATACTAACGGAGGGGCACCTGGGTGGCTCAGTTAATTGAGCATCTGACTTTGACTCAGGTCATGATCTCATGGTTCATGAGTTCAAGCCCCAGGTCAGGCTCTGTGTTGACAGCTAGAGCCTGGAGCCTACTCCAGATTCTGTGTCTCCCTCTCTCTCTGCCCCTCCTCCACTCATGCTCTGTCTCTCTCTCAAAAATAAGTAACATTAGAAAGAAAGAAAGAAAGAAAGAAAGAAAGAAAGAAAGAAAGAAAGAAAGAAAATACCAATGGAGTGGATATGGAGAGTGAGACAAAGAAAGGGGTCAAGAATGACTCTAGGTTCTTGGCTTGAAGAATAGGAAGAGTGACTTGCAATTAATTCAGATGAGAAAGAGTGGATTTAGAGGAGGAATGGATTTAGAAGAAGACTGGATTGAGAGGAAGAGTGGATTTAGAGGACGAATTAAAAGCTCATACTTGGACATATTCGTATTGTGGTACCTATTAGACTTCAAGGGCAGATGTCTAATAATAAGTTGGACAGTAAGTCTTCAGTTAAGGGTAACATTCCAGGCTGGAGGAGTAAATTCAGAATCATGGGCATTTAAATGATAATTAAGATCATAGATTGCATGAAATTACTAGGGGAAAACAAGACGTCTAAGGAATGATTCTCTAGGGCACTGCAACACGTAGAGCTTGGAAGGGAGGAAGGAAGGAAGGAAGGAAGGAAGGAAGGAAGGAAGGAAGGAAAATAAAGAAAGAAGGAAAAGAAAGAAAGAAAGAAAGAAAGAAAGAAAGAAAGAAAGAAAGAAGAAAAATAATTAAGTTAAATTCTCTGATGGGCCACTGAAAAGAAAATTATAAAACAGAACCCTATCCTGGATTTAACAGTGAGAAGTTGCTGTGGTTCTTAACAAGAGATCTTTTGGCATAGTAGTGGGAGAAATGCTCAAATAAACTGGGTTCAAGAGGAACAAGAATTAGAGTATTAGAAAAACCAAACAGTGAATAATGTAAAACTATCTTGAGTAGACTAAAAGTAACAACCACACTGGCTCAAGGAAAATTTCTTTTTTTTTTTTCTTTTCTTTGAAAGCTCCTATAGCATGTTATGCTTTGGAGAATGATCCAGCCAATTTTGGAATAAATGAATGGTTCGAGAGAGAGCCAAGGCCAGTTGTTAAAGAACTGTCTTTGAGAAGAAAGGGATCATTAAATTCAGTTTGCAAGTTTGGGCTTTGAAAGGAGAAGGACGTATTCAACTACATGATGGTTCACAATGCCATCAGGACCACCATCTCTGTTTATAGCAAATATTTGGTAACTTGCCCTTCACTACACAAGAATTGTTTCTGTAAAATATAACATCTTCAGCTTTAATTTTAAACCTATCCACATTATATCATAACTGCAATCAAAATGAGAAATAAAATAATTTATAACAAAACAATAATTATTTTGTTTAATTTCTAGAAAATAATTGCAATGGAAAACCTAATGAAGCAAATGACCACATTGATAAGAGAATCCATGTTTCTATAATAAGCACAAGGACAGATTGGCAGATGTGCATTGTATTTAGACTCAAATACCTCAAATATAATGAGCTACGTTGTTGGGTATGACTTATTCTTCAAAAACTTTTTCAAAAGGTAAAATTTTCTGCACGTTTACTTTCTAAGTAGAATTGTGTTCTATTTATATGTGTATGAATGCATGGCAAGACATTCAAAAGTTGGAAGGCATATAGGAAAACACTTTTTTGAGGGCATTATTATCCCATTTGTTGTTGTTTTTATAGGAGTCCTAATCTGCCATCTAAAAGCCAATGTCACCCCTCCTACCAATTATTTCATTTAAAAACACAAAAAAACAAAAATTAGGAATCTCTCAAAGTTAATGTGATTGATGTTAAGAATCACTGATCTATAATAACAAGAATAAAGGCAGTGGAAATGACTCAAGTGCAGGTTGACTGGCTAAAGTGGAGGTGGGAACAGAGTTAATTCTATACACTAAATGTGAAAATGTTGGAGGATGTTTTGGGGGTTGAGAAGGAGAGAAAATCTATGAGTAAGAGAAATAATGAATTAAGGAAATATAGTCGATTGCTGGAAAGAGTTCTGGGTTCAGATAATGCTGACGATCCAAAAATGGAGGTCAAGCATCATGGCTCTGCAACATTTTCCTTGTCAAGCTAGTGCCACCAGTTGGATTTAGTCAGGCTTGGGGCTTTTTTTCCAGGTGAGAACAGGAAGGCGGCATTATAGGTAATATAGCAACAAGGTGGAGTATAAAGTGGTTTCATTCTGGCATAACTTAAAGATGGAATATTTAGGATGGAAAAAGGGACGATAATCCTAAAAAGTCAATATATGTCTAGCTGATAGTATAAAAGTCTGATAAGTTGCCACTGAGTATACGAAAGCCAAAGGGGAGGCAGCATCCTGAAAAGAGAACTTGCTTTTAGTTGACTCAAGAAGGTTTGAAAGATAAGGACATAGGGATTTTTCTGCAATAAGTCTGTAGGTTCTAAAGTAAACAATGGAAGAATTTGGAAACTTGAGGTACGTTCAGTCATGGTGTTGATAAGAAACAGTTGGCATGCTTGGATGAGGCCATCTGAATTCGGGAAGAGATGACTTAAACAAAGGAACTCTTTATAAAAGTCTGGGGAAATTATGAGAGAGTGACAGCAAGGTACTCTTCTTCTAACCCTGACAAGAGGAGGAACCCAGAGAATGAGCAGAATTGCATGAAGAGGCCACCTGACAGAAGCTACGACCTTTAGTCTAGAAAATACTAACCCATAGAGACCCCACAGGGTGGGAGCCTGAGGAATAAATATACCAACCTCATTCTTCCCCCTGTCTCTCCAATCTACTACAGGTGATTCCCGTTGGATGAATCCAATTAGAAGCCAAAGTACAAGGAACATGTTGATGTAGCACATGTTGGTCAGCTGTCTGGGGCACAGAACTAGGGGAAGAAGTCTAGAGAGTGAGTCTGAAAGGGTGGGAGATGAAGTCAGATTATGGGAAGCACAGACCTCGAAAGTCCTAGTTATGAAGAATGACCCAGGAATCCTGGGATTTTGTGTGGTCAAGTGAACAGAAAAAAAAAAGGCGGAGGTATGATAAAACCAATCCTAATGGTCTCAGTGGCAAGTTGTGATGGGTTAGCTGTGAATGTTTGAGTTAGGGGGAGAATACAGAGATAACAAAATCATTAGGAGCATATAAAGTTCTCTGGCCGTTTCCAGTTTGTTATGTTTTGTATAATATTCTACTTATATTTAGTTGCATAAACATTTTTTGATCAATTACAAATGAAAAATTGCTTTTAATGCTTAACAAATAACATCTTAATAATAAAAAGAAGATCTATATTCAGCATTTTTATGAGTTAGGCTATGTTTCGTGTATATGATATGAATTAATTTTGTGATATCTCACACAAAATTCCATAAAGCATGCAATGCTATCATTCTAATTTTCTACCTAAAGAAACTGATGCCGAAAGAAATTAAGTAACCTGCCATGTTTACACGGGTAGTTAATGATAGAGCCAGAATGCAAACCCGCCTTGTATCCACTATAACAAATCTAGCAAACAATTACATTCACACTCAAACATAAGACAGAGATAATATTAGTACAGAAAAAACCTGAATTAAAACTTAAGAATGAATTTTCAAAATTTGCATTTTAAAATTAAAACACGAGTAATCTGAAACAATAAGGGCTTTAATTTAATGAGTAAATTCATTACAAATTTTAACTCTACATATAAAAGTAATAGAGTAAGGTAATGATGTGTGCAAAATACAGAACCTGACTTTTCAATGAAGTCCCAACTCTGCCACTGATGCTTTAGATAGCTCTCTAAGTTTCCAACGTCTCATCTGTGAAATGGAAATACTAAATGTGTCGAACACATGGCATTGTTATGAAGCATAAATGAGAAATGCAGTCCCCTTAAGAGACTGTCTGGTCAATGATCAATACGTGCTGAGAAAATGATGGTGAGTCAGAAGTTCATATCCTCAAAGATTGAGGGGAGATTCTAACAATAATAAAAATAATAACAATAACAATAATATCATCACAAGTATATGGTCACCATAATAATTATTTGTTAAACATACCAGTTTGAACATAAAACTGGTGTTTCAGCAAAACAAAATTTTTATGAATATCAAGCATATCATTATCTGATTAGTTCCATATTAATGACACTCATATGTAATCAGTTTAAGTTATCAAATGATCTTTTTTAGTGGAGTTGGAGTTACAAAACAATTGTCAGAAAAGATCATTACAATGACTTAGAGTAGAGAATTAAAAGATATAAGCAGTTCATTTGAAAAGTGATTTAGAGTTACTTACTAAAATTATATATATATATACATATATATATATATGTATATATATATATAATATTTTTGCCAAAGCTAGAGCCTTAGAAAAAATAAAAATAGTCTTCTGTAACAGTAAAATTACCAGGAAATTGTTAAAACTGAAGTTCTAAGAAAAGGTTAATTTTATTAAAACTACCACCCAATAAGAAATCATGTGTGGAAATTTCCATTTCTCTATATAATAAACTCTCTATTGTATGCTTCCAACTTATTCCTGATACATAAAGACTCTTTAACTCCATGCTATTTGGCATTACATATCTATGACCTGTCCATTCTCAGTGGCTTCTAGATCACAGGCTTCACGCCCAGTAAGTCCTTGCTCTCTGTCATTTCTCTAGTGTAGAGACTGTCAAAGCTTGAGCATCCTCGCTCCCTGATGTTTTAAAGCCGCTGATTGCTTTTAATTTTAATTGTGATTTGAATCGACTTACAAGTGTACAGAATGAATAATCAAAAGAACTCAATGGACTAGGATAATGTCTTTTGTTCCAGCAGGCTCTCTTATTAACATTTTGCCTTTTGTATTAACATCTGATTTTGCATTGCCATCTCAGTTCCCATTTTTATGTAAATAATGGCTGACCTCTGGCACTGGATGTGCTGTTAAAAATGCACACTTGGAAGCACATGTATTTACTAATTAGAACTACTCAGAGGCTTTGCGGGAATAGTAAGGAACAGCATCCATGGCAGTTCAGTTTTCCCACTTTATGCTCATGTTTACATTCTTTATTCACCTGAACTTTACGCATTTAAAAAAATATAGCGTTAAAAAAAAACAGCACCAAAGACAGCTGGCAAATAATATAATGAAATGTTTCACTGGAACTAAAAGATTCTGAGAGCTGGGTAAATCTAATAAAATTTGAAATCTGACATTGCGCTACTAAGTTTATACGTAAGAGAACTTAGACATTTTTTTGTTATTGTGTGGAAGGCTTAAATTTCAAATTTTTAAATTACATTAATAGAAATTAATTTACAAAATAAATCTCATAAAGTCATTCTTTAGGATTTTCTAAATGCAATTTATTTTAAATTGATTTCTGCTTGAAAACATTTAAAAGTCTCATTTTTATTAAATTTGAGCCCCTCCCACACACAAAAATATATTGTTAGTCTATTTACTTTTGTATTTGAATAGATTAAATATTAACACATTGGCATTTGATTAGCATTTATAGACCATACCTTGTGTTATTGAGAAAAGAGATGTCATAGGACATCTTATTAATGATTTATTAAAGTGAACTACATTTAAAATTAGTAATATAATGTAAATAATCAACGTATGAGTTTTTTTAAATAAGATGCTTTAACCATTCAGGGTTTTTTTTTTCTCTCATCTGTTCAAATAAACAGGAATATGAACAGATAATTCACTTCATTAAATCACTCAGTATTTGGACATTTGTGTGTGTGTGTGTTTGATATTTTAAAAAATAAATTAATGTTTTTTTCTGATACAAATGTAACATATTCTTGGGTTAAAAAACCAGAAAACACAGAAATATGAATTAAGAAAAAGTTGCCCATAAACTAGCAATCAAAGATAATTACTTTTAATAATTTGTTACATAACCTCTCAGACTTGCTTCTATATGTGGGTATGAGTGAGGGATACCCTTTCCCTGTCCCCAAAAATGTGATCAAACTTTTATAATATTTTATATTAATTTGGTTGTTTTAAATTACCATTATATGGTAAGTAGTTCATGGGTTGAAAAAGAATTGCTACTACCTTTATAACAGTTACATAGCTTTATATTATGTTGAGGTATCGTAATTTATTTCATGAAATACTTCCCAATTGACATTTTAGTTGTTGCTATCTTGATACCATAAATAATACTGTGAAAATATTTTTTGTACATCTTTGCACTTTTCCAATTATTTTTCTTTGCATAAATCACTAGAGGTGAAATTGGTAGGTCAAACTGTATGCACATTTTTAATTTTTATGCATATTGCCTTCCAGAAAGGTCGAACAAATTTCCACACTGGTCAGTAGGATGTGATAGTGATTATTTCCACATACCCACTCCAATTAAAGTGGGTTAAAGTGCCAATCAGGAGAAATGATATCTCATTATTTAACTTGCCTTTTTTTTTAATCACTGATTATTGTGAGCATCTTTACATAAATGCATAGTATACTTTTATAATACTTTAAAAATATTTATCTGCCATGTATGTGGCAAAGTTTTCCTAGTTGTTTTCTTTCCAATAGTTTTATAGTGATGGGTATTATGATTGAGTAGAGAAGCTTTACATTTTTATGAAAGAAATATTTAAATTGATTAATCTAATTTTAAGTATAAATGAGTGTGTTGGCAATTACTTCCATGGAGTGAATATTTTTTCTTGTATTTACTACTTTAGCTTGGATTCAAATTTCAAGAAGTACTTCTTCTGAAAACAATGTAGCTTTGTACTTTTAGACACTCCTCTACAGCCAAGGAGAATATGCTTGTCTATCTGTAATACAATTTGCAGTAAAAATTACATGCTTCAGTTTCTCCATCCTTTGCTCCCCAGGGCAGAAAACTGCCTTTACCACTTTAATTATGCCTTTTCTCTTCTTCCCATTGCCAAGATTGTTATATTTGTACTGACTGAGCATAGATAGCTCCAACCCATGTATTTTCCTAGATACATTTTGTATTTGTTGTGACAGAACATTTTCTTCAGAAATATTGCACCAGTATCTACTAAGAGGTTATAAAGCTTTAGTTTCTAAAAATATTTTATGGCATTCTGGTAGATTTTTTTCCTTAAATAAAAAAATAGTTAAAGCAACTCTAATATTATTGTATATACACTCAAGCTCTTAATGATTTAAACTCAAAAATGGTTAAAGCATTTCCTCTTAGATGAGAGAAGTATTTGAATGCTGTGGCCTAAGGACAAGAGATTTGTCTGTAATAAACATTATTTTAAATGTATTAGTAATTTTTTTTGAAAAAAAAATAATTCTTACTACATGTAAAATTTAAAAAGAAACTGTGTTGAGAAACAAAGACACTTTCTCAGGAAGGGATATTATTGATTTTATATGTGTAATGCTGAAGTAAAACTAGATCAAGGAAGAAAGTGTGAAATAAGAAAACTATATAGTTCTGACCAATCACAGTCATTTCACTTAATTGGAATTGAATAATTATGTTTCTGATTTCTTCATTATACAAATGAGAAAACTCAGACTCTTGATTGAATCAGTCACAATAAAGGCATATGCATGTGTAACGTCAGTCATGTCTGAGCATAGAATAAAAAACATTTTAAGATATCTAAAGACTCAAAACAAATATCTCACATGCATCCTTTCTTAGAAATTGTATGGCAAAGGTGCTTCTAGAAATAAAGCAGCAAAGCAATTAAAACAAAGTATGAAAATCAGAGGATGACCCAACAGAGAAGTCCTAAGATAATGGAAGTACAACAGGTCCTGAGAGAAGCCAGAGCATAAGGGAGCAGGAAGAAGAGGGATTACAAGGTGAAAAAATGAAAATTGATAGATGAGCTGAAAGAGTTTACCGTTTGAAAAACACTACATATCTGACAGGACATGCAGAAAAATGTAATGGCAAGTATACAGACAACTGAACATCTGAAAAAAATAAAACAAGTAACTTCTAGAAAAATACAGATGTGTAAGGAATGAAGTATAATTATACATGGTACACTATGTGCTTCTTCAGTGAACATATTTTACAGATAGTAATAAGAAAAATTCTAATTGCTAGTTTTAATTAAATGACAATATAATTTTACTGGAAGGATGAGAAAAGGGGAAGGTCAGGGTGTGAGAATGGGCTGTGAGAGGTATGTCTTAATGCATCATCACTGCTAAATAGAAGACTCTACAATTGGCAAGACAAAAATAGCAGTAGACCGTAATTTTTAGGAACATAAGATAACTAACAAAACAAACATCCGGAAAGATTGAAAAGAGTTGCCTGTGAGGAACAGAAGGTACAAAGAAATGGGTTAGAGAATGACTCACTCTTATGGAGCTTTTTGTAATATCCTAGCTTAAAAGAAAATTAATACATGCTTTACCTTGATAAAAACTAATTCAAAATAATTTTTCAAAAGGAAAGATTTCAAACAAAAAACATAACAAGTATGCTACTGCTCAAAACTCGATACAAAAAACATCACAAGTATACTACTGCTCAAAACTCCAAGTCCATCCCTGTCATTAAGAGGAAGTACTTCTGCTCAGTAAACAATTAGTCTAGAACTATTTTAATGTGAAATGCATGTACTTGTAAGACAATGTTCCACTGGCATAAAAAAATTGGATAATACAAGTATTATTTTAGTGTAGAAAATTAATATTTTCTGACCGTCTCTATTTTTTTTTCTGTCAGTCTTTAAACGCCAATTCCCATAACTGACAGTTTATTAGTTCACCTTTTGCCCATTATTTTAATCTTAAGGCAGTTTTGCAGGTAATGTGATTTTAGGCCTCTAAAAAAACTAATTACAGAAAAAATGACATGACTTCAAAACAATGTTGCACAGAACCCACATTACCAAACCAGTTTTGTTTTTCTTGGCACCAGTAGCTATTATAATCTTTTTTTTTCCTATTTTGACTTTTTTTCTTTCTGTTTAAACTGCATTAATCAAAGTCAAGGTACTCTCAGTTGCTCTGTTAAGCCCTATGATAAGACATGAGAGCAATTTAAGAACAGCAATTCTTTGCAATCCTGAGAAGCACATCAATCAATGAGTTGTGTTCAAAAAGGGAAAACAATGTAACTGGAAGTTAGATCCATTACTTCTATTGTTAAAAAATTAAAAGTAAGTCATCTTGTTTTCTTTTTATTTGTACTTTGGACACGTTAATATAAAAAGAAGCAGTATTGTCTTACAAGGTTACATTAAATTATATTTTGTTAAAATTAACAAAATAGAATAAATTGATGGCATCCTTTACAAAAAGAGACAGACTTCAGTGTTTTGGTGTGTGGAATATAATAAAGCTTTGTTGATGGCAGTAGGAAATCAAGACATTAAAACTTAGGTTAATAAAAAAGCTGTAATTTTGAACATTTTTATTTTTTTAATGTTTATTTATTTATTTTGAGAGAGAGAGAAAGGAGGAGAGCAGAAGGAGAGGGAGAGAAAGAATCCCAAGCAGTCTCCACACTCAGCATGTAGCCTGATGTGGGGCTCAATCTCACCAACCATGAGATCATATCCTGAGCTGAAATCAAGAGTCAGATGCTTAACTGACTGAGCCACCCAGGAGCCCCTTTAATTTTTTTAAATCATTGATGATAAAATTGAAAAATAGTGAATATAATACAAATTATAAATCAACTGTGAATAGAAGTCAGTACATTAAAAAATGTTAAGAGTTGGTCAGGTGTGATCATTTTCAATTTCTAATACTGTTAACAATATATAGCACAGCTGGGGTAGGGTGATAGTGTGATTTCTTAAAGCCATTTTCAGTCTTCTGATTCTAAGGCAGTTGAGCAAAGACAGATGAGCTAATGCAACATCTGCATAAAACGAATCACTGGCTTGTATAACTATTGAAGTTAATATTTTTCCTATATAAATAGGATTTATTGATTGATTCATCAAATCCCTGAGCACAAATACTTTAAACATAACTAAAGTACGTAATATTCACTGTAGAAAATGAAGTACTCTGAATCTACTTATAAGTCAGCAATATTAACCTAAATCTCACCATTAACCATACTCAATGCCAACTTTCTGATTGTCTCTAGGAATATTTAATATTACACTTTTTACAGAAGACAAAGTACAAAATTTCTCTCAATGAGTCTTAATTTTAAGAAATTTTAAATAATTGTGACTTCAGGGTCACCTGGGTAGCTCAGTCGATTTGAGTGTCCAATTCTTGACACCTACTCAGGTTGTGATCTCACAGTTGTGGGTTCAAGCCCCACATTGGGCTCTGCACTGAGTGTGGAGTCTGCTTGGGATTCTCTCTCTCCCTCGCTCTCTGCCCCTCCCCCCACCAAAGCAAATGAATTGACTTTAAGAAAATAATTGTTACTTCAAACATCACATTATTATTTTCAACTAATAAAAATTACACATTTCATTGAAAGAACATGTGTGCTGGTCCAGGCTTTTAAAAATTAGTGTAGATTCAATTCTGACTTCTATGTGAATAATCTATAAATTGGCATTTTCATTTCTTGGTCCACCTCTTTGTTTAAGTCTCTTAATTCTAAATATTTACTGTGTATTTTGATACATTATTATGTTATCAAATTTGTTGTAATTAATTTTGGATATAGCCTTTCTATTGAATATCTTGATTTCTCATACCACCATAGACTCTATTAACTTGTTTTTCAGGTATTTCAAGAATACTCTTGCCTTCAAAATTTTCATGCTTCTATATATTTTGCTGATCACCATTTTAAGTACCTTATATAAAAACAATTCTGATTATGTCACGTATAGACAGTAAATTTTATGTATTGACATGCTGGGCCACAGTGCCCGGATGATATTTGGTCATGCATTATTTTGGATGTTTCTGTGAAGGTATTCTTTTTGGATTATATTAATATTTAAATCACTGGGCTTTGAGTGAAGCAGATTATCCTCCATAATTACATCATCTGATTAAGTGAAGGTCTTAATAGAGCAAAGACAGATGTCTCCTGAGCTAGAAAGAATTATTACCAGCAGGCTGTCTTTGGACTTGCACTGCAGCTCCTTCCTGAGTGTCCAGGCTGCTGTGTAGCCTGTTCTGCCACTTGGGTGATATGATGCAATGATTTAATTGTCCTTGAAATGTCAGTGGCAGTTAGGGGTGCTGTCAGGTCTCCCATGGGTTTTGGAGAAAATCCCTGCCAGTCTCAATGGATAATTACTGTCCTTTTGAGGAGTAGCTTTGGTTCTCAATCAGGTCTTGGCAGAGACTAAATATTTAACCATGGGCCACCAAGTTACCATTTGATCTGAGCTGCCAATCATGAACTGGGCATTATCTAACCCACCAAACCCTAAAGTACTCCATCATCATATAGAAATGGTAAATATGACGTCTTCCCTGAGAAGGCCCTGGATGCATAGATAAGACACCTATGGTCTCCACTCTTCTACTACCTTTTCTCTCCCAGCCCATACCACGGCCTCTGGGGGAGTTCCCCACCATCAGTTGATAGACCAGAAGATGACTCAGGTCAGATTTACAGGTGGTTCTGCATGATATGAAGACATCACCTGAAAGTAGACAGCTGCAGAACCACAGATCCTTCCTAGGACCAAGTATGAATAAGCAAAGTTGTCAAAGGGTGGATTAGTTGTGGTTAATTTTATGTGTAAACTTGGTTGGGCCATGGTGCCCATATATTTCTGTTTGGTCAAACATGACTATGGATGTTTCTGTAAAGGTGTTTTTTTGAATAAGATTAATATTTAAATCGTTGGGGTGCCTGGGTGCCTCAGTGGGATAAGTGTCAGACTTCAGCTCAGGTCATGATTTCATGGTTTGTGAGTTCAAGCTCTGGGCTCTGTGCTGACACTGCAGAGCCTGGAACCTTCTTCTGAGTCTTTGTTTCCCTCTTTCTCTCTCTCTGACCCTCCGCACTTGTGCCCTGTCTCTTTCTCTCTCTCAAAAATAAATAAACTTAAAAAATAATTTAAAAAGTAAATCATTAAAAAAAAACACACACACATACTACCATCATTCTCTGAGTATATTTTGTGCTTCTAATTTCCATGCATTGCTAAAGGAAGTCTTTGACTGAAATTTGTCCCTCCCCACTCCATTCTAACCTACAAAACCCAAATTTATTTTTCAAGGCCAAACTAAAATGTTATATACATCCAGTTCTAGGATAGAGTCAGGCTAAAAAACTGTGTGCTTGAAACTATACTTCCAGTTAAAGATGAAGCACTGAGCACTCCCAAGGAAACCCAGGGAAAACATGGGAGAAGTTTACAAACATAATTGAATTCAGAATTGAATGTAGAACAAAAGAGAGAACTATCTGTGAACCAAAAGCAGGTCTAGAGAAGGAGGCAGACAAGGAATTGTAATACTTGCTACCCTGAAATCCTTGGCTATTACCCCCAGTTGTTCCAAACTAGATGCTTTTCTACTGATGCTACAGCTCAGGAGCCAATGAAATCAGGACTGGAAGCATTACAAACACAGTTTAAGAAGAAGATGGCATAATTGTGAAACATAACATGACCCACAACTTGGAAAAGACAGACACCAGAAAACAAACACAAAGAGAAAACTATAATTGAAGGAAATACTTAATAGAGGAATCAGATTATAGCTTAAAATAAAAATGTGTGAAAGTCTGAGAGATAATGAAGGCAATTGCAACTATGGGGGTACGGGGGAGGAAACAAAAAGAGACTGCAAGAAAATTATGTTATTATATTTATATCTTGGAAAGGAAAAAGACTTCTAATGGAGAATATGGAAGACACAAAACAAATAAGGCAGCTGGATGATTAATCTGAAGAATTATTCTATTTAAGAAAAAAAATGTTAACATAATCAAAATATCCCACTTAAAAAATTAAGAGATATGGAAAACAGATTGAATAAGTTCTGGAATTCAATTAATACAAAATTTAGCAGGAAGAAATAGAAGTAATGGAGAAAAACAGTGTTTGATGAAATAACAGCTATTAATTTTTCAGAACTGAAGAAGAAGGATAATCCTCAGATTCACTATTTAGAACCATTCTTAACCATTCTTATCTACAGAGGTAGATAAGCCAGACCCCATCAGCCAGACACCTTTAGCTGGGGAAGTGTACATGTGAAAGGCAGACATGCATGGAATACTAATTCCAAAAATTGTCATCACCATCAACACCATTTTCAAGTCTCAGATCTCACTGTTTTTATATGTAAAATCTATATGCCAGATCTAAGTCACTTTCCTTTGCTCATCCCATTACTATCCTCATGCTAACAAATTCATTTTTCATGGAGTTCTCAACTACTGCTTGTAAGTAATCAATAAATAATGAATCTGTGACTAAATATCAGACAAAGAATAAATATAATCCTTGGTGAGCTTGATAAAGGAAACAGAAGTTATTTTAGAGATAAAATTAATATCTGAGCTAAAAAGAAGTCTTAACTAAAGGTTTCAAGAAATAGCAGAGGGGTGCCTTGGTAGCTCAGTCAGTAAAGCTGCCGACTCTTGATTTTGGCTCCGGTCATGATGTCATAGTTCATGGGATCAAGCCTCGAGTGGGGGTCTGCGCTGACAGTGCACGGCTCATCTCACATTCTAAATTATGCATACACATTTAGATTGAATTGGTAACAATGTATATAGATATAGCCTAATTGTAATTTGTCATGAAATACTGAAAACTGTATGTATTCGGATGTACCAAAATATACAGATGTTTCTGAGATATTATAGAATTAGACAGGTTAACCTCTATGTACCCTAAGCATTTCTCTTTTTTTATTTATTCTCCTCTCTATTTATTCTATATTTATGCAAAGCAAATAGTATGCATAAATTTCATTGTATAATGATATAATACCAGGGTTGAAAGAGTCTTTAAGGGGCGCCTGGGTGGCATCCGACTTCAGCTCAGGTCATGATCTCACAGTTCATGAGTTTGAACCCTACATCGGGCTCTGTCCTGACAGCTCTGAGCCTGGAGCCTGCTTAGGATTCTGTGTCTCCCTCTCTTTCTGCCCCTCCCCTATTCATGCTTTGTCTCTGTCTCTCTCAAAAATGAATAAACATTAAAAAAAAATTTTTAAGAGTCTTTGAAAGGATTTTAAATACTCATTCTTCTACATTCATCAGAAAGTAGACTTAGGTTACTCTTTTGATAACTGCATATCACTTAGGAAGGTAATTTTAATTTGTGAGTAAGAGAGAAACCAGCAATGGGCTAGGACTAAATATTCTATCATGACAGGCCTCAAATTCTTGGACAGATTAGAGATAGATTACATAAACCAGATGCATCCTTTCTCTCTCTTAATACTTTTGAGAGCTCTAAGAATGGGAATGCAGAGCTAGTCTGCTCTTTCAAGGTAATACTCAGCCTTTCTTATCAATGGGGTAGATGACCTTCTGACTGTCAAGACATGTTGTTCTAAACATGGAAGCCATTTTGAATACTCTTTTGTTTTTTCATTCATTCCTTCATATATACTTAGAATCTACTATATCTACAGAAACAAAGATGAATGGAATAAGTCCTATCTTTATGTTTTGTTGATCTACATGTGAATCAGACTTGAATATGTAGATGTATATGAATATGTACATTGAAGTTTCAAAGGGGGAATCTCATAGACATATAAGCAAATTATTAAATGAGGCAGGACTTCATAGTACATACACTTGAAACAAAATTCATCAGATTGAAAGAGAGGTGCCCAGGTGAATACCGCATTCCTGCCAGAAGAATGAGTACCTAAGGAGTGTAGAGGCAACAGAGATAATAAGAATTCCAAAAATGTCATGTGTTTAATATATTATAAGAATCCACTTTATGTGTGATTGTGACGTGATTGGGCTGTGTCAGATCATCACAGGCCTTGTATGCTAAGGGTTTGTATTTTATTTTAGAGACTATTATACATTATACTATTATATATACATTTAAGCAGCAAGATAGTCTAGTTTCTCTGTCAGTGATATCAATATAGTTGTGGTATTGAGCTATGGTTTTCAATTATTTTTTTTGCATGAGAATAATTTTTCATATTAGAATACATTGTGTTAATTTTGCAGTATCTCAGAGTTGAGAATTCACATCATGAAGGATGAGTTGAAGAGATGCAAGGCAAAAGGCATGAAGGTGTTTAAAGCAATTCTCAAATTTTAATGTGCATATGGATCACCTGAGCAGCTTGTTAAATGCAAACCAGGATTCTCTAGGTCTGGGAAAGAGCCAAAGATTCTGCATTTATCAAGCTCCAGATGAATGTATTGAGTAAGAGTATATTCTTTGTATGTCCAAGTTACAAAGTCCAGTCACTGGTTGTAATCACTGTTCTCCAATTCTGAAGAGAGTGTTTGGTATTTCTCAGGCTAAAAACATAGTAGATATCCTGTATAATAAAAAGAAAAAGAAGCCAAACCCTGAATCCTATGGAATAGCATCTAACACTGCTACCAATTTCAGGGAAATCTCAGAATTTTTGAGTAATTTCTACCCAAATTTATTTCAAAGTGATGACCTAGAATTCAAACACATTAAATGTATACTCCAAAGAGAAATTTTGACTTGCTTCAGAGCTCAAAATGCTTAGAATATTTTGAAAATCTGTATGCATTTTACTTCCTCACCTGTATTGTAGGGCTTTAATGAGAATTTCAGGATAATCTTTCCAAATCCCTAGTATCTCTCTTACTTTTATCTCTCAAAATGAGTCAAAAGGAACATCTAACTATTGCTATTTACATTGATGTGTAAATTTGGTCATACATATTTTATAGAGACATGTACATTTACATGTCATTCAGCTGAAGCAGAGTCACCTGTTTATACCTTGGATACATGTGTGTTCCCCACTTAACAGCCTAACAATTGCAGACACCTGCTTAGCATAAGCAGCTTATTAAAATGCAGTGAAGAGGAGAATACCTTTGTGAGCAATTTTCTTATTGTATTAATAATCCTGATAGAAAAACAATGGAACACAGATATGGACCTTTATACTAGTGAACAGTCTAGACTCTTTCAGTATGAGTTGATACAAAGGACTTAATGGTTTCAAAGCAGTTAATGCCCAATGCAAGGGTTCACATTACTAGAAAAGGCAAAAAGATACGAAGAATGAAAGATTTCACTTTGATTTAAAGAGAAAATTCATGGGAAACAATACAGAATTTTCACCTGGGACCTACATGAATGTTGGGAAGTAATAATATAATTTAGAAAAAATAAACTAAAATAAACCTTTCCCTCTTTTTTTCATTATATGTTTTCAGAATTATCTCTCTGAATACTGATCAAAAAGAATTAGAGAAACTAAAACACTGTTGTTTTTTTTTTATTGTTTTTTTTTTATTTTTTTAAATTTTTTTTTTCAACGTTTTTATTTTATTTTTGGGACAGAGAGAGACAGAGCATGAACGGGGGAGGGGCAGAGAGAGAGGGAGACACAGAATCGGAAACAGGCTCCAGGCTCTGAGCCATCAGCCCAGAGCCCGACGCGGGGCTCGAACTCATGGACCACGAGATCGTGACCTGGCTGAAGTCGGACGCTTAACCGACTGCGCCACCCAGGCTCCCCAAAAAACACTGATTTTTAAGTAAAGTCAGATCTTATTCTCTGTACTGACCCCTTAATTATGACTGAAATCAGTGTTTTCAAATTTTGAGGATTCAAGATAAATGTGATGTCAAGAGTGATCATAGATTTTTCTTTTTTTTTTTTTTTTTTTTTAATTTTTTTTTTTTTAACGTTTATTTATTTTTGGGACAGAGAGAGACAGAGCATGAACAGGGGAGGGGCAGAGAGAGAGGGAGACACAGAATCGGAAACAGGCTCCAGGCTCTGAGCCATCAGCCCAGAGCCTGACGCGGGGCTCGAACTCACGGACCGCGAGATCGTGACCTGGCTGAAGTCGGACGCTTAACCGACTGCGCCACCCAGGCGCCCCATGAGTGATCATAGATTTTTCTATATAACCCTAAATAATATTAAAGAAATGTAATATTGATGTTTGTTTCACATTGAAAATTACTGCTAATCGTTAAAATCAAGTTTTGTTAATTTATGTTTTAATTATGATATCAGTTAGTAATATATTTTCCTTTTAGCATGCATATAAACAGAGGTGGAAGGACAGGTTTTCAAAGAAGGTTGCAGTCTAGAAACCCGCTTCTGTTTATAGCAAATTTAAAATATTAGATGGAGTTTTGTTTTGACAATTGCGTATCTGTTTGGACATTAAAAACCAGGGAACGTCAGACTTTTTGATATCCTTGTCATCTCCCATGAATGACTCTCTACCAGCTGCCACCTCTGTAGAACATACTAGAATCAGAAAAAGAAAAAAAATAAACCACAAAAGTGTGAAAGGTTTTGAAAGAGTATATGATTGCTGGGAATCTGTTCCATGGGATGCTAGGTATTGTTAGCAGACACTTGGGGGCAATCTGGTTCCATAGGGGTGTGTGCCTTTCATTGTCCTTACTGGTCTGTCATGCAACTCTGTACAGACGGAGAGATGCAGTTGATCTCCTCTTCCCCAACCCACCAGGATGGGAGAGATCATTCCAAACATTGCATTTTATTTTCATTTTGAAGTTGACCGATTTTGCATATATTAGCGAATTTGTCTATACACATGTCTATTCTTAGGAATCTTGAACCAGTGTTAGCATCTGACTGGTTCCTTTATCAATTACAGAATGAGATAAGAAGTTTTGACACATCATTGTTTCGAATTTATATGTGAGTCATGATTTTGCCTTTAAAAATGTATATAGCTTTTAGCCCTTGTTGATATAAAGATAGAACCTCTTTTCCTTAAACATCATTTATCATCCAAATGTTTAGAACATGGAGGTCTGATTGAGAATATAGTACACATTACATCCTCCTTGCATATTTTCAAGTTCACATGAGAGTTTCATGCAAGTGAAGACAATTGTTTTGCTATAAAAACTATTGAATTATTAAGTAAAATAGGTCTTCAACAAGGTACATTGAAAAGTCAATTTGGCAAATTGCAATTATCTCACTTTTTTCATATCCTCATCAAATGCTACATCTGTTCTTTTTATGTTCGGGATATTCTATGTGAATAGTTGCCCTTTAACTCTATGCCAGCATTTTTTTCTGTTTACTATGTTGCATATTTATTCAGTATTCTGTGTGATGACTAGCACCCTGCAATTTTAAATATGCTATATACCTTTTTAATTTTCTTTTCAAGTAACAGGAATCATAGGCATCATTTATACACACTATTTAGAAATCTATGATTCAGGAAGTTTAGAATCATAAACCAGACAAGGGACACCTGGGTGGCTCAGTCGGTTGAGCGGCTGACTTCAGCTCAGGTCATGCTGTTGCGGTCTATGAGTTCGAGCCCCGTGTCGCGCTCTGTGCTGTCCGTTTGGACCTGGAGGCTGCTTCGGATTCTGTGTCTCCCTCTGTCTCTGCTCCTCCCCTACTCGCGCTCTGTCTCTCTGTCTCTCAAAAAATGAATAAACGTTAAAAAAATTAAAAAATAAATAAGTAAATAAACCAAACAAGATGCAGAGCTTTGTAACCTCTATGCCATAAGTGGGTTGCATTTTTAATACTGATGTAATGACGTAGTGAAGTAGGAATTTATGATTCAAACTGGAAAGACGATAACTCTGCTGTAAAGAACTTGAAAGTAAAAAAGAATGAGCTCTCAAGCATGGGAAGGGGTTAAATTGGGGTAGGAACCTGAATACCATATTTGATGACCAAAATGGAAAAAAAAAAAAAATACACACACACACACACACACACATGTATGATAGTGGCTAATCCTTAAACAATTATTATCTATTTTCTCTCTCTAGCATGAGGTAAAATCATCAAATGAGACCGAGGCATAACATATACATACATGTTAGAAGGAGGGGATAGTGATAACCTGAAGTCAAATTGCTAGAGTCTTAAATGTTATTTCTTGATTAGGGATGTATTTGTAGGTAATTAAGAATTGTTAAACTTTTTAATCCATTAGGTGATATCATAAGAGCAATGTTAAAAGATATATTCAGTGGATGAAGAAATGGCAATTGAAAATAGGAGAGATTAAGAGCAAATAAATTGGCTAAAAAGATTTTATAATGGTACACTTTCCAGGTCATAAGGGCTGAAGTGAAGTACTTTTAGTGAAAAAATAAAGATGAAAAAAATAGGGAAAAACTCATGGAAAATTGAGGAAAGTTTTGTAGGATCCTCAGAAGAATAAAACTTCTAGATAGTCGTTTATTCAAAGAAATGTATACTGTGGTATATTATAACCCACAATATTATAAATAAAAGGATTTTCTTCTTTTTTATTAAACATCTATCTCTAGGATGTAATTTCACTAATGCTACCTAATATCCATGACTTTATTACATTGTTCTCAGTAAGTTCCATAAGCAGATGCTGAAATAATGAAGAGATTTCCAGAAAAAAACAGATATTATCCTTTGTGCAAGCATCACTTTACTCTAAATACATGATGAATTAAACATAAATAACGCAAAGGTAAAATCTGCTGCTGTGTATTTGACACTCGCAAATCACAGAACTCTGTATTGTCTAGCTAGTAAGACCCTTGGCAATCATAATCTCTTCATTTTTTTTTTTAATTTTTTTCAACGTTTTTTTTATTTATTTTTGGGACAGAGAGAGACAGAGCATGAACGGGGGAGGGGCAGAGAGAGAGGGAGACACAGAATCGGAAACAGGCTCCAGGCTCTGAGCCATCAGCCCAGAGCCTGACGCGGGGCTCAAACTCATGGACCGCGAGATCGTGACCTGGCTGAAGTCGGACGCTTAACCGACTGCGCCACCCAGGCGCCCCATCTCTTCATTTTATAGTAAGGAAAATGAAGCAAAAGATATTAAAACTAAACTAAACGAAAACAACTTTGTGCAAACGAAAACTATGTGCAGTGAGAAAGTTACTTTTTGTTTTGTTTCTTACAAAGTCTTCTTTATTTTTCACCTGGAGGCTTCTGAGATTCAGTTAAAAAACATAACCACCTGAGTCAGGATTCATAGTGTGCTCTCAAGGACTGATTTGCTGGTAGCGTAGAATAAAAATATTTCTCTAGGGGCGCCTGGGTGGCGCAGTCGGTTAAGCGTCCGACTTCAGCCAGGTCACGATCTCGCGGTCCATGAGTTTGAGCCCCGCGTCAGGCTCTGGGCTGATGGCTCAGAGCCTGGAGCCTGTTTCCGATTCTGTGTCTCCCTCTCTCTCTGCCCCTCCCCCGTTCATGCTCTGTCTCTCTCTGTCCCAAAAATAAATAAATGTTGAAAAAAAAATATTTCTCTGTGTAAATGTATAGTCACGTCACTAGAGTTATTTTTTCAGAGCTCTTGTAATATGCCTCCTTATATATGCCGATTCAAGTGTTCTGAGACCCATTCTTTGAGAAATTTTGAAGTGCCTCCACTCTCAGATCCCTGCAGTCACTCTTTCCTGGCCTTGTGACAGCCTTGTAAGAATCCACCATTGTTCAAGGATGTGAGAGACATGTATGTGACTGCCAGCCTTACCATGCAAAAATTTAAAGACTTCAGAATATAATCTGTAAGTGTATAATTAACTAATCAGGTTTATTTGAAGATCATGTTTGGGGTTACCTGAGTGGCTCAGTCAGTTAAGCGTCCAACTCTGGATTTCGGCTCAGGTCATGATCTCAAGGTTCATGAGACTGAGCCCCACATTGGGCTCTGCACTTAAAAAGAGGAGTCTGCTTGGGATTCCCTCTCTCCCTCTCTCTCTGCCCCTCCCCCACTTGCACTTATGTGCACTCTCTGTTAAAAAATAAATAAACAAACAAACTTTTAAAAAAGTTATGTTTATAATTAGCTTAAGCATTTAAGATTTAGGATTCTGTAAGGTGTATGATATTCATATTATTAGTTTCTTATAAAACATTATTTCTAGGACTTCTTTTGATCCTTCAGGATATGTCAAAAAGAGCCATGTTAAAAAAATAAAATTAATAATTGAGTTGTGTATTTTTGTAAGGGTTTGAAATAAAAATATTATAAATAAGATACATATATAATCAACAAAAAACCCAAAATATTTATTTTATCTATCAGCAAGAATATTAGCAAGAGCAATGTTAAGAGATGGTGCTGGCAATTTCTTAGGTTATTGCTGGAAGTTTCCAAAGGAATGCAAGGGTGGGGGTGGGTGGGTAGATGCTGCATGGGAAGCTGGGGCAAGTATTCACTAGCTCCTGTCTTCAATTCCAGTGTCTATGGGTGCTTTCCCTCCTCTTTTTATTATTATGTGTTTTCCCCTACTTTGTTAAATAAGAGCAAGGTCTCTTTGGACCATTTATTTTCTTCTCTTTTTGCGTAAACTTGAAGAAGAATTTTATTTTATTTTATTAATGTTTATTTATTTTTGAGACAGAGAGAGACAGAGCATGAGCAGGGAAGGGGCAGAGAGAGAGGGAGACACAGAATGTGAAGCAGGCTCCAGGCTCTGAGCTGTCAGCACAGAGCCGACGCAGGGCTCGAACTCACGAACTTGGAGAGCGTGACCTGAGCCAAAGTCGGACGCTTAACCGACTGAGCCACCCAAGCGCCCCGAAGAAGAATTTTAGTGAAGCAACTAGTCTCTCTCTCTCCAAGCATATGCATTGTCAGATTTCTACCTCCTTGATTACTTAACACCCTTAGTCCTTTGTATCTTTTACGTTTATTTGAAAACCTTGCTTCGAAATCAGCATTACATTTTATAGTAACTTTTTCAAAGTGTTTTTTTTTTTTTCTTTTCATAGCACTACTTTAAAAATATTGACTATGTGATTGGGACAAAAGCCAAACAAGACCAGAAAGGAAAACAAAAGAGACACCTGTAAATGAAAAGGGAGCAATGGAAATCATTAAGCCACCCACTTGTCCTTCATGGCTGGTGTGGTAGCTGGAAAAATTGTAACAGAAGCTGACTCACTTTGCTGACAAGAGAATATATCTACCCCATTATCAAGGAGAGAACTTTAACTTCCTTAATTTCAATAATGCACCATGGTGAAAACTAAATATATTCTGTACTATTACATTAAAAAATGATGAAGAAAAATGAGTAGAGTTTTAAAAGCTTTTTTAATCTGGTTTCCATGCTTATTCTATTACTGCGTTCCAGTAAGTAGACTTGAATATCTCATCTTCTAGGACGATGGGGTTATTTATTTATTTTTTTAGAGACAGAAAAATAGATTTTATTATGGATCATCCTCCACAGAATGTTCCTTTTGATTGAGTTTTCTCTTCTTAGCATGTGTTAGACAAAAGGATGATAGCAATTAGAGGAATGTGGACTAATCTAACTAAAAATATATATATATATTTTAAATTACATCAAGTCTTTATGTTTTACTCTGGTCTGTGATAGAATATCTTAACATAATAGCCAAAGTACCAAAGCAATTTGATTGTACCATTCCTGAGTTGTAACTATGTGTTTGATTGAAAAGTCCAATTTTTAAAATATACATGATAACATTAGACTATATTATCCAGAAATTGCCCAGAAGTTTCTAGGTATCTTATTAAATTGTTGCATGAGACTGTATGATGTTAAGGAAAAATAACTGTTTTTGTCTTGCTATTCCAATTCTGAAAAGAAATTTCAGGGTACAGGGAAGACTATTGAAAAAAAAGATTAACTATTGGCCCAAATGCAGAGGCCTCTGAAAACCTGTTGATAAGAACATTAAGTAAGAACATATAAGATCATCATAGTTAATATATCAAACAAAAATCTAGTAAATGTGCTCTTTAATATTAAAAAACAAACAAACAATAACAAATCCCAAGAATTGCACCAAGAAACTGAGATGAAGCAAAACTATAGGAATGAAATCTACATCTACAGAATCTTTTAGGGAGATTGAAATGGAGAGACAAATGAAGAAAGTTTTATGTAGATAACATCTTTGAGCCTCAGAATTAATAACCAAACACAAATGGTTATTGTTACCTATGTACTATTTGTAAATATGAATTTCTAAAATCTATATGCTTCCTCTTAATAATAGTTTTATTTGCATCCTATTTTTGGTCATTTTAATAATCTACTAACTCCCAGGTAAGTAAAAAATTAACCTCTTACCGAAAGTATGATTAAGGAATGTGAAATATTACTTATGGCAAAATAAAAGTAATAGTAACTTAAATTGTCCTGCACCCTGTACTACCTAGTACTAATTGTGATTGTCTTCATATTGGCATTTAGTTTTCAGGGCTATAAAGTTCAATAAATTTGAGCCAGAACATAGGGTAGTCATCTAAGATACAGTAGTGTGCAAGCCTAAGATACAATTTTATGCTATTACTACAATACAACTAGGATAATCATTTAAGATACGATTCTATGCTCATGGAGTTAGAACCTAGTATGAGAGATAGCTATTAACCTAATGAAATCACACTGATAAATGTATACTTTTAAACTCAGGACAGTACTCTAATGCAGTCCTTATGAAATTATAATGCACACACAAATCACTGTGAAGCTTGTTAAAATGTAAATTCTGTGGCAGCAGGTCCAGAGTGGAGTCCAAGATTCTGCATTTTTATCAAGCTCTTTGGTGATGCTGATGCTGCTAGTCCACAAACCACATTTGTTTGAGTAGTGTTTTAGTCAGAGTTCTATAGAGAAAGAGAACCAGTGGTAGATAGATAGATAGATAGATGATAGAAAGATGATAGATAAATAAAGATAGGTATAAATAAGTATAGATCTATGTATAGTTATAGTCCTCTATAGCTATCATGTATGTATGTATGTATGTATGTATCATCTATGCATCTATCTATCTAATCTATCTGTACCTACTGTACCTATCTATCTAATCTATCTGTACCTCCCCCTACCTAGAGAGATTTTAAGGAATTGGTTTATGCAATTGTCAGGACTAGAAAATGTGAAAGTCTCATAAGTAGGCTGGAATTTCTAGAAAGAGTCAATGTTTCAGTCTCTAGTCTGAAGGAAGTAGAATTCCTTTCTTTTTGCCAGGACATCAATCTTTTCTCTTAAGGCCTTCAACTGATTGAAAAAGTCTCACTCATACCTTGGAGGATAACTGGCTTTATTCAAAGGCTGCTAATGATGTAAGTGTTAACCACATCTAAAAAACACCTTCATAGCAACATCCAGATTGGTGTTTGACTAAACAAATGGGTACTATGGCCTGGGCAAAGGAACACATGAAATTAACCACCACAAGTACTAAGGTTCTAAAGCAGAGATGGGCAAAAATTATGGCCTCTGGGCCCAATCTGGCCAATCTCTTGTCTCCTTCTGAACAGCCCACAAGCTAAATGTGGTTTTTATGTTTTTAAAATAGTTGAAAAAGTCAAAAGAAGAATAGTAATTTGTGCCACAAGAAATTTTATAAAATTCAAGTTTCAGTGCAGCTAAATAAAGTTATACTGGAACACCGCCACACTCATTCACTTACATATTGCGGACAGAGTTGAGCAGTGTAACATAGATAGTATGATACACAAAGCTTAAAAGATATGTCTTACAGGGGCCCCTGGCTGGCTCAGTTTGTTGGGTGTCTAACTTCGGCTCAGGTCATGATCTCATAGTTTGTGAGTTGGAGCCTCATGTTGGGCTCTGTGCTGACAGCTCAGTGCCTGGAGCCTGCTTCAGATTCTGTGTCTCCCTCTCTCTCTGCCCCTCCAATGCTCACGTTCTGTCTCTCTCTGTCTCTCAATAATAAATAAATGTTAAAAAATTAAAACAAAAAAAGATATATCTTACAGAAAAAGTTAGTTGATTCCTGCTTTAAAAGAAAGAATACGGCTTTATGTGAGTAGATGTGACATGAAAATAAAAAGTAGAGACAATAATAGAGAGTAGCTCTCAAGCTTTATGTGCATCAGAGTAATTTAAATCACTTGTTAAAATACAGATTTGGGGCCCTCACTCTGAGACTTTGTAATTTGATATGTCTGGAATGGAACCCCAGAATTTGTTTTTCTACCAAGTTCCAAGTCGATGCTGGTGCTGCCATTCTGGAGACATGATTTGAGATCACTGGTCCAGCATATATTTAAGAAACTTCCAACAATTTTTAGCTGGATAAAATAGAATGAACTTGTAAAGGAGTCAGGGAAAAGCTGATAGAAGTAAGAGAAAAACCAACATCAGATAAAAAGTATTCTACCAAGGGAGAGGGAATAGTCCAAGGTATTAAAGTGCTGGCAAATTAATAAACTGGTGATTGAAAATAGCCTTTGAGTTTAAGAAAGGAAGTCTCTGCTGGTCCCTCTATAGTGAGGACTGTTCTGATATACTCTTGGTATATCCTAGAAATACAACTTCTCTGTATCTTTTTATGGGAACTCAAATGCAATAAGATTGGAGTTAATAAATGATACCTACTAAATTATAGTCATGTCATTAGGTAACTTTGTTATATTTGAGACAGTTTTATGTTATCCCATTACATGATAAAATAAATACATGATATTGGAAGAACTAAAACCATTTATTTGGTAGGTACTATTAAAGTTACCATTATAAAAAATAAACAAAGTTACTATTATAAATAATGAAAGATTTGCACAATTGGGGCAAAGTAAACATAAATTCTGTTAAATCTGACCTAAACTTTTGGTGCTGTCTACCATTGGCATATAGTATTTTAATCATATTTGAAAAAATAAATTAAAACAGACCCATATTTAAAGTCTAAATAAAACTGGTATGCTTCTGAGATCCTCATAAATGAATTACTCCCAAGAAAATGCTTTATTGAGTTCCTTTTCCTAATGGCATGTATGAGTGAAAAAAAAAATTCAACTATCCAAGAGAAAAGGTAGGTTTTCCTTTTCAGATCTTGGTCCCTTTACTTTTTTAGCCATGTAAAATAAGTCAAACACACCATTACAAAAATAAATGGTCAACTTTCCTTTGCGAATACATTTTATTCATAAAATATGAAAGACATTACAGTCTTTATTGAAAAATAAAACTGTTATAGTTTTGCTGGAATATTTTACCATTAACCGCCTTTCAAAATTATCTGAAAATGACAAAATTCCCTAAATTACAATAAAAAGAAAATCAGGTTTAACAAACTTCATATAAGCGATTATTTTTCCACTAACTTTAAAGGCCAAAGGATATTCTGTTATTAAAAATCAGTTTCCTATATGGAATGCACTTACAGAATAGCAAATTTTCCAAAATAATATAAAAAATACAATAAATTTCAAGGAATAAAATAATTTCAAGGCAAAGGCAATAACTTTTTGATAAAATATTAACCATGTTGTAATATAGAACACATTCAACCTATTAACAGTTCTGAACTACCATAAAACGTGACCAATAAAAATACAAGTAAAATATAGTGTAGGACACAAATGTTGTCAATTGCCTGTGTTCCAAATATGCAAGTTTCACTATTTAAACAACTGTGATTTTAACAAAGTTTTTTTAATTTTTCTCAATTTTTAAAAATAGCATATTAGAGCTACCTGTTTTTTTGTGTTTTTTTTTTTTTAATTTTTTTTTTCTTTCCACGTTTTTATTTATTTTTGGGACAGAGAGAGACAGAGCATGAACGGGAGAGGGTCAGAGAGAGAGGGAGACACAGAATCGGAAACAGGCTCCAGGCTCTGAGCCATCAGCCCAGAGCCTGACGCGGGGCTCGAACTCACGGACCGCGAGATCGTGACCTGGCTGAAGTCGGACGCTTAACCGACTGCGCCACCCAGGCGCCCCTAGAGCTACCTGTTTTTAACATGAGTAAAACAAAAACAAACATTATTTAATTACATAAGTATTTTTCCAGTTAATGTTACCTGTTTAATAATTACATGGTATGAAATAGCACTCTTATACAGAGTAAAAGAAGATGACAGGAAAAGAAGGAGAATACAGTACCACAGGGAGGGAAAAGGAAAGGGAAAGGGAAGTAGAAGCTACAAACAGCTAATACTGGAGAGAAAAACAAAATGAAGTTTTATGAATATTGAGCATTCTGTTGCAAACCCAGGGATCTAAATAATAAATTCTTAAAATGTGTTCCTTCATTTAAACATATGCTGCCTGTTAAGATGACAGATTTTGCTGGATTTTAGTCCAGTGCTGGAGGAGCATTAGAGAGTTGGAGACATGATTAGTCAAGTACATGAAGCCCAGGAAAACAAAGTTGTTTCAGATCTTTGTATTTTATAAATATCTTGGTTTTTTTGTTTGTTTTTCCTATTCTCTTTCTTTCCTGTGGTGGACTTATGACTCTCTCTGTATATATTTTTGAGTTTATTTCTTTTTGAGAGAGAGCGAGCAAGCTGGGAAGGGGAAGAGAGAGAGGGAAAGAGAGAATCCCAAGCAGCCTCCACACACTCACTAACTGTGAGATCATGACCTAAGCCAAAATCAAGAGTCAGCCGATTAACCGACTGAGCCATCCGTACAACCCTATGACTATTTTAATTTCAAACTTCTGACTGACTTTCTGGAAAATGTTGTTTCTAATAGAAACGTTTGTTTCATTTGCTCACATATATAAACACCCAAAACAACACAGATCAATTTTTACTGTTGTTCTAATCATGTACTTGAATTATTGAGTAATATATGAAACATTTATCGATGTCAGTGGATCGAAAGATCTACTCTTTATGAAACTCCTAATCCAACTCTTTTTGAAAAAGATTGCCCTTTTGTTCATTATGAATTCTGGTGCAAGAGAAAGCATTTAAGAGTATGTTGATGACATTTATCAGATTAATTCAACGTTCTGTATGCCCCCAACCTTTGTCAGTTTTTCTTTAATTCTTTAATTAAATTCTTTAATTCTTTAATGGACTTGCAAATAATTTCATCACTATCATCAGTGATAGTTTATGGGAAATGACATAGTTCTCCACAAACAAGGAGTTTGTCTATTTCTCCAGAAGCACATATTTTCCTTAGACAAAATAAATGATTTAAAGGGAACTACTGTATAATTAAACTATACTAATTTCCCTGATATATCCTAATGACTGTGCTTGCCTCCTAAATTAGTTGAGTCCCAGGCCTTTCTTAAAATCCATTCATTCAACAGATGTTTACGGGGTAGCTGATTTTTCCTCTAGGCACACTGTTGTGCAGTTGAGATGCTGTGGTAAACACAAATATCATTTGGTGCTCTCTGGACATTACAATCCAGCAGGATAGATAAGATAATTAAAAGTATGTGATTACAGTAAAGTCTGGCAAATGTGTGTCATTCCTCTTACCAAATTGCTTTCTCTTTCTTTAATAAAGATTGAAACTGATTCATTTTTTGTGTAATGCAACACCATCTAAATCATCCTTCTCTTTCCCAAATGATGACTTATTAATCAATTTGTTCTCTCGTTGAACTCGGTGTGTCAGTTATTTATCTAGACATGGAAATAATAGCAATAAGCAGAGCAGATATAATCTTTGTTCTTAGAGAGCTTACATTATAGTAGTTAAAACAGACAATAGGCCCCAAAACAAATACATACATGATTTCAAGTAGTAATTAATTCTGTAATGATAAATCAAGCAAGTTATAGATAAAGAGTCATATGGAGCAGGAAAGAGAAGGTTTGAGCAGAAATCTGATGGAAAAAGAAGAACCATGGAACTCTCTACTGGAAGGAATAGTCCAAGAAGAGAAAAGAGGAAGTGGTGAAAAAAACTTGGTATAATTGAGACACGGCAGGAAGACCAAGCCAATGGGACTAGAATTAAGTAAAGAAAATAAAAAACAAAGGTAAAAACAAATTGCAAGATAGATTCAAGGAATTACTGAGGCTACACTCTAATGTTCTGTCAGACATATTTAACAGATTTTGAAACAGAAACCTGTTGTAGAATCTGAGCAGTAGGCTGACATGATATGATTTATTTTTTTTTTAATAGAATTCCAATTACTTTATGAAGAATTTGTTTAAGGGAATAAGAATAGAAGCAAGAAGATCAGTTAGTTGGTTTTATATGTAAGAGAAACAGAAGTGGTGAGAAATAGTCTAATTTGGAATATATTTTTAATGTAAGGCCCATAGAACTTGCTAAACAATTATATATAGGATATAGGTACAGAGGACAGTAATGATTTCTAGGTTTTGGCATGAGCAACCGAGTGCATGGTTATTCCTTTTACAGAGGTGGTGAAGAGAAAGAGAGAAGCAGGCTTTTGAGCACAAGGATAAACAGTTCTGTTCTGGATCTGTCAGATTCATAGATTCTCTTATATATCCAAATGAAAACATCAGAAAGACAGTTGAATACATGTCTGTAACTAAAAGAGTGTCAATTCTGAAAGCAAATATTTTGGAGATATTGGCATAGGCAATGTGAAATTACTTACAGGTACAAACCTGAGTATGATTTGAGTGTAGATTGGGCACGGATAAGGAAGAATGGAATCAGTAATACTTCCAGAGTTATGAGTCTACTCTAGAAGCTAAGGGCACAAAGTGTTTCAGAAGGAAAAATTTGATACCTCAGAGGTTGAGTAAGAGGTAGACTAAAATTGACTATTGCCTTTGTCAATATGGAGATCACTACTATTTTTACTCCAGTTTGATTTACAAACATACAGTTTGATTGAGTTGACATACATCATTGTATAAGTTTAAGGCATTCAGTATGATAGTTTGATTTACATATATTGTGAAATGATTATCACAACTCTTAGGATTTACTTTCTCAACAACTTTCCTATATACCACACAGCAGTATTAACTATAGTCATCATGTTATGCATTATAACTCTAGTATTTATTTATCTTTACCAAAACCACTGCCTTTGTAACCACGCATCTGATCTCCTTTGCTATGATTTTTGTTTTGTTTTTTTTTTTAGATTCTACACATAAATCCTATACTATAATATCTATAGTATTTGTCTTTCACTGTTTGACTCATTTCTCTTAGCATGATGCCTTCAAAGTCCATCCAAGTGATCACAAATGATAATATTTCTTCATTTTAATATCATCTTTGGAAAAATGTCTGTTCGGGTGTTTTGTGTCTTTTCTAATTGGGTTATTTAGTTTTTTGCTGTTGAGTTGTATGAATTTTTTAATATTTATGATTAATTTATTATCAGATATATGGCTTGAATTTTTTTTTCCCATTTTATATGTTGAGTTTTCACTTCATTGGTAGTTTTATTTGCTGTATAGAGCTTTTTAATTTAACATAATCCCACTTGTCTTTTTTTGTTTGTTTCTTGTGCTCTAGGTGTCCTATCCAAATAAATCATTTCCAAAGCCCATGTCAAAGAGCTTTATATATATATATATATATATATATATACACACACACACACATATACATACACACACACACACACACACACATATATATATATATATACATATATATATTTCTCTAGGAATTTCATGGCTTCAAGTTTTACATTTAAGTCTTCTATCTATTTTGAATTAGTATTTGTGAGCAGTGTATGATAGAGGTCCAATTTCATTCTCTTACATGTGAGTAGCCAATTATCCCAACACCATTTATTGAAGAGACTATCTTTTCTCCATTGAGTATTCTTTGCTCCCTTGTCAATTAATTACTACATGTGCTTGGGTTTAGTTCTGGGTTCTCCATTCTGTTTCATTGGTCTATTTGTCTGTTTTTATGACAGTACCGTACTGTTTTGGTGACTATAGCTGTATTGCATAGCTTGAAATCAGGAAATTTGATGACTCCTGCTTTATTCTTCTTTCTCAAGATTTCTTCGGTTATTCAGGGTCTTTTGTGGTTCCACATAAATTTTTTCTACTTCTGTAAAAGTAGAAGTAGGAGTATTTTTTTCTACTTCTGTAAAAAGAAAAATGCCATTGGAATCTTGATAGGGATTGCATTGAAGCTATACATGGCTTTTGGTACTATTAACTTTAATATTTATTTTTCCAATTCATGAGCATGGGGTAACTTTCCATGTATTTGTGTCTTCTTCAATTTCTTTTTGTTAATATCTTGCAGTTTTGAGAGTATAAAACTTTTACCTCCTTTGCTAAATTTATTTCTAAGTATTTTACTGTTTTTGATGTTATTGTAAAGGTGATTAATTTTGTTTTCAGAAAATGTATTGTTAAGGTATAGAAACACTACTAATTTTTTGTTAATTTTGTATCCTGCAACCAATGAATTCCCATAGACTTTCTCCACTCTTTTTTATTCTTTTTTCTTTTCATTCCTTCAAGTAATTTCCAATGTCCTATTCACACTGATTCTTTCTTCTGCATGGTCAAGTCTGCTTCTGAAACTCTATTGAATTCTTCAGTTTTTGCAATTTTCACTTCTAGGATTTGGACATTTTTGTTTTTTTTAATGGTCTCTATTGCTTTGTCAATCATCTTGTTTATTTTCTGAATTTCATTTATTTGCCCGTTTCTCTTTCTTTCTTTCTTTTTCTTTCTTTTTCCCTTCCTTACTCCCTTCCTCCCTCCCTCCCTGTCTTTCTTTCCTTCTTTCTTTTCTTTCTTTCTTTCTTTCTTTCTTTCTTTCTTTCTTTCTTTCTTCTTTCTTTGTAGGTCATTAAACTTCTTTAAGAGGATAATTCTGAATTCTTTGTCCAACAGTTCATAGATTTCTAGTTCTTTAAGGTCGGTTGTTTCAGCTTTATCAATTTCCTTTGGTCACGTCATATTCACCTGTTTTTTCCAAGATACTTGATTTCTTACATTAATATTTGTGCGTTTTAGTGATCAGATTCCTTTCCAGACTTTACAGATTTGCTTTAGCAGAGGCAGACCTTCACCAGCCAACCAGTTTGGATTTCTAGGTGTGTTTTCTGGGAATGTCTTTGGGGAAGTGGGGCCTACTATTATGCTTTGTTCATGCTCTGAGGTTAGGGATGGGGAGGTGTGACCCTGGTTGATTTAAATAAAGCTGCTTGTTCCCTCCTCAAGCAAGGCTGTAGGATAGGCTTTATTTTTGCCTGGATTCTCTGGTAAAATTGGTCAGGACTAGGTACTATATTCAGTTGTAGATAGGATTATGAATTAGTTTTCCTGCCCTGACAAGGCAGCAAAACAAGACTTGCTGCCTATAAGGCTTATTGATTGAGGACCTGAATGAGGCAAGAGTGTGATTTGAATTCCCTGGTCATGTGAGGTCACTGGTTTCAGGCACTGGTTTTGCTCTGCAGACAGAGAAGGCCATGGGCTGTGCTTTCTGTTTAAGTACCACAGTAAGTAGGGCTGTTGGATGACCCACACAGTTCCCCATGTGTTCTGGTTAGGTTCCTTGGTCAGGCAGGCTGAAGACTGTATTCAGTCATGAGCAGGGCTATGAATCAGTTTTCTTGCTTCACTTGCTTCTTGCACCACTAAGGTCAGTAAAGCTCTTTGTTACCTTAACTAAAGCCAACCCATTCCCCCATTTCATTGGCCAAACAAGTCCACTGGCTTTTCTCTGCAAACTATTGGCTCTGTCTGCCTTTTTCTCAGTCCAAGCACCACTGGGGCTCACAGCTTTTAGGTGTTCTCATTGGCTTTTCTGGCCAGATGCTGGTGGGCAGTGCTACATCTTTGCTTCTTCATCTGGATGGGAAGGAGAGAGGCTGCTCCAAGCAACTCTCAATTTCCCAAGCAGCCTCTCTAGTTGGGAAGGGCTGAGAGGTATGTTCAGCCTTGACTATGAACTTGTCCCCCTACCTGTGCATAGCACAGAAAAATTCTTTTCTTAGGGGTGATTTGCTCCTCCTGCTGCTGGACTACACAAGTTTTAGGTGTTCCCTCCAGCCTATCTAGCAAGATATAGCTGGAGGATACTCTCCACGGCTCATGGGGCTATGACTTAGCTCCTTGCCTGGCTGTGGGCAAACTAGGCTTTAGGGCTGGCGCAACTCCTTGCTTGAGGATCTGAATCAGGCAGATCTGTACTTAGACAAGTTCCTTGATCAGAGCACCCCAACTTGGTTTTGTAGATGAATAGAATCCCTGGCTGGGATTACTATTGAGGCACAGTTATGAACTCCATCTGCCAAGATCCGTGTGCTGATGGTTGCAAACCTCTCCTTGCTTCTCCATCATAGTCAGATTCTCAGTGGTTGAGCTCTGGATATTACTCTGTAATTCTGTTGTGTGCAATCAGAGTAGTGGCTCCCACAATGTGATCCCGATGCTGGAGAGGGCTGGTTGTCATTCCCCTCCCACCCCCTGCCTGCTTCTCTTTACCCCCTGGAGGACCTAGAGGCTCAGGGGAGACCTTTCCACATGATGCTGTGCTGGTGTGTGGAAGGGGCAATGTAGTCAACATGTAGCTGCTTTGCTTACTTGCTAATGCAGTCTGTCTTGGTCTCTGAGGTATGGTAGGGAGTTGCTTCAGCCTGAATTCTCTCAGTGGTGTCCTGTTCTTGAATAGTTGTTAGTTGTTCTTGTGATGGGGAGCAAGGTCAGGAATGACATATGACACCATTTTGTGAAATCAGTACTTGTTAATACTACTAGTGAACTTGACAGAAAAATCATAATTGAAGTACAGCATGTGAGTAAGAAGAAGTTATTGTAGGAAACTGTTTAAAAAAACAACAACATTGCTACCTAATGATATAGAGAAGTAGAACAGTACCTGGAGAGAGTTAAGGAACTGAGGGATGGTCATTCAGGAAGGAGGATGTTATCACATGTTTACATACTCATGAAAATGACATAACAGAAAAGACAGCATTGATGATGTCATGTGGGGACAGGAGCTTATTTCTGAAGAAAAAGAAAGAAAGAAGAAAGAAAGAAAGAAAGAAAGATCCTTAAATGGGTGAGGGAGATTAAGGTGAATCAACTAGACAGATACAATAAAGATAACTAGGCAATGTTATGAGCCCAGGTGAAATTTGTGGCACTAAATGCACAGTGATCCCATTGATATTGGACTATTTTCCCCAACTCAGGTTCCACAAGCAATTAGAAGGCAGTAAATTTAAATAAAGTTGCAGTTTTGCCAACTGAAGAAGATAGAGGGAGGAAGGGCAAATAATTTAAGAGTGCCTGTACATGTGATTTCATGACTAAAATGGAGAATCATGGCATCTAAGTTGGATAAGGAGATTTTGAGATAGTGATTGGTGGTGAAAATGGTACCATTAAAGAATTAGAAAGTGAAGAGCTATGACAATGATTAGGGTAGGTGAGCTGGAAATGTTAGAGAGAGTGGTCAAAGAAGGGCTCACTTTTGTAATATTTTGGAGTTATACAGCTATTCACAGTAGGAGTCGTGGTATGTGTCTGGGAGGTGGCAATAGAGGTAGGGTGGAAGTAAGTTATTGATAATGATAAACATTGAAAAAAATAAAAGAGAAAGGAATTAGAAGAATCATTTCTTGGGACAATCTGGTACCCAAGGAGTCTGTAAGCTGAATTCCAGTCCAAATTCTACTTCTAACCCTGGGCTCTAGACAGAGGCTAATCTCAATCTGGAAGAAGGAATTGTTTTTTTAATTCATGTACTCAAAGCAAATGCCTCTACTGAAATTTGTATACACAGCAGAGGCCTTTTAAAGTAATTTAAATAAAATAAAATAAAATAAAGTAAAATAAAATAAAATAAAATAAAATTTGAACAAATATACTCTTTGTGCTAG
The DNA here is from genome assembly GCF_007474595.2 of Lynx canadensis. Lineage (NCBI taxonomy): Eukaryota > Metazoa > Chordata > Mammalia > Carnivora > Felidae > Lynx > Lynx canadensis. Next base: position 153,046,781 of record NC_044306.2, on the reverse strand, counting down.
TAAGCTCTGGTTAGAAATCACCAAATGTGTAGTAAGAAGTGGGGTGTTAAATCTGCCAATGAATGAGAAAGATTGACAGGAATATTTTATAGGACCACACCAAAAAAAGAGAGAAATAATATGTTCTGTTAGCATATCCTTTAAGTGGATTTCATCTTAAAGGGGAGGTTTAGCTTAGGTTTGGACACAGCTATAAGAAGCAAGGAAGATACCATCCTGCTTACAGGCCTTGTGGGTGTAAAATCATCCATCACTTGACCAGACTGCAAGGTAAGGTGTGCCTTGAGATAATAGCAGATTTCACTTAGATTAAGAAGATGGAGAAAGGTTGTTTTTGTTTTGTTTTGTTTTGTTTTCACAAAACAGTTTGTAGCCTGGCTTTACCACTCACTGAGTGTTACTGAAAATCTTTGTGCCTCAGTTTCTTCATCTGTAATGTGGGAATGATAATGTAATATGGGAATGATATTAAATTGTCAAATTGCTATGGGGTTTAAAAGAGCATAAATGTTTCTTAATACATAGAAAACTCTTAAATATGACTTATTTTATTCTTTATTAGATAGTTCTGAGTGTGTTGTTGTTGTTGATGTGTGTACATGAGAGAGAAAATGAGGGTAGGTGTGATGTGTGATAAGGTGTGGTTAGTGACAGTCCTACCATGAGAACTCTTACTGGGAAGGTTCCTTCCTAGGTGCATTGCTAATCATTATTCCACCATTCACATGTAAAATCCCTCCCATTTTATGAATATTTGAGACAGATATTATATTTACTACCCACTAAGCTTTTCAGCCACTATTCCTTAACTTTTGAAAAAAGTTTCAAGATTTTTACCCCATCTTATTTTCTTCTTACTCAAGTTTATTTACCCTAACTTTAATGTGTGGAATGGTATCCCTGCCAACACCTAGACTCTTAATTCCTTGGCCTTTCATCCCTGAAATTCTCCACCTTAAAAACATTAAGTGAAACCTGTCCAATTACAATAATATCTATGAAGGGTGGTTGAGGTACAGATGGAGATTAGAGGGGAAGCAAACTTCTCTGTATAATTTCTAGTTTGGAATAAAGTCTGGGAGACTGAAAGTAACCACCAATGTAACATATCTTCGGCTTTTCTGACTTCAACAACATGGGTTCCACAACTGCAACTTACACTGAGTCTCCCATCTCAAGGACATGTTTCTCATAACTTTTCTGCAATGGGAGTTCAATAATTGTTTAACCAGCAGCTAGGGCTGGATGGAAGGGCAGGAATCAAGCCTGATGTTAGCATTTGTTCATTTCCATGGCGTAAATATTTTCACTATGACAATTTCAAGCTACTGCATGACATACTGAATGTGTTTCTTGGAAGACTCACACAGTAGCACTCCATTGTGTTAGCATTCCACCATAGAGATAATAGAGAAATGATCACAAGGGGTAGACAATAGAAAGAAAATAAGTAGGACAAGATGGGTTTTGAGTGTTAATTTCTTTTGTTCTTCATGTTATTAATTATACATTTATGGAATTTTAATTTTTAATGATGCTGTGTTTTACAACAGGATCTCAAAATTCCTGAAATATTTCTGTCACAAAACTGTCTTTAAGCCATGGCCTTCTTCAGAGCCATAACTGACTGGCCCTTTGCATACTAGTGCAGCCCATGAGAATGAGAAAGTTAACACCCCAAGGTGCAACTCGCAACAAATATGGATGAGAACTACTATATAGGTAACCCATGATACCCTGCTTCAAACAGTCATTCGTGAGAGACAATTTTTTACTCTTCTTTGGTGATTCCAGCTGAAACTGATGTAGGCTGGCTGGGTCCAAGAACCCAAGGGCCAAGAGGATTTTTGGCTTTGTGCAGGATAGAAAACAAACATAAGCCAAAAGGAAGTGAGCGGAGTTTCTGAAGACATACAGTGCAGATACAGAGTGTTTGAGAAAACAGAAAACTCGTGTTTTGCTTTGGAAGAAACACAAAAAAATAAAAGGTTACAACCAGAAGCCTTCCTAGGAAGTGAACTCAGAAAACAAACAAAACAAAACAAAACAAAACAAAACAAAACAAAACAACAAAAAGACAAAAAACAAAGAGTGAGTGTCATCTTTATTTGGGGTCTGGAGTTTTTACTGAAGATTGTGGCCCAGTTCAGTATCTTCTCAGGCATCCAGGAACAAAAAGGAGTGTGTTTAGGTGTCCCCCATAGATCACTTATGCCCTGAAGCCAGGGGTTTTGATTAGTCCTTGTCATGGAAAATGTTCAGGACAATGCTACCCTGTCACCACTCCTTAGATGTTATCTGTTTTGCTGGAAGACTCCAAGGAAATCATTAACTCCTCCACCTTTCCAAGAAGGACATACATTATCTGTTCTAGAAGGCCTGTATAAGGTGAGGGTGTAGGTCCAAGCAAGAATAAAGCAGAAAAAGGAGCAGAAAAAAGCAGTTTTTTATAGAATCCCTTTAGTTTTTTGGTCTCAAAACCTCAATAAAGCACCCACTCTGATGTTTTTTCCTCTTTTTCTGTCTCACTTTCCCCGTTCACCAACATCTTATTTCTTGGAATCTCATAAATAAATGACTTGCAACCACAACTTTGACCGAGGTTTTGCTTTGGAAGAAACACAAAAAAATAAAAGCTTACAACCAGAAGTATTCCTAGGAAGTGAGAATTCAGAATAAAATTCTGGAACTAGGTCACTCTGTTATCTTTTTTTTTTTTTTTTAATTTTTTTTTCAATGTTTATTTATTTTTTGGGGGACAGAGAGAGACAGAGCATGAACGGGGGAGGGGCAGAGAGAGAGGGAGACACAGAATCAGAAACAGGCTCCAGGCTCTGAGCCATCAGCCCAGAGCCTGACACGGGGCTCGAACTCACGGACCAGGAGATCATGACCTGGCTGAAGTCGGACGCTTAACCGACTGCGCCACCCAGGCGCCCCAAAGTCACTCTGTTATCTTAAAGCAGAACTACTTATCTGTGTTATCTGTGGGTCGGCCTGCAAGTCTAATACTGACTCTAGGCCAAGATAAGGAGGAGATAGGCTAGCTAGTAGTTAATAATGAGGTATTTAATGCTTGAAACCTTCTCAGCACCTAGAGCCACCTTATTTTTGCTGTTTAGGGATGTGGAGATTGATGGCTTACACCCAGTGAAATCAATTAGCAGCTGGCTTAGGTATATGCCCATTGGGGCATAAAAGTCCCTCCTGGAAACTTTGGCCCCAGCTCTCCTGAAACCAAGATTCCTCATATATGTCTTGGTAGTTCACATTCTGGTTAAAAAGAAAGGACCCTGGGGGTGTGTGGGTGGTTCAGTCGGTTGAGCATCCGACTTCGACTCAGGTCCTGATCTCGCGGTTTGCGGGTTTGAGCCCCGTTGGGCTCTGTGCTGACAGCTCAGAGCCTGGAGCCTGCCTCAGATTCTGGGTCTCCCTCTCTCTCTCTGCACCCCCCCACCCCCCCCCCCGCAACCCCGCCCACCACTCACACTCTGTCTCTCTCTCTCCTTCAAAAATAAATAAACACACACACACACACACACACACACACACACACAAGAAAAAGAAAAAGAAAAAGAAAGAAAGGACTCTGGAAAACTGTGTGTAACAATATCTTGACCTTCCATGCTGATCTGCATTTTATTTCTACTGCTCTGTACGAACTTGTTTAGCTTCATTAAAGCGGTACGTGAATATACTCTGTGGGGCTTATGAATCCTTTCACTTATCTGCCCTGTGTAACCATCAAAGTCTCTCATCTTCAGAACATAACGCAGATCCCATTGCTGGTGGTAACTGGCATGCTGTGATGTCACAATTAATAATAACTTCATCTTAGCTGATTTGGGATAAGGTACAGGCAAAGTGAAATACTGGATTATGGAGTCGTTCTAGCATTCGACTGGTGTGATGTACTACTGGGTAGTAGCAGAGACTGATGATAAGTGACTTCGTGACCTAATGGAGTTTATGGGAGTTATCAGTTCTATTAATTCATAAGGCCCAGTGAGTGGAGTAGCAATCCATCATACAACAGACAAGGTATATTTTGGATCAAGCTTCAGCATATGCAGTGAGCAAAAGACTGTTTCATAAAGTGGTGGCACAGTCTCCTGTGTTACCCACTTGTGTTCCACTGATATCTCCCAGTTCACACCTCTATTACTTGAGGGTGTTGAAGCTTCTAGAGACCGAGGAAAATTAGAGGCTTATTTCAATAATTGTTTAGCTTGCTGTGTTGGTGTTATCTAAGAATAAGCTGCTGCTGCATTGAGCAGACCTGTGAAAAGAACTCTTGGATGTATATGTATTTTGAACGAGTGAAAAATGGCCTAAGGTAACAATATATAGAGAATCTGTATACCTTGATAGGTTGGCTTGGGAACCTGGAAAGGCAAAGTAGAAGATTAGAGACAAGGACATCTGAGAGGCGAATGCCGGATGGATCTATGGGAATGAGCACACACAGAGAATTTCTGTGTTGCACACCGATCTCCACCACAGAGCATGCAATGTAGAAGAGTCACTCATAAACCAGGTACCTGGAGGATGTAACCTAACCCTATCCATGGCTTCTCCAGTGCTGGAATAGTGGGTTCATGTGCAGTAGTCCTGGTGATAGGGATTTAAGTTATGCAGAGCCCGACAGCATTATCCCCTGTACATCATCTCCTTTAAGGTTGATTGAGTTTGCTCCTTTGCTGACAGTAAGTACTTGATATCCAATCACTAAATCAATCACATAACATACCTTCAACCCTTTCACACCCATACTGGATGTAAGTAAACCTGATTACATCCCCTGATTACGGCGTCTCTATCAGAAATTTCAGGGGAGTGCTGATAGTATGCCTGACTTCCTAATGTTGGATGCCACATAACAGAACATCAAACCAAGGATCCAGTTTACAGTGAAGAATTTGTGATTATGAGTGCATGATCACAGAATCCCCGGATTTTACTATAGACCCATCACTCTGAAGTAGTTAGCCAGATAGATCCCTGGCATGCCCTTGTCTGAGGCATCAGATGCGAAATGAAGCACTGCGAAGTTATGGAAATGTCCTAGAAGCTGCAATGTTTATGATAATTCAGGGACTCATTCATGCTGCTGTAGGACCAATAGGTGGGATATCTAGGTTCAGAGACCGAAGGCTGAAAGTCAGATGTATCATCAGACTCAGTGACTGCTAGAGACTGAAACATGCCTGCTCCTCCACGCTCCTAATCCATATGTCAAAGTCATAACCCCCAATATCTCAGAATGTGACTGTGTTTGGAGACAGCGTCTTTAAAAAATAATTAGGTTAAAATGAGGTCATTAGTGTGTGGCCTAATCCAGTACTACCTGGTGTTATTAGAAGAGGCAATCAGGACACAGACACACACAGAGGGAAGACCATCCGAAGGCAGAGAAGATAAGGCGGCCATCTGCAAGCCAAGAACAGAGTGCTCAGAAGAAACCACCCCATACAGATATCTTGATTTTGGACTTCTAGCTCCAGAATTATGAAATAATAAATTTCTATTGTTTAAGTCACCCAGGTTGTGGCACTTTGTTATGGTAGCCCTAGCAAACTAATACAGTGACCAACATACCTGGGTTTGTATTTGAGCTCTACAATACTGAACATGCCGGTTTGGGATCGGAAAGAAATTATCGTCTCCTGAACCTGAGTTTAGATTATTGAACCAATAGGCAAATGAAATATGACATTGGCAAGCATAACTGACCCTCATTATTATAAGGAGTTAAGGTTATTCGTACACAATATGGACAAAGAGAAAGATGTCAAGCTTGAAGAAGTCACTGGGGAATGTCTCTGGGCTTCTCTGCTTTTAAATAGGAAATTGCAGCGACCTGAGTGAGCAAAGACCAAGGCAATAAAGAGCTTAGACCCCTCAGAGTTGACAGTGGGTCCCCTACTCAGCCAAGCAATATCCATTTAGAGTGAGGGAAAACTAGAAGGTAGAGATGAACATCATTTAGGGCTTTGGGTGTAGTTGCAACAGCTTGTTTCTTTTGTGTTATGTCCTTTCTTAGAGATTATGTCTGGTTACTTCCCTGTAACAGAGTGGGCTCTGATTTGTGAGGCCCAATTTAGAGTGAAAACACAGATCCCCTTGCTCCAAAAGCAGAAAGATAGAGCACCTGGGTGGTTCCATCGGTTAAGTGTCTGACTCTTTGTTTCGGCTTAGGTCATGATCTCATGGTTCCTGAACTCAAGCCCCATGCCGGGCTCTGCGATAGCTGTGGAGCCTGCTTGTGGTTCTCTCTCTCCCTGTCTCTCTGGCCCTCCCCCACGCACCCTATCTCTGTCTCTCTCAAAATAAATTAATAAAATCTTAAAAAAAGAAAAAGAAAAAAAGAAAAGAAGAAAGAAAATACTGTTAAAAATACTAAAATGCTGCTTAAAAATTTTTCCTTTCTATTTTCCAATCTCTCTCTTGACCAGTCAGGGTGTTTTAAATTTGCTATTTAATGTGATGTTCTCTCCAGTAAGGGGTAACTACAGGGAAAGCGTAGAGCTTTACAGGTGCCCAGGATGGCCTCTCAACTCAGCATGTGTGTGAATAACATTTGGGATGTCAGGTTGGCCCTTCTGCAAGCTGCAACACCAGCACACCATGCAGGGCAGGAGGATGTGGGTGGGTATTCAATTTTCCTTTTCCTGTCCCATGATGGACAGGTGACCCACGAGAGATTGCAAGTTTCATGTTGGGAAGCACTTGGTCTCTGCATTATGGGTGGACTCGTTATGGCTGGTCCCTGCCTCCTTGCCTGCAATGATGCCAGCCAGGACCAGGACTGCAACTGTTATGCTGACTCCATGACACTGTGGGGCTTGCAGCTCAACACCGACTCTCCCGGCACTTGTGCCTAGGTTGCTACAGGGTCAAATAGGGATGGTAGAACATAGGCCTACTTCCACGAATATAATCTGGTTGCTATGGCAGAAGGGAGGACTGGCAAGAATGAGCTGAGGGAGCCAGGGACCTGCAGTGCTAGAGGGAGCCTAGAATCTTTCCCATGGGGATGGTCAGAGGTGGAATAATTCAGAATCCTACACTCCAAGTAACACTCTTCCGTGTTTACCCACACCACCACTCCCTTACCGTACCCCCCGCCCCCCCAACAGAGGCTTCATTGTTCCATCAGATTTCACTTGCAAAATCCAAGTTCAGTGATGACAAAAATCAACTTTAAGCACCAAGCCTTACTGAACACAGATCTTGCAGGACTGCACTGGTCACGGGCCACTGAGTCTGGCTTTGTCTCAAAGAAGAGAGAGGCCTGAGCAGATCTGAGCAGTGCAAGGGTTGGACGACAGCCAACACCTGTGGTGTCCTGGGTCACATTCCTTCATCTGACTCATTTTATCCGTAGCTGTAGGAATAGTTCTGTCTTGTGGGAAAAGCACTCACCTTGCCTGTGCTATATATAGCTCTACTTCTCTGCTTCAGGGCCATTGCGATAACCAAAGGAACTCACAAACCTGTGTGCAAATGTGGCATGAAAGTTTGTGGATGAAAAAGCATCTAAGGGCAACTTTCAGTCAGTGTGGGGAAGGAGTGGGTGGACCAAAGCACAGACCTTTCATTTTCCAGAGACTCATTTCTGAGGCATTATCAAAGCTTCCCAGAGATCCTGATGGAAATGGAATTCTTCTTCTACAGCTTTACCATTTGGTATTTGCTCCTTCCCTCTTCCTCACTCTTGCCTTCTGGAATCATCTCCCAAATAAATCTCTTGTACCCAAATCATTGCCTCGGGCATTCCTTTCTGGGAATGAAAATTAAGATGTGGGTGGGGAGAATGAGCAGCTGATACTATTACTTCCTTTACCTCTGCACCCCTCAATCATTCTCCAGTTCTTTAGCAATAATTCCTAGTAATTTAAATACGTGAATTGTAGTCTTGAATGAAATTCCCAAGGCATGGATTGAGACTTCTAAAACCTAGGGAAATAAAAGCTTCATTTCAAAGCTGCAGTTTCCTTTTTTCCAAAAATCATAAGCCTTCCCTCCCCCCCTTATTTTTGAGCTCTTTTTTTTCCTCCTTTATTCTGGCATTCTGGTGTAGTCTCAATAATTATCCCTTTAATTCCAAACGTATACAGCAACTAAGCAAACCACTGTTTGGGATGAAATCTTTGAGGTACTAATGGAGTTTTAAACTTCTAAGTCCAGTGTTCTTTTAATAATGTGGATTGATGTCTATGCCTTTTTGAGTCAGGGCTTTGTCAATAAAAATTGTGTTGCTCCTTTTGGGAGAAATGTTTCTTCTCTGGATATAGATTGTAACTGCACTTTGTAGCATGGCAATGCTTTCTTGCGTCGACATCAATGTTTTCATATTTGAACGGTCACTGAGGCCAGAACTAAGATCCAGGGGCCTGCAAATGTGATGTGAAAGCTTGGTCTCTGTCTTTGGTCGAGAAATAATCATGAAAAGAGCTAGGATAGATTTATGGAAGCTCACACAGACATACAAGACAAAACATTCTATATTCTAGTCATAGTAAGCAGCCACTTCGTCACCCAAGCCAGACATTTTGGATTCATCCTTCTCTTCCTAACCAACGGCATTAATCCATCCGTGTGTCCTACTGATTCAACTCCCTTAATTTATTTTTATTAGTTCCTTTCTCTCTATCAGCACCTCCACAACTATATCCTTGGTTGAAGCATTTCTCATCCATATCACATACTATATCTCTATTCTAATTTGTTTTTGACTCTTTCTTACCCTAAGATATCCCACACACAAAATAATGTTTAAGACTGTCAGGTCTCTAGATTAGTGTTGTTCCAGTACATCTTTGTACGATGATGGGTTTGTCTGAGACCTACAGTGTCTAATAGGATGACTACCATCAATATGTGAGCATTTGAAATATGGCTGGTGAGACTCAAGACTTATATTTTTAATTTTAAATAAAATTTACAATTAATATGTAAATATAAATTAAAATTTACAATTAAATAACCCCATTTGGCTAAGGGCTACCATATTTAACAGTACACTTCTAGAATATAAACTTCATGAAGAGGCCTTTCCTTAGCCATCAGAGAGCAACTATTCTTTCTTACTTGTTCCTAAAACCCCTTGTACACATAATAGTTTACTTATTTATTTTTAACTAGTATGTCTTACACAGATAGGTTATAGCTTCTTAAGGGCAGAAATATTATCCTGAAAATAACAATAAAAATAACAATCTCAAAGCAATAATAGGAGATAGTTAACACTTACCTCCTCTCCCTATGTCTCTTCTTTAGTTTCAGAAAAGATTCCATGAATGGTTCTATTTTCTTAGAAAAGCCATTGGAATAACACCATTTTCTTTGACTCCACCGTTCACTTGTTCTTTATTGGGGGAAGATTCACTGGGTAACATCATATGTGCTCCTACATGAGATAACTTTGGCTCAAAATTTGGTAACAAAGAATCACATCTTGACCAGGCCTTGGGGCAGCCTTCCCAAAGAAGACTTGGTGACTCAAAAACTGTCCATAATCTTTTCCACCTTCTACTATTACAGAAACTGAATTTGCGAGGTACACCAAAATCTCCTATGCGAAGAGTGTGTAAATGTCTTTGACGTCACCTTTGCAATTTATTTTACTCACAGGTGATTTCCACAGTTTTGATTGGGAGGGGAAAAAATAAAGCTTCAATTTGCTCTCAAATTTAAGCCAGATTCTTCAATTCAGTTGTACCATGGAGCCCTATATATATTAGGACTTATAAAGGCTTCATTTAATAATGATCCCTCCCTTTGATTTTTTTTGGCTCAGGCGGGTACCTAGAAAGAAGAATTGATCAGTGTTTGATACCTCTAATTCCCCAAGCCTAATAATCGCTAGCAATTATTTAGGACTTACTGTGTGCCACAATGTGATGAATACTCTATTCTTTCTTTCATTCAGACAGTGTGTACAGAATACCTATGCTATTCCAAGAACTGTGCTAGGTAATAAGCATACAACAGTCAGCAAAACAGACCTGGTTTTTGCTTTTATTGAGCTTCTATTCTTTAGGGAAAGACAGATAATAAGCAAACAATAAAATACACAAAGAAAATAAACACATATTTGTGAGGTGCTTCGAAGGAAATAAACACAGTGCCATAATGCAAAACGATGGGGCATGGTGTGATACTTTTAGACAAGTGGAGTAACCCCTGCAGACATTTAATCAGAGACCTTAAGAATAAGAATAATGAGCCATACAGAGTTCTGTGGGAGGAGCGTTCCTGGTATAAGAAACAGTACATACAGAGATCCTGAGGTAGGTAGTAGCTTAAAAATCTGTGTGACAGGGACATGAATATGGGGTGAGCAGAATACTCATAGTAAATTTGTTATTTTCTGTATTGCAGATGAAGAGGCAGAAGCATCGAGATGTAAACTAACATTCCCCAAAGTCACACAGCTAGTGAGTGACAGAGCAAGAATTTGAACTGCATCTATAGGACTCCAGAGTTGATGGGTCAAGATCTTGACTACCTAACATAATAAATATTTAAACAAAGAGGAGATAAATAAATAAATGTTGGAGAAGGGATCTATATAGACCATTAAAACGTGTCTGATCAGCCAAAATATCAACACTAGTCTAGATTTAACACAATAAAACTTGTGTTAAAATCCTTTTGTGAGGGGCTCCTGAGTGGCTCGGTAGATTGAGTAACCCACTCTTGATTTTGGTTCAGGTCATGACCTCAGGGTTGGTGGGTTCAAGCTCTGCATCAGGCTCTGCTCTGACAGTGCTGAGCCTGCTTGGGATCCTCTTTCTCTACCCTTCCCTTCTCCTCCCATCTCTCTCTCTCTCTGTCTCTCAAAATCAATGAATAAGCTTAAAAAAATCTTATTTTGAAAACAAACCTATTAGATTTCACATCCGTATAGTTAGGATTTCACATCCAACCATAGTTAGGTGACTTCCTACTATTTTTTAAAATTGTTCTTTACATGATAATATCATTGTTTTAGCTACATAGAATTTGTTTACTGTTAGTATAGTTTTCTACTTAATTCATAGGAGAATAGAAATCAGATTATGTTATCTCTAAGTTCCACCATGCTATGAAGCTATTATTATCAATATCTTTTATCTACTGGCTTAGAGATACAAATAACTTAATCTCCTAGGAGCATATCTCAGAATGACTCCCTAGGACTTAGATCGAACTTTGGAAAAATCAGTGGAAATAGTAAGAGAGTCTTATTACAAATTCTTTGCTTACAGATACAAGAAGTCACTGACTAGAGGATATTCAATTATTACTTTGTCAGGATTTTTTAATATTTAATGGTCTGCAATCCTTTGAGAATTCATTGATGACTTTAAGAATTCTCCATCCAAAATATACATAGATGAATTCTGATGTTTTACAGTTTCTCTGTTCCCAAAGGCTATCATCTAAGGACATTAAATAATATTTTAAAGGGTTAATAATGCTTTCTTTAACGCCTTTGGCTCTGGATCATTTCTCCAGAAATATCTATGTAATATTTCCATATTTTTACTTATTTCCTGATTTTATGAGTCCTATAAACACAGGTTCCCTCCACTATCCAGAAGTAGAGTATTCCTATGAAACCTTTTGTAAGCTGAAATGGCTTAAAGCCAAGACTGTTTTTTGCTTCCCCCAAATTTGCAATATGTCACTTTGCTTTTACCAAAGACTTACATTAGTACTACCTGTTTTTGCTAACTGAAAGAAATCTGAAGAGAATTTTTGTTTTTATGAAAAAGCCATTGCCTGTATTAATGCAGGTCTTTCATAAGAGAGAAGTGATATAAAGTGAAATTTCACAAAATGGAGGATACCTGTATGTATTTTTATTTTTTATACCTTTCCTTCCCACCCACCCCCCCGTAACATCCTTTTTAAAGTTTAACAAAATGTGTGTGCGTGTGTGTGTGGGTGTGTGTGGTGGGGGGAGGTGAGGCTTTCTCGATTTTCAGTCTTATTTCCAGCTCAGTCCTTTCCTCGTTCCCTCAGGGTTGATGTGTAGTGGGATGCACTCCTTTCTACACAGACACTCGTTCCATCAACAGCTTCTTGTTACCCATTTCTTTCTCAGACCACTTCTATTCCCTAGGTCTATTGCCTTTCTTGGCATAGAAGACTTGAAAATTTCTATAACTTTTAGTATCAAATGATGCATTTACCAGGAAATGAGAGTAATAAGACCAAGGTCATGGTTCAATTTTTGTTTTAATATTTTATTCAGTAACCTCTTATTTTAAGGCCACATTCTAAGTACCAGAAATTAATGAAATACAGTACAAGTGAGTAAAGTTGATGAATTAGTTTTTTTTTTATGTTTTAGAGCCTACACCACTCTTTAGCTGCATCATAATTTCGCTTCTGCATTGATCTCCAGGAAAAGTAGGCATGAGTATGGAAGGATTGCATTGATATAGATACAAGGCAGAGTGGATATTTTCTCATCAGTGCTTCCCCAGAGTAGCATTGGTTGAGAAAATATAACATTCTCTTAGTTAACTTGAGAAGTGTTCAGATGGATGACAATCTACTCTTACAATTACTGTGTGGTAGTAATAACTACTACAAGCTAAAAAGGCCCCATGGTCAAACATTTAGGGAATCATTAAACTTAGGTGAGTCTTTGTATTTCTATAAGATTTTGTGAAGCTCCAATAGAGGATAATATAAGTGATGTTTTTAAAGCCTATATGACTCTGACTTTTGAATCACATTTCTTATAGAGCACAAAGGAACATTTATTTTTTGGAAGCTTTCTTTTATACTATCACCATGTGCTTTGACAGGACATAAAGGCACAGCTCATGATTAAACATGGGAACATTCAGAAAATCCAGAGAAAGATTTGGGCTTTTCACAAAAATTAGATCATGACCCTTGGCGCTTTCTTCAGCATGAGAAAGCAAAGGACTGAGAAGTCGACAATATGCTTCACCTGAAAACACACCTAGATTGCCCATTCTGAAATATTTAATTTGATATCCATATTCATTATAATTGTATTTCAAATAGTTGCAGAGAATAAATGATTGAAAAACATCTGTTGTTCGGTCTGACTTCCATAGCTCACATAGTTAGGGCTGTTACCCACTCCAGGGAACATGCAGTAAATCGTTTTACTTTATCCTTCTATCAGAGTGGAAACCCTTCAAGGATTATCCTTTCAAATGATTGTGACTAAATTTTTATTATCTTCAAAAAATTTTTTTCAGCATAATCCAAGTCAATTTATTTGCTGACATGGTTCAGAGCACCTTCTCTATAGGGCATATGTAATTGGACAAAGGAAAAGTCAGTCTGATGCTTTCCAATTTTTTTTTTCATGGTCCAAATTTATAATAGTGGAAAAATTTTGGATAAAATTGCCATTTAATGTTTATAATTGATCGCTCAATGATGTAAGATTCCCATTCAATTCCCATCATAAAAATGCATAAAATAGAATACCAAGCAATTGTGTCCTTTTGGTTTGGGGTGATGTATTAAATTTTCTAGGTGACGTTTCCTACTTAGTTACCGTTGAATTTTGCTTATTTTTCTACATCTGCCGGTTATATGTATGAGAAGCATATTTAATCTGAAACCAATACAATTTTATGATGAGTTTTACATGATGCTGAGGAGGAAAAGGATTTAAAATATAAATTTTAGATATTTATCTTTGTTACCCTTATACAAGGTAGTATCTTCTACTAGGAGTATGCTAGAAGGTAGAAGTTGCGTTGAAGGTAAAGGTGAGTTGCTATCTGCTGATTTTAAAAGGCATGTATTAGAGGTGCCTGGGTAGCTCACTCCGTTAAGCATCCACTTTTGGCTCATGATCTCGAGGTCTGTGAGTTCAAGCCCCACCTTGGGCTCTGCGCTGACAGCTCAGAGCCTGGAGCCTGCTTTGGAGTCTGTGTCTCCTCTCTCTGCCCCTCCCCCATTCACACTCTGCCTCTCTCTCTCTCACACAAAAGTAAATAAACATTAAAAAAAAATTTAAAGGCATACATTATAGCTAATTAGAGATCTTCAGTGTAATTTATACACGTGGAGTTATATCTTTGGAGAAATAGACTACTGGTAATTCCGTATGGAATGCTATTCCCATATCTGTGAAAACTGAAAACTTGTGATTTGATCATTTTCAACGGCAGGCATATGGTATGGAATGGGAAGAGTATTAAAACATAATTCTGCAATTTAAGCATTTAAAAGAAGGGCAGAATAATAAAAGTTAGTGGAATTGACAGAATAAATGTCCAGAAATATAGGCAAAGCTGGAAAGATTGAGTTCTTGGATGCAAAGAAAGGGGGAATAGTTAAAGTGGACCTTTTTAATGCTGTTAAAACATTAGTAAAGATGACATTAGTTACAGAGGGGATATTTGAGCCTGTGACCACTTTTATATAATGACAGAAAAAAAAAACTCCAATCAATTTCTCTGATTTGTCTATATAAACTATATCTTATAGTAACTAAATAGTTTATAAACAGAGATTGGTCTTTTTAAATGTAGTGTGGCAATTAAATGAAAAAAAGAAAGATGAAAATCACCATTTCAAATGAAAAGTGATTTTTCAATGCTCCTCAATATACATGACTTGTCTTCTTAAAGAAAAAAAAAGTTAAACCTGAATCTGACTTATCTAAATCTGTAAGTCTAACTGACAACTTATAGGAAATAAAGGGAACATTTAGATATTAATTCAAATAAACTGTAAAAAAAGTATGATGAAACACCCATTGATGATTGTATCCATAAATTGTAATCCATATGATGATTGGATATTTAAAAATATTTTGAAAGATGATGAGTTTTTAGATAGTGTAACAGTAGTATGATTACATTAAAAATAATCCTATTTGGATATACACACTGAAATATTTATTTATGATATGACAAAAAATCTGGGAACATTTTTTAATCTGGGAGAGCAGAGAGTCACTGAAGTTATATACAAAAAAATAAAATGGCCTTGGTTGATAATTGGTGAAGTTGGCTTATATGTATAAGGGAATTTATTAAAATTTTATAAACTTTTATATGTGTTTGAAAGTTTGATATCATTAAGTTCAAAAAATTATAGAATGAGAAGAAAACTTTCAGCAAGAAGAAAGATTTCAGTGAGGAATATATATATATATATATATATATATATATAACATTTACTGATCAATTATTATGTGGTCGGCACTATTTTCACTCTGTATATGTATTCATACTCTTGGATTCTCAGAATAGCCAAATGATTTCCTCATTTAATAAATGGGGTACCTGGAAGCCGGGAGATTAAATGGCTTGCCTGAGCTCAAATAGTGAGTGACAGATCAGGCTTGGGTATGCTGGCTGCAGACAACCACATGCTATGTACCCCCTCACACACATGGAGAAGGTAGGTGAAGGGAATCATGGAGACTGATAGCTGAAGATATTCAAGACCAGGCGCAATTGATGGAACAGATTCCAAACCAGCTAGGAGAACATCATCTGGAACTCAGAGGCAGAGGATAAACTTTAAAAGAGAGCAGGGATAGGGGCGCCTGCATGGCTCAGTCGGTTGAGCATCCGACTTCGGCTCAGGTCATGATCTCGAGGTCTGTGAGTTCAAGCCCTGCGTCAGGGTCTGTGCTGACAGCTCAGAGCCTGGAGCCTGCTTTGGATTCTGTGTCTCCCTCTCTCTCTGCCCCTCTCCCGCTCATGCTCTCTTTGTCAAAACTAAACATTAAAAAAAAAATTAAAAGAGAGCAGGGATATAGCACAAAGTATGTGATCTGAGGAAAGTCACTTAGCCTTGTGTGGCCTCCAAAAGAAAAACAGAATAAATGTCTCACCTAAAGGACTGCTGTGAGGACTGAATGAAAATTTTTACTTTCTGAAAATTTAGGATCACTAACAAACTTCAAATTGAAATAAATAACCCCAACACATTAATATTTTTTATTATCAACTTTAAAAAAATTAGAGGGATGACTTAACTCATTAACTTTCTATGAAAAAAACAATTATCTATATTTCAACATTTTTGCCAGTTTTATTCCAATTTATTATTTTTGGCTTGCTAATTCAAGTAAAATTGCATTTAATATTTTATATAAAACTCTATTTGATTTAAATGGTTACTGTGAATTTTAATAAATATAAATATATATATATATAATATATTTTACTTTTCTAACAGTTTGGTAGGGAATCACTAGTAGCTTTCAGATTTCCACAAACAAAATTCAGATATTATAGATGGAAATAAATAATAAATATGTATTGCAATTTTCTGTGCTTGTAGTTGAGGAAATTATGCATATACTAGAAATATACACTGAATTAGATTGTGTTCCTACTCAGTGGAAGAATTACAAATAACAACTATTTTTGATGCCCAAAGTTTGGCTTATTCTAAATGTCAAATATGTTAGAAATGTAATAAGTCAAATCCTGCTTCCCACCCATGGTTTACCCTTCACTTTGTGGAAATGTTCAGATCATGTTTTTCTTGCTAAACTTCAGTTCCTCCATCAATTAAATTAGAAGATCGGCCTAAATGATTCCATTATCTAGATAGCATCGCCAACATCGTGAAATCAGTACAGTGTAGTAGAAAGCTTATGGATTTGGTCTCAAATAAATGTGGTTTTCATCCTGACTTTGAGAAGCAGTCAGGACTTGGGCAACTTCTTAACAGCTTTGGGTCATGGATTCCTCATTAGTAAAACAGAGACAATATAATGCATTTCAAAAGTATGTGTAGAAAATTCTAATCCAGAATAGTACATTCTAATTAAATGTTTACTTTTCCACCACCACACCGTCCCTCCTGTCTGATCGAGGGTGTCCATAAGACTGGGGGGAAAACCCTTTTATCATAAGATCTTTGCGTTTGCAGCAAAGCAGAGACGAGAATACTTGATAACAGAATACTCGGAGTCTTTACATGAGGCTGTTTACTAAATAAATAATATATATACCTTATAATACTGATTCAGTGCATAAGCAAAGGAGTTAGGGATTATTTCCATATGCATGATGATGTCACTTTTCAGGAATGTAAATGCAAAAATTTACAAATATGATTAATTCCCTTGAATACAGCAGATTGCTTCGTAATATGATATAATATATACAGAAGAGGGAGCATTGGTACTTGCTGACACGCTTTCTTATAAGAATGCAACTCCTCCACCCTACGCCATAAGCAGTGAGAAGACGACCAACTAATGCTGGTCAGCAGAAAGTCTCTTTTTGCAGATGGTACACACAGTTTTCTGTTTTTGTTTTTGTTTTTTCAAGTAATGTATTACACCGTCACAAATCAATTTCTAATTAGGCTTCACACAATTATGCTCATGTCCTACAGTCTTCTGTCAAACTTGACTTGCAAAAAATGCTTGAATGCAAAGATTCATGAATATGCCTTTGAAGAAAATGAATGCTGATTGCATTTTAAATATTTAGCATAGGAAATTCAAACATTTTTATTAGAACTGACTGAAATCATTATACAAAGTCTGTAACTTTAAAGTCTTTTGGGGGAGGGTCAAGCATGACAATCGGATTTAACTGTATTCAAAGGGTTTTTTTATTTTCTGAAAAAATATAAAATTTCGTATCTTACACTACAAAAACATGTACACAAACGAAATGCACATAGAGCTTCAAATGGGGAAAAGATACAGAAATGCTAATCCTTTCTTGAATTAATGCTGAGACAAGAATTTGAGATATCCTGATGCCTAGCATAGAATAAGATACTCTATACAGCTGCTTCTGACCTGCCTGAAACTAAGAGAATTTAATAAACATATTAACAAGTGACTGGGTCTAAATTTTATTCTTAGACTATTATAAATGAAATTTACATACTGTAAAATTATTGAATGTAAAACTATAGCAATCTAAAGATTCACAAATATGTTGACCACTAAAACCTTTACTGTTAATATATCTCGGACTGAATAAACATGATGTATGTTGCCACCTTCAATTTTTTCATTTACATTTAGAAGAAACAAATGACATTTGATTCTTATTATTATAGATCAACTCTCTCTCTTTTTTTTTTTAAGAATTGTGTCTTCTCTTAAGCAATAATTTTGTGGTCATTCTGAACAAGAACATTCAATCATTCATGTGTAAAAAGATTTTTTTTCATAAACCAACATGAAAAGAAAAGTTATTATCTTTTTCTCCTTTGATACATTACTATATAATTAACGGCATAATACAGAAAAATATTCCATGTAACCAGCTGTGCTACAGAGTTGAAGCAATGATGACTTATTGTAGTTATTAATTTCTTAAAACTAGCATTTTGTTGTTCATTCATCATCATCATCATCATCATCACATTGTACCTACTTTTTACTTATTTTGAGTTGAAACATCTGGCAGGACATAAGCAAAGACAGTTTACTATCATACTTAGCTTTTTGTTTTCTCATTTTTAGAAAGAAAAAATGGGGAAAAAAAGATCTTATTCTATTACGCAACATCATTCATCTAGTAAATTTCTAACATCTGATGCAAATAGCATTTGCCATCCAATGCACCGTTACAAACAAAAATGTCTTCCACAGATAAATATCTCTACTTGTGCTTCTGAACATCCACTTTAAATGGGAGGAAGAATGGTGTTAAAAAAAAATCTTTGACTTTGACACAGAGATTAAATAGTAGACATGCAAACACATAAGTGTTCAACAGATAATAATTTTCATTTTAAACTTAAGATGTGAAACTATCTCTTCACCATTGCATACTGGTTAAGACTCTTTACAAACTAAGTGAAGGATGTTCTGTATTGTTTTGGCAACTCCAAAACTAATAATGCTGGCCACATTTAAGTTTGGACAGAATATTGGAATATAGATTTTACAGTAATCCTACAACTTTAGAACACCGATTTGGTGATTAAAATAGAAGACATAAAAGATCATGCACATTATTTTTTTTAAATGGGAAAATCAGAATCCTCACATTTTTACATACAATTCAGACATTTCAAATGGCCCAGAACAACACGTGAGCAAGTAGAAAAATTTGGAAACAAATTATGATTGATAAAAGTAGTAACTGAGTGACTTCAACAGGTATCAGTATATTGAAAAAATATTTTTCAAAGTTCAACTCTGAGAGTGACTCATGCTTTAAAGGTATTGCTACTTGATAGCTACAATAACATTATGTATTATTTGACAAATCTATCTTATGTGCTAAAATTATTGAGTCTCTGTTTTATTGTTAGTTGTCTGGTGGGTGACAAAATGAACCAAAGGATAAGAAATCACACAATCAAGATTTGTCAAACCTCACCCTGGGTTACTGCCTCACTGCATTTCACAAGAGCTGCCTCTTCTCCCTGTACCACTTCTCACACTTATAGATGAGATTGGCACTTCCCAATTGGTGACATATCCAGTAGTGAATAAATATTTTAGAAGAAAATTCTTTCCTCTTTTTATTTTTATGTATGTATGTATGTATGTATGTATTTATTTATTTATTTATTTTACGTGGGAGAGAGCATATCTTATTTGGAAGTCTCTTTACTTCTTTTAAAATCATATTGACATTCTCAACCAAAATGGGAAAAAAGAATTCTCAACCGAATTGAAATATCGATGAAATCTATGTGTCTAACTTTCATCTCAATTTACATTCCAAAATGAACACCAAGATTGCGAAGGAATCTGATCCATCCTAATTTGTAATGTTCTTCTTCGAAAAAGAGGAAACCTACATTGTAGTTTTAAGTTGTAGTCACTTAGATATACTTTGTGCTGACTTCCCAATCATTTTTGAACACACAAAGTTAGGAGACAATTCAGAAAATATCTTTGTTATGTGTAAATAACTGCGACTCATCCTAACACTTACGATAGTTTATCTTTTAAATCAATATGTCTGTTCCTACTTTGAAGTTTCTCAGTTGTTACTTTATCACTTAAGTTCAGTTGTTTTTACAAAATTCAATAAAGTGCAACACAGTCTCCAATTATTTTGTAAAAAAGAATGTTTAGTTCATTTTGTTTCTTGAAATGAACAAAGACATCTTTTATAATAGTGATGCCTGCTTACTTCTGATTTTATCAAGACAATGCTAAATCCACCTTTCTTTACTTTCTCTGAAAATTTCACAAAACTAATAAAGTATACTTGAACCATATTTTATAAGAACCCATGGTATGGTATAGACCTAGTAAGTATTTATAGCCCAAACTGGACCAAACTAAATATACTAATATACCATCTGAGAGTTGCTTACAACTTTTTCTTTTTTCTTTCTTTCTTTCTTTCTTTCTTTCTTTCTTTGTCATGTTCTTTAGCAAGGAGTTACTTTACTGCTTAAGTAAAAGGTGGGCAGGGTAGAAAGAAGTTATTTCTTAAGGGTTTATTCTTGTATGGGCTAACATTCAACTAAAACAAGTGCTTGGAAAAGAGAGAGAACACCATTAATATCATGCAGGAATATTTTCTATAGATTCCATTAACCCAGACTACTCCAATATACTATTGCCCTTGATGATCATAAGTAGGCTATACTTTGTTCAAATGCTGTGCTCCTTGAATAATCACGTATCTTTCCATGGTTCTATAAAATGCAATACCATAAAAAATTGTTACTTCACCAAGGAGTCAGTTTTGTTATAACTCTAATAATAAACAGTATAATTTGTACCACAAATGCCAGTCTTAACCAAATGAGGCACATAGAATGTACACAAACCATATCTTAAGTTCCTTAATAAAGCCAATTAAATAATACTTTGGACTGGTTTATCAAAGTAAATTTGATTTGATGAAACTGAATACAAGATGAAATTACTAAATGAATAAACTGCCACCAACAAATAAAACTTGTTAAATCTTGAAACAAAGAAAATTCTGAAGGAAATGTGTGTATATATATATATATATATATATATATATATATATTTCATCATTCCATTGCTGCCTTAGTATCAAAATGTCTACAGCTAAACCACAAGGGAAATGGTTACAAAGGATTAACACTTAGGGGTAATGCTTAGTGCTATGTGCCTGGATTTAACAACATTAACAGAAGCCTGCACAGTTAAATCCTTCTACATCCTGCTGAAAATGTGCCCTTCGGTGTCAACTTTGCTTGACAAGGTATTTTCTGGGACTCAGAAAGGTGAAATTTCTTACAGGGGTGCAAGATTAATGGCTAGAAGAACTGCATTGTCACAGATATCACAAAGTGTTTTCAAAAAGCCAAAGGGGATTTAATCTTATAGACATTTCCCGTTAGTGAATAAAGAGATTTAGTAGCTTTTGGACATATGAGAGGAAGAAAGACACAAGCTTGTGTTCAATTTTGTTTTACTGCTTCCCTATTTCTCCTATTCCTATTACACTCTGGAACACTCGTTCCTGTATGTTGCTAAAATTAAAACACTATTAAAAATGCAAGCAGAATGGTAACGCACGCATGTGCAAGCATCACACACGAAACTCCAACTTAAATTGATTCCTGGGTATATAGCAAATGATACAGTATATACACATTTATTACCTAATAGTTTCTAGAAGAGCAACTGAACATAAATTTTATAACACAGAAAAATAAATATACACCCTGTATTGTACTTGTCCTTGATCAAGCAACATATTTATACACTAGTTTCTATAACTTAACGCTGTGTAACAGCATTTTAAAATTACAAAAGAAGGTATCTATTAGGAAATTATCTAACCATATTGCTCTTCAATACACTTATGTAGACAATTCAGACTTGAAGTAAACTTCAGGAAATTGCAGCTTTTGTTAGCCCACAAATGGCTATAAACTTTTCCTTTCAAGTAGATTCTTGGAAGTTTTGAAAGGGGCTGCCTTAATTCAGTCTGTAAAGGTGCTCTATATAGTTATATTTTCATTTATAAAATTTTGTAGAAGTAGTGGAAAGGATTTTCTTGTTGCAACATAAGATCATGTTTAACCTCATGTTTTTATTCTATGCGGGTTATACTTGCTTCATGAAAAACGAAGACACTGAGAGGAAGATAAGGAGATTTTAGTAAAACACTGATTACAAATTCTGTGGCTTGAACCAAGGCTCTCCTAAGGTTTAGAAATCACTGAGTTTTCCCTTTCCCCCTTTTTTTTTTGTTAAAATAAATCTCAGGGCTTGTTTACAAAGTGCAGAATCATTCACTTGACGAAGTGACATGAAAAGGAAGTTACAGTGGCACCATCCCATTTACCAGCTGCACCTTCATTTCTTGAAGGCTGTTCATGATCTTCTTCTGGTGACCGACAAGAGTCACTCCAAGCCGTCTCAAATCCCTGTATGAAGAAAGCACACATTGGATGTATGTATTGATTCAATTGGTAGCACACCTCAATACTTTCACGCTGGCAAAGATACAAACATTTTGCAGAAGCTAATTAGATTACAATCCTATATGAGACATCGATATGATACAATCCGATATGAGACATATCGGGTCCAATTTTCAAAGGCAGGCTTCAAAATTGTACCTTGAAAATCTGTTCGCAGTCAAAGAAATATTTAATATAAGGACTGATATAAGATATAATTGCCCCCCCACCTCATCTTTTGGACATCATTATTTTGGTGGCACAGATTAGTGGAAAAATAAATTTTCACGTTAACCAATAACATATTTAAATTAAAGGTACAATTTCATTGAATAATTTTGAAAATGTGGACCTACAACAGGAATAAGAACTTTTTTGTTTTGCTAGAAGAAATAGGCATAAAATATACTTTAAAATTTTTACAGTTAAGCAGTCAAAGATCATACTCTTCAAATGACTCAGTCAGTACAATCATTTTATGTAACAGATTATCTTTATGGGATAATGATCACTACATTGCTATCAGAACACTTCCAAATATGTAACACCTTGGATTGAGAGCAACTTGTTCTGCGAGTGTTTTGCAAGACGAGCAAATATTTCTAATAAATTTTAATTGGATAAAGGAGCAATGTTTTGCAATGCCAGTAGTACATGATACCAAATGTCACATGATCACAACTGAGCCAATGCTTCTTGAAATTCACTTTAATATACAAGTGCTTTGGATTACAAGCATGTTTGTAGAATGAATTATGCTCGCAAACCAAGGTTTTACTGGTATTTTATTTTTATTTGGAACCCAAAATACCAGAGTTTTCCTCCTTTACCAAATAATATCTAGGCTCTCTTGGCATTTAGAGCATTCTGAAGATTACACACTATCAGAAAGTCTTTTCAACCAAGATATATTTTTACTGTTTCCTTTAAACAAGCTTATTCAAAAGAAAATTATAAATGTTTAGATTTCTAAATTAATAGTGTATTATGGAGTTCAAGGTCAGGGCCCATGGTTCCTAATTGTTATTTCATAGGAAATTCAGAAATTCTATTCCCTTGAGGTACATATTTGGCAAATAAAATTATTCAGGTATGTTTGGCAAATAACAACATTAATTATAGGAAAAAAATAAAAATTTAAGATTTTTAGGTGACCAAACTGTTTGCCATGTTATATTTCTTCAGATAATTACCTTATTGAACACATTATGGTAAAAGAATATTTGTGCATTCAGTAAATGTATTAACTTCAGATTATCTTAGACTTCCTTAGAATTGAAGACAATGACATTAGAATCATTATATGTAAAATTGGATAGCTTTAGAAACAAGTAAATCTCTTAATTATCAGAGGATAGAAATTTTAGAAATGGGTATTTAGGCTCTACCTATATTAGTATTGGAAATAATTGCTTATTTAAATAATATCTTAGGTTTCTTTGCCCCTTTATGTTTCATTGGTTTTTTATGAGAGTTTCAGGAAATGGAAAGTAGCTAGAAAAAGAAGCAATTGATACTTATGGTGGCAACATAGTTCTTTCTCTCTTAGAATTGAACATGAGAAAATATTAAAACTATAAGACATCAGTGTAAAAAATATATTTATATTATATTATATTTTATATTATATATTTATTTATAATGGTAGCCATGGAAGATAATCAGCAAAAAGAAAAAGAAAACAGTAAAAATTCACTTTGAAACAAAATCACTATTGTTGGTTATGAAATAGACTATAAAATAGTGAGTTACTGACTAGCATGGGAATAAATTTCTCTTTTCAACTACATCAGAACTTCTTAGCTTTTCCCCTGTTAACATTATGGGATAGATAAGTCTTTGTTTCAAGGGCCATCCTGTGCATTATAGAATATCTAGCATCATCTCTGGCCTCTATCCACCAAATACCAGAAGCATTGCACTACTGTTGACCCTTTGTGGTTACAAGACAAAACTCCTGCCATATGTCCCCTGAATAGCAAAATCTTCCCTAGTTGACAACTATTACACTAATATAAAAATAATAAGTGACAATTAAGATGTCCTCTTCCTACATGCTGGAAAAATACATAACTCTATGATAATAGATTTCTGTTAATCTTTCATGGATGAGAAAATGAAGTTTACAGAATTTAAATCACTTGAGTAGATGACACAGCTAGTGGGTGTCAGGGCTAGTACTAAAACCAGGAACCTGATACCAAAGTCCATACTCTTTAAAAATTTCTCATTACTCTGAGATCTGATTTTGAAAAAAGTACTTTAAATTACAATAATTTCCTCATGAGGAAATGAGAACTCTGTAGCTATAACATCAAATATCCAAAATTCTAAAGAAAGACAATATTTAATGAAGGAAGCTGAACACATACTTCTTTGAGGCTACGGTAACTCAATCTATACCTCATGGCAATTTCAGTTATGAGCTAATCTATACTTCATGGCAATTTCATTTTACTTCATGGCCGGTCACTAGCATAATTTGGACCTACGTCAGGTGAAAGGGATGAAAATTTCTTAACCTGAAAATAATCATTCTCTGCTAGAGAATTTAAATAATTAGTAATTGAAATGGAGTTTTAAAACATATGTTTTATCATATGCCTTATAAACCCACAGGTGATTCTGACAAATACCCATTTGAAAGTACTGATGCTATAGATACATACTTAGACTGCACAATTCATATGGCTAAACCAATTATTAGGAATGAGCTTTTGAAAATAATCATCACAACTTATTCTGAAAGACCTGAAAAAGAAATTATAGGCTTCCCACTGAAACAGCCTGGATTTTGAATATATAATACCGAAATCTTAATTTAAAGTGTGTGTGTGTGTGTGTGTGTGTGTGTGTGTGATGTGCATACATGCGCCCCACATTCCAAACTTGGTTGTTTCACTGATATCAAATCACTGGTTTGACTTATTTTTATTTCCCTTTCTTAATTATGTAGTAGCTATATTATACGTAAGTATAACTTCATTCTCTGAAAATAACTTGACCGCAAGAAAGACTCTGGTTCAGTGTTTTTGAAATTTAAAATTTTTATGACATCTATATCCTGCTAAAGAACACATGTTTTGAGGAATTGTATTTGAGTAATAAATGCTGTTATAGAGCTTGTGTTCATAGGCAAATACAATCTTTCTTCAAATTTCATACATCTAGATTTTGAGTTAAATTTGTGTAAATTTTTCCAGTGTGTTAAATATAAGATTTCTTTCAAGGTCACCTTATAATATGATTATCCCCTAAGATGCATACAGAAGGTCAGACCACTGAAATTCTCTCTTCCTCCCTCCCACCTCCTCCTTTCCATGGAAGAAATGGAATTATAAAAACACGACACGGCATTTTATACATTGCCATAAATTATGTGTGTCTTTAATGGAATGCTGATGTTTTAAAAATCTGACTTGTCATTTCAAAAGCTGTCAAATTAATGTGCAGAGATTTAGAAAATCGCATGAGTATAATGCATGCAATGTCCATATACCTTTATGCAGTGTGATTTTCAGTGAAAAGGTGAGAGAGAAATAAGATCATTTATGCAAGTTAAAGTTGTTCTCGGCAGCAAAGTAGTTCCTTCAAAACTTGTATTTAATATTCTTCTAATTATATTACAAATGACAAAATAGCATTAGAAAAATGTTTTCAGTAAAGGTTTATTCCAATATTGCTAAGTGCATTAATGTATTTTAAGTAGTTTTGCTTCATACTTTCATGACTTCTAAGCATTCCTATTTTACTCTTGTACTGCCAAGTACATATTGAATGGTCAATTTAGCAGTAACAATGTGAGAGAAATTTGTTAAAAATTAAAGTATTTAACATTCGATAATGAAGTTGCTGCTCTACTTACAGTGTTTGCTGAAAAGTTTTTTGAAAATGATGCAAGATATGCTATTTTACTCATCTCATTTTTCTATATAGGAAATTTTACCCAAGGTAAAGTTATAAATGTGTCTCTTTTATAAATATTACACTAAATGTATCATGATCATGTGTAATCTTAAGTAATACCCAAAGCCAATTCTAATGATGATAAACTATGATTCAGCATAGGCTTATGAATTTAAACATAATAAGAGGAGTATTGTTACATAAAAAATAACTTGGCTTTTGTCAACAAAACAATATCAGTTTTAGAAAAGCTGCAAATATAATGAACTGGCATTGATGGAATTACATTTCAGCATATTTTCAAATGTTACTCTATAATATTAAACAATGGAAAACACTGATATTATGATACTAAAATGGCAGAATGAAAAACATAGAATAACAAGAGGTGTCTAGTTGATATTGGAACAACTCTTGATTATTCAGGATTTAGTTCACCCATCTGTGGATTAGTCATTCCCTCACTACTCCTCCCTTCTGCTTTACACACCTGTTAGCCATATCACTGGTATTTACCCCAGCAACACTGGCTGGATAGGAGAAGGGAGAAGAGAGATTAACAAATATTCACTAAATTTCAGTGTTTATTCTTGTTGTCATAATTTGATCATGCCATTAATGGTATGCTTGAAATTTTTTGGTTCATTTCTAGATTCCTAATAATCATTTATATATCTACTATACAAGATAAACACATTTATATTTGGCAAAGATTAACCATGTTTGGTCATGATTTTCAATGAGTGAGACATAGTGATGGTTGGACTAGAAACTTTAGCTTAATTATGTAGAATGAAGAGGATAATAAGTACTCCCATGTGTATTTTAGGTGTGTAATACATTATTCATAATGTCTTTATTGATAAGATAAAAACTCTGCTTGAATTGGTGTGCATAAATTTTGGCCCTAGATTTGTGAAACTTCCATTTTAGTAGTTGAAGGCCCCATTTGAATAAATGATACTAACATAAACCTCTTCAGTTTACACACAATTGGCATAATATTTAAATTCACTGGATTTTGTTCGTCTTCTGAATAATCAAAAGTTGACAGTGCTGGTCTGACAAGAAGTTTTAAAAAGCAGCGGTAATACTGTCCTTAATACAGGTTTTTGGATTCAATTTGCAACTCACCTCAAGCTTAACAATTCCCCCTGTCAACCACAATTCACTGCATTTACACACCATAGTACAGATTGCATCATTACTGCCACAACAATTGTTCTGTGTATTGTACACAGAATAGCAAAGTTTAGGCACAGAGATGGCAGACAGAAACATCTAAAGTTGAAAACCACATTGCCGAACACATTTTAACTCTAAGATTGTTAACCTGTTCATTTTCTTTCCACATTAAGCCATATATGTATGTTACTGGCAAGAAATAAACAAAGAAAAGAAAGAGTAAGAAGAAAGAACGAAAGAACGAAAGAAAGAGAAAAAGAAAGAAAGAAAGAAAGAAAGAAAGAAAGAAAGAAAGAAATCACAAACAAAATTAAACCTTTATGATGGAAAATTTTTATCAAAGTCAGCAGTTCTGAAAAATTGTAATATTTTCTCTCCCTTTTTTTGAACCCAATATAAGAACAAATTTGATGGCATAAACTCTAACATATTTTTCTAATTTAATTATATGGAAATTTGATCTTTTGCTTTATATTAATTGATCTTAACTGCACTCCCCCAAGTATTTATTACAGGTATACTTCCAGTTCTCAATTTCTATTATTCCTTGGCAATAATGTGGACGATAATATTTATTATATTATTATAGCATATGCAACCTCCATAAAATTAGTATTTAAATATTGGGTAAAGGCCATGTGTAAAAAATCATTATCTTAAATGTTTAAGAGCTTGTCTTTGTCTTTGCTGATATCCCAGCTCCTTTGCCGTGTGCCTTTAATAATTATTTTGGTGAAAGGCGAGCAAAATACACAGATAGTCTTTTTTGTATATTCCTGACCAAACAAGTAACTGATGACTCACTGTTTTGTGAGTTATTTAAATAACATTTTGATAAATGTGTTCTTGCCAAACAGGAAGAATGTGGTCAAAACCACAATAAACAAGAGGACATATATTTAAAGGTCTGGTACTCCAAGGAATCAGCTTCAATGGATTTGAGGTTTGCTGGCTCAGTTCATGGTAAAGAATATGTTTATTGGCCCAGGAGTCTGAAGCAACTGATACATGGAGACAAACATCTCTGAACAAGAAGATTTTAGCACAGTTTCCAAATTTCACTTTACACTTCTGGTTAAGGTAAATGAACCAAAAGACAAAATATCAGAAAAGAGGCAATATAGCCAGAGGCAACAAGATAGCAGAGTAATGGAGACAAAGAGAAGAAACTGAACCAAGTAGAGAAAAATTGATCAGATAAAAACTACCAGAGAATAGAAAAAGGTTGGAGAACCATAATTAGAAGAGAGAAGAAGACTTTAAGTCTTTAAACAAAACATACAAAATGAGAGTTTGGGGATAGAGGAGCTGACAATAAAGATGAGCGAAAATAATTAAAATCAATAAATGAAATGTTAAAATACAATGCTAAGATATTCAACATATTTCTAGTATTTGGGGGCCCCAAAGAGATAAAATAAAACAGAGGTAGTTAATGCAAAACCATTATTTGTGATTAAAATTATTCTGTGAAGGGAGGAGCAAAAAGATAGTGGAGGTATATATATACATATATACATATATACATATATATATATACACACACACATAGGTATATGTGCTATTTTAATAAAAAAAGAGACATCATTTAATGCAAATAATTTTATTATATATTTACAAGTAATCTGACATTGGGTAGAAGAAATACCTACAGTATCATTTTAATATAAAATGACAAATGACTTTAATAAATTAAAATGACCATTTTTACTGAAAAATTAAATAGCAATCATGTAAAAATAGTTTTAAATTATCAACAAAATTTTGTTTACTATTTTAAATATAGCACAAATGAGTTCTTTGAGTGTTGAAAGAAATAATGGGCAAAGCATACGTGTCATCAAATAGATACAATTTGGAGGCGATGTTGAAGATGACATTCAGCAACATAAGAGAGCATGCTGAGTAGTGATTTTAGGTCCAGCATTATAGGGATGAGGATAAGAAATGTTGAGAATGTGACATTAACTGGTGACAAATGATGGTACCCTGTTACCTTTCGTGTGGACTGGCAGTGAGTTCAATGAGTCAAAGAATGCCAGAATAGAAATGGTGAGTGCTCAGTGTTAATATTATGTGAAGTAATGGAATAAGGACTGTGGTTTAGTGCTTTAGAATGTTCTACCATGTTCTAATCCTTACAACAATATTTTAACCTTTGAATCTGTAGGTAATTTAAAGTAAGTTGTCATCATATTCATAGGTTAAAACATTATTCATGTTAATGTAAGCTAGATGGAACCACCATAACAACAGTTAATTTTCACAAATAACAAATATTAGGCTAAAATAATTACACATACAGAGTATATAATAAAATACAAACAACTTACAACCTTAAAGAATTTAATGCTTAACTCTAGTGATTTTTATTTAATAAGATTTGATAAATTTTATCTTAAACGTGCAAACAGAAAAGGGCACAATTGGTTCCACTGAGATTGTACCAAATAACAAATCAGAGGCAGAATCTAATATATCCTTGGATTACAAGAATATAAGGTGCACCACTTAGAGATTAAATGAGATTCCTGCCTGGGAAGCTTTGTTTAAGCTGTTGCTACCCGGGTATTCATCATAGCCCAAATTTGAGAATATGTTTTGCTGTTATGTAGGACTAGCCACACCAATTGTGCTTACAGTTTGTTTTGTAATTACATTCATATAACATAGGTTCCAGTATAAAAACTTCATCAAGAAAACATCGTTTCCACAACACAAAATACCAGTATTTTGCCAAGGAGCTGTTATTCCAATTATTCAAATATTCAAATGCTATTTGTTTGAAGCAAAGAAGCAAAGATACTGGCCACAAGTAGCATTAACCATGCAGTTGTTAACAATACAGGCTAAAAAAGAAGAGGCTTCTTTGAAAGCTGTCACACATGGGCAAAGGTTAACTGATTTCCCTTGACCTCATCCAGATTGGATTCCAAACAATTTTTCTCGCCCCAGCAATTATGTAAAAATTATCAGAAAAATTACTCACTCCAAGGTCACCTGAGCCACAGCGTCCATTGAACTGTATCCATTTTCCATGAAAATCTCTGTATACCGGCCCATTTTGATTGCTTCTAGCCATTCACCTACTGATCTGTAGGCCCCAGATCCCAGTGGGCCATGTTCTGCCAATAAATTAGATACCCTAAAACACAGAGCACACCAACATTAAAAGTAACATTTTCATGTCTCTTATTATAAATTGTAATATTGGCTCACTATCAAGGGATTTTTGGGTTTATGGAAGAAAATAATTTAAAATATAGAACACAAACTTAGTCTATTCAGATTTTTTTCTACTCATAGTCAATGAAAACTTATGATGGCTTAACAAGTAAATGTTCTGTAATATAAAACATTAGCTGAAAATTCCATTAGATGTATTTACTTCCTCCTATTGTATTTTGTTTATAAAAATAATACAGAAAATGCTGCCAAAATTAGATATGAGGGATAATTTGTGTCAGCCCAATTGTTCCTAGACATTGCTAGAGAAACTCATGCTCGTTTAAGCTAATTTCTCAGGAAGTCCAGAAGTTATTTATCCTGTATTTTACACTCTTACAAAAATGTGCTTGTTAACTTGGCCCAGGAGTAATAGAATTTTGAAAACAAAATGTAACCCCAAATACTTTAGAAAACTGAATGGGATTAACCAACCAGGAGATACTCTTAGCTGTACTAGACTCATATTTTTTGTCCAGTAATAATAATGATACAATTATGAGAACCATTTCTGGAAATACATCCGAAGTAAATGACTAGGAAAAATGACAAAAAGTACTTGTACCATTTTTTACTAGTGGGAATGAATGCCAAAAACAATTTAAATGTCCATCAGGGGGATTTGCCTCAGTAAATTTCAACCATAAGATATAGGACAAATACATTTCTTTTGATTCATTGTCTCTGCACTTTCTCACACTCTGTTTACACTTCAACCTATTCCAGTATATTTCCTCCCAAACCAATTCTATAAAAATTTCTCTCACTGTGGTGAGCAATGATTTTTATTTTGCCGAAATCTGTAAATATTTCCTATCTGCAAAATGATTGACT
Source organism: Lynx canadensis (assembly GCF_007474595.2). Taxonomy (NCBI): domain Eukaryota; kingdom Metazoa; phylum Chordata; class Mammalia; order Carnivora; family Felidae; genus Lynx; species Lynx canadensis. Next base: position 153,015,284 of record NC_044306.2, on the reverse strand, counting down.
CCTCAGAAATTTTCAACATCCACCTCCACCACCTCTCTTTTGAATTCCTATATTGTCTCACAAAGTTTTGAATAATTCTCTCTTTCTTGGCTACCAGGACATTGAATTTCCCTTGGCATCTTTTAAACCTCCTTTGCTGATTACTCCTTTCCCTGGCTTTAAAATTTGGCTCTGTATCTTCTCAGCTCAGGCTAAAATTCCACTCTAGGTAATTTTACCCATTTTTATGCTTCAAGTGGCATCTATTTTTCTCCAATTTTTACCCCCAGCCCAAGTGTCTCATGTATTCCTGTAGCTACTTATACCTCCATATTTCTCATAGGAATATTGCCCCAACATGTCTGAAACCACACTTGTCATCTTTTTCACACCCAATTCCTCCTGCAGTCTTCCGCGTTCTAGAATATGATACAACAGTTCACTCCTTCCTTGTCCTCAGTCCCCTCACAATCAATCATTATGTGTACTATCCATTCTACTTCCAATATATCACATATCTGATCACTCCTCTATCTCACTTGTTGCCACTTTAGTTCAAGACATCATCATGGCATATCTGCTAACTACTCTAGCCTCTGAGTTATCCTCTAAATTCTATCCTCACTCTCTGCTGCACAGCCAAGGTTCTTTTCTAATGTTTTTTATTTTGTTCAATATCTTCCTCCTCCAATAGTGTGTTGTTCAATGCTGTATACTCAGCACCTATCCCACAGGATGACATGATGTGGACATGAACATGAATCTGAACATGAATATTGGCTGAATAAATGGGTATCTTGTGATTTGTAGCCTTTAAGTAATAGGAGTCAAAGATTTTATGAAGGTAGAAATACAGAAAAAATAGTTGGAGAGTAGGATCTTGAAGTTGACATTATGGAGGAGTTGCAATTTTTAGTAACAGCAAAATCTAGAACATGACGCTGAGAAGGAGAGTTCATGGTAGGCTAGAGACCAAAAATGAGAGATATTCAAACATCATCTACATGGCTACTGAAATCACCAAGCTTTGTGACATGGGTGAGAATAAATACAGGTTAAGACAATGACTAGGAGCTAACATCTTCTAGAATTAGGATTTGTAGATGACCGAATAAAAATGGCTAGTAAGTGCTATAGTCTTCAGCCAAATCTGTTTAAATGAAACCTAGCAAGATGATTCTATATATTGCACACACACACAAAAAGAAAAAAATTTGGAGACTCTTAAACTGTTCTTAATCTATAATGATATCAATATAAACTAACACAATTTAGATCATCAAAATGTCTCTTTATGATTTCTTTTCTTTAGGTCCCTTTAGACAACATAATTCAAATAAGTAGATGAAAGAAATGCTTACATTTTTACATGACAATAAATAACTTAAAGGCAGATATTTCAGTAGAAACATAAGGAATATTCACTAAGAAGATAAATTCTCCAGTTGCTACTACAGAAAGTTAATGATGCTTGAACAGAAGTTGAAGTTTCATTCTTCATTTGTATTTAAAAATGACTTTTTGCCTAATAAACAAATGTTATGTCAGAAGCATAGAACTTATGTAACTTTATCAACAGATTGTTCCTCATTTAGTTCATGCTAATAGGAGGCCAATTTGGTTACACTTTTTGTAAAAATAAAGATCTGACTCAAATATAGTGAAAATAACATTCTGGCAATTTTTCTTAAGTATAGAGTCAAACTGATTTATTTTTTTTGTGAGGATAATTCTGTAATTTATCACATCAAAGAGAAAAACATGTTTTACAAATATGTAACATTGTTTAAATATATTCATGTGCATTCAGAAAAATTGTTTTAAATATTCATTCGTGGGGCGGCTGGTGGCTCAGTCGCATAAGCGTCTGACTCTTGGTTTGGGTTGAGGTCATGATCTCAGGGTTGGTAAGATTGAGCCCTGGGTCATCAGGCTCTTCACTAATAGCACAGAGTCTGCTAGGGATTCTCTCCCTCCTTCTCCCTCTCCCTCTCCTTCTCTCTCTCTCGCTCTCTCTCTCTCTACATAAATAAATAAACTTAAAAAATTAGAAGTAAAAAAGTAAAAATGCTCATTTGTTTCACACAAATTTATTCATTTACCAGTTTTAAGTTTTGTTCCAATTGCACAGTAAGTGATTCACCAAATATCTGTGTACAACCAGATAGGAGCAAAGAATCTCTAAAGGAGTGGTCATTGTTTATAAAATATGGCAGACACTAAAGTCTATTATAAAGAAACCAAAGAGTAATTATTGTTAGATATCTCTGGTTTAAGTCTATCAGTGCTTACCTGGCTATCTCTATGATCTTATAATTTTATTTTGACCCATCCACACTAATGTGAGATCCAAAACACATGAAAATACACACATTTGAGTTTTTTATAATGTTATCTGAACTTGGCTATAGTTAACATTTTACTGAAAGTGGCATTTACACTCGTAGATGAGGCATAGATACTTTTAATTTGATTATTTATATTTCATTGTAAGAGAGTAATATTACGCAAAAACTGTATTTAAATAAATTAGTGTCATACAGATCTATAGATTAACGTGTGTACTGAAATGATGTTATTGATTTAATATTCATGGCATCAAGTTGAATTAGCTACATTAGGAAAAGCTCTCAGGTCTGGCTTTTTACCTGCTCGATGCATTCACCAGCGTCTTCAAGCTACTTGGGTTACGTATCAGCTTATCCAACATGTTGACAATTTCATCAAACTTGGGCCTGCTATTTCGGTCTTTCTGCCAGCAATCCAGCATTAACTGGTAGAGAGCAGCAGGACAGTCCATGGGGCTTGGCAGACGGTAGCCTTCCTCCACTGCTTTAATCACCTGCATAAAGCAAAACAGAGCCATACTCAACACCACAAACAGTACAGAATAGCTCGAGAAATTTCCTACTATCCAACTTTCATTCTGTCTTAGTCTTACTCTTGCACTGATAACCAGCATCGTTCTCTCTCAAATCTCTGATTACTTCTATTTGGTGCAAAATAAAACAACAATAACAAAAAGTAAATATGTTATCACAATGTAAAAAGATTTTCTTCACATATTATAAAGAAAATAAGTGGTAATCATTTTTACATAAAATCTTGATGAAGGGTGATTTGTAACATTAACTGACATAAAAATAATGTTCATGTTTTATTTATTTATCCTTGCATTCTGGAACCAAATAGGCATTAGAGTTTTTTAGTGATTTCTCTGAAAAGTTAATGTCTTTGTAATGAAAAATTATGGGCAGATCCACGTTTTTTAAAGCAATAGAACTGCAATTTTACTTCAAAAGAGACTTTTGGAGGGTAAATGATGGATAAGTCAAAGGCTAAATTAGCATAACTGTCTCATGTATCATTTAATAATGTCAGAGTCTGGCTGTTTATTATCATCTACTGATTTCTGTCAGGAATTTGGAATGACTGCATAAGCAGCACAGGCATTACAAACATCATCGATTTTAAATAAAACCACACATGTGAGTATTGTCTAATTGTGAAATTGTTTCATCAAAAACATTCATAATGTTGCTGCTGCCATCAAAATGTCTAACTACAGAAGAAATTCATTTATGCTTCTGAACATAATGCAGGTTTTGTTCTAGAAAATTCAAATATTTAAGTGATCCCCAAATCAATACTAATAAACATAGTTCTCAAATTCCTGTTGTGGATATTTCCTTAACTATTAATTACATTTTTTGAGAAAGACTTTAGATTTGATTTGACAAATGAAAAAATATATGTGATGATTAGAATAGGAAATTTACAAAAAAAATCTTGCAAGATTGGAACAAAACAGTCTCTCAATGGTAAAGAAAATGGCACCTGCACAAAAGCAGGAGCACATAGAAAGAAGATGAAATGGTATATTTAAGGGAACTTTATGGCCTAGAGGCAGCAGGTAGAGAGAAAGTGTTTAAGTTCAAACCTTTCACACTGGATGTTTGTTACTATTTACTTTGGCTAAACACATTCATGGGGGGAGAGAATGTTGACAAGTATAATTTGGGGCTTGTTTTGTTTGGAGTGCATGGGGAACACCCAGATGATACTTGGCAGGAATCTGGTTAGGGTACAGGAGATATTTGAGATGAAAATGTAAATGTGAGAGTCATCATAACTTGGTTATAGCTTGCATCCAGGTGTGGTATATATCTACCCAGGAAGGGCATGAAATAAAAGTTCCTGACAAGCACAAATAGTTAAGTTCAGGCACTTCAAGGACTCAAGGACTCCAAAAAATAAATGGTCAAATAACTGAATAACTATGAATGAAACTCCTGAGAGTCACTTACCACTTAAGTTAATTTAACTCAAAAACAGCATAAAAAATTAAATGGCAAACCATGGTAGAAATTATTACAAAAACTAAAACATATGGTTAGCCTCTTTAACGTGTTAAAAGTGGATGCATATTGAGAAATAACATGATAAAACAACAGATTCATGAGGAACAGATATTAATCAAAAATTTATAAAAGAAAAAAATGCTAAATAAATTTTGAGAAAACATTTATTCTCACTGGTGATCAATAAAAGAATAGATAGTGAAAGAATAAAAAGTACTATTTATAATTATATATTAATAAAAGTTCATTTATGTATTAGTTTGCTTATTAGAAGACTTCCCATTGCTGATGATAACAGCAATAGCAGTTATCTTTAATAACGTGAGTACCAAAATAAAATGTCCTAATACAGTTTGTCACGAAATATTTCAGTATGCAGTGAGAACAGTGATTTTTACTTATTTAAAACCTGATTTGTTTCATAATGAATTTTCCCCAAAGCTGCTACCAATAAGCTCTCTTTTTTCTTTAATGCTTATGCTTTTTAAAATATTGTCTTTCTTTCACTGAGTAGCTAGTCTTCACATGTGACTGTGAAATGAGTAAATGAAACCAAGCCACTAGTTTTAAAGGAATTTTATGAGTTATTTGATTTGAGATGTTATTTCTAGACTATATTACTTAATCAACTTTATTTTCAGGCAAATTTATAAATAGAAATATAATACCATGTCTCTAAGTTAACCTCAGTACTTGGTCCAGGAAATTAGGTCATTGAATTTAATTCTAAATTCATCTTTAGAATTTATCTTCAAAATATATTTAAACTATAACTTGAGATTTTTATATTCCAACATATTGAATTTTGTTTTTCATTTTTAACTACACTCCCTTCATAGTTTGGGGGAGAAATGAATGTATTAGTGCTCTGGTGGTTTGTGAAATGCTTGAAATATATCAAAGTGCAATTCAGGCTATTCATTTTATTACACAGTTTATAATGTATAGCTAAATGAATCATAATCTCCATTGACTTTCTTATTACCATTACATTTGTTAAGGTAGACAGTTGAGATAAACAAAGGAAAGAAAGAGAAAAAAGAAACAGACAACCAGAAGTTTTACAGATTATCTGGCACCAGTTCATATGGGCTACATCTGAAATGTTATTATAAGCTACGTGTTTTCTTGGCATTGACATGTAAATCAGTCGTCTAAACACAATTTTAAAAATGCTGCTTCTCTTAATACATGAAACTTCAATACTGAGCACCCGATATGGCACTATTCACTTGGTGGCCAGTTGACTTCACTGGGCTTCATCCTTTCAGGTACATATACCTATTCTGGGTACGATTTGCTTTTGCTGCCCACAGAGCCTCAACCACCATTACAAGCTTTGCAATACTTGATCCACAAACACTGAATCCCACAAAGCATATCACTCAATGAGGGCACCCACTTCCTAGCGAAGAATGTGTGAGTATCGAATACTCAGTGATGTACAGGTAAATATTTAACAACAGGCTCTCCTTGGTGGGGGGAGGACATATTGTATCGTTTACTTGTTTACATGGTATAAATACTCCCTCCAGGTCGATTGCAAACTGTCAACATGATCTCATTCTGAAAATCTGCTAGCTGGTACAAGGGTGGTTCCAGCAACCACTGCACCTAGTACATCATAAATTCATCCATAAGGCATTTAAGCTGCTTTCACACAGTTGGGGCAGGGAAAAATACTGCCTAGGTGATACACTTGGGACTTCTTGTTACTCTTTTGTAATAACTGTGGCCTGAAAAGGCTAACCCCCAAGAATGAAAGATGGATCCAGGCTACTAGTTCAGCCACCATGACCTGCCATATTGATAAATGAGGGGAATCCAGAATGGATAGTGAAGGAAGGAGAGGCAAAGGACAAGGTGAGGTCCTGAGATCAACTGAAACCACAGGGACTACAGTTCAGTTCATAACCTGCCTCTTCTGAGTTTCCACTTAGATAGAAAAACCCATAGAATCATGAAACAGATGCTCCTGGAACCTGTGTGGGGAAGTAGGTCCGTGCTGCAAAAGGTGAAGAGCATGGAAATCATGAAAATTTGTCTCTCAGATCTTTACCTGCTGGATGCTAATTAATCAACAACCCTTAACCCTAAACTTTCTAAAACCATCATCACATTTACACCAAAGCCAGGCTTTGCAAAGGTTACTTCCAGTCAATTATTGAGCATGGCAGTGATAATAAGATAGGCTCATTTCTATGTGACCCCTATGACAGACAATGTTTTCACGGTCTGACATCTCTCCCAGCTATCCCGCATTCCTCTTCCTTACAAGAATTTCTCCTTAATAATACTAATGTATATCTAATTCCTTCTTGGAATAGGTTTCTTGCAGGACCTAGACTAGCACAGGCATTATATCATAAGCACTACACCACAAATTGTACATATAATATCTATATTCATCATCATCATATATTTGTAAGATAAGAACTATTATATGCATTTTATAGATGAAATGTACGAGACTCCAGAAGGTTAAGTAATTGCCTGTATTTACACAACCAAGAAGTAGCAGTGGTAAGATTTACAGGCAAGTCTCTCTGGCAAGCAAACCTGTGATCTTCCCATCCTGATGCTGAGTCTCACCATTGGAATTAGAAATAACTACCTTCCAACTAAATAATTTGGGAGAGTTATAGATCTCACTCCATGGAATCAGATTTCTTGCTCCACAAGAAAAAAAAATATCTACAATTAAAATGTGCTATTTTGGAAAGGAGTACATTCTTCATCACAGGAGATGTAAAAATGTAAGTTGGATAACTGAGTGGCAGGAATTTTGTAGGCGGAATTTGAGCATCAGTAGTGTGTTTTGATTAATTAAATTTAACTAAGGTGTGAGCGCCTATGTTGCTAGGTATTTACTTGAAATCTCACACATGAGTCATTTTGTTACTGTGAGATATGAGGCTTTTCAGAAGTGACTGGAGTTTAAGAATATATTCTTGGAAATAATCTCAGATACCAAGAAATAGTTCTGGATATACCCATTTTTTTTGTAGGATTTATTTTCTGTTTCCAATATTATTAAAGATATATAGAGTATATCTTTTTCTTAGTACATCAATCTTAGATCAGTAGCATTCCAGAGATTAAAGACATCTTAAAAATCCTCTATTAAAGTCCATTCCCTTTGTAATCATTGAAATTGACCAAGAGTTATAGATTCCAAAATGACTGGCTTTTAGTTCAAGATTTTTGGTTTTTGTTTTTGCTGTTGTTAAATAGAAAGGTACAGGACTTTTGAACTGAATATGGATATTTCTTTATGTATCGCTTACTCCAAAGGGATAAGAGTTGAAATGAGGTTACCAGTCACTAAAATAATTGCTTTTCTCTCAGTGCAGGCAGTATTATCCTTGCAAGACTAATATTATCTTCAAAGACCAATATTTGTCAAATACACTCATTGTAGATATTATTATACTGAGGCTATTAAGTCAAATAATTTGTTCACTGTCAAATCTTGGTAATTTTCAGTATTTATATGGGACCTAAGTTCCTCACACTTTAATTATAACATGCTGTGTGTTATCATAAAATATTCTTTTTGTTTTACCATAAAATATTTCAGAAATATAAGATATGTGTATCTTTTTTTGTCCCATCAGAAATTACAACAAAGAATAGAAGGAGGACGAGAGTCACGCCCCGTACAAAGTAGGCTGACATCCTTTTGGGGTCAAAAATTCTTCCTGCCTTAGAGTAAGATGTAGGCCAGCAGAAATAGTAATAGAAAACAGTCAAAAAAAGAACAAAGAACAAAAGTAATTCTAACATAAGAAGACTGAAAAACAGATAAATGAGTTTCTAAAACATTTTGTAATCTATGTGCTTAGTGTAGTCTACATATTCATATATTTCCCAATAAATGCAAGAGTAAAACACTGTTACTAAGCATAAAAATGCAATGCAATTGAGTCTCTTTTTATTTGGGTCTGGATTTTAAGTTCAGAAAAATGTTGCCATTTAAAATGTTTGCTATCAATAAAGAAGCCTCTACTGACCTCAGGATATTATCTTAGCTTCCTAAGCTTGAATCAGAGTTCATGGTCTGAAATTATCTTCATCATTCTGGTTTATTTTTATGATGTGCTGTTATGTTTTTTCTCTGTGATGACAGAGGCAATCCTAAATCAAAATAAACTCACTGCAGCATTCTGTCCCCTTGACATGGTGGAAGATCTCCTCTGGGAGATTTAGAATATTCTGCATGTCTTGGCAGTGTAATATTTTCATGATGCAAAGCCTTTTAAGAAGTAGATAGTATCTGGAATGTAGAGATTATGGGATATATCATTCAAAACACCAAATCAGTACTTCTATTTTGCTCTCTGAGAGTTTGTTTCCAAAGAAATATTCAGTGATCATGGTGTTCAAATACAGATCTGTCATGTTTCTTAAATACAAATTTGGATAGCAATTGAGGAAATCAAACTTAGTGCTATATGTAGAAGCTAAATGCTACTAACAACTGTGAACCTGCTTCGAAAATACATAGCATCTATTGTACAATTTATTAAAAGCAGACAGAAAGATCTGCAATTTTATAATCATTTACTTTAAACCTTATCTAGATTCTTGGTAAACCTAGTCAAAGCCAAAATATTAGTTTTTATTATAATTTCCTGAGAATATTATATCAGCACTCCCTTTTATTTTCTAAATAGTTTGAATTAAAGTTATCTGAGAGTATATCAAAACTCTCAAATGGCTAAAATCAGAAAGAAAAAAAAAACGTGTCTCAAATCCTTCATACCTCCTTGTTTCTATGTCCCTCTTAGTATAATTTTATATTGTCCATTCACAATAGGCAGTGTGATTGCCCTAAATATGGGATTGGCCACTGCAACTGGCCTGATTATTGGATTGGCCAATGTAATTTTATGCTACTTGATGAGATGCAATAGGGATCATTCTTGCCCTTCAGTCACTTGACAGATAAGCTCACATCTACACTAGTCTACTGGTCTCCAGAGGAAGATGAAGGTCACGTGGATTAGAGCCACGGTATGCCAGTATAGAGCAACCAACCCCACTGCCAACATGAGCAAGCCCAGTCACGATCAACAAAAACACTATGAGCATTTACATACCATCATGTTCTACTCTGGTCTATAATTTTATTTGTGACAGATGCAACTGTATCACATAAAATTGCCAATAATGTAGATAACAATGCTACACATATCATACACTAGCTGGGAAGGACTAATAATTCTGAGTTACAGAATGAGAATTGAAAAGAAGTTAACTAGGTAAATAAGGGACCAATGTTTTCCTTGGCATGGCAGAATAAAATACTTTCACAACAATTAAAGGACAGAATGGCATTAAAATAAGTCTTAAGAAAAGTTAGAAGCCAACTGTGAAGTGCTCGGTAGTTCAAGTTAGCATTTGGCATTTATCTGGAGAAAAGTAAGTAGCAAACAGGTCTGGTCTTCCTTCAGGTTATAAAAATCCAGAGTTGAATTTGAGTTGAAGATTTTATATTCATCCAGATGGCTGATCTAGGATCATTGGTTGAAAATGGAAGGGAAGAAGCAGACATTGATTTAATTGGAGATAGTGTGGTAGTTTGGTACAAAAATTTTAGAGAATCATGGTGAAATCTCTGGTGCTACTTTTCTTATTTTTTTGTGACCTTAAGAAAGTCATTTAATCTCTCTAAATTCAGTTTCTTAACTGCAAAACAAGAATTACAATAGCATCTCTCTGATGAGAGATGCACAATAGGAATTCAATGATACAGTTTTTTTTTTAACAGCACTAGCCCTAAAATTGTAAAGCTGAAGTGAATAGATACTATGTTCTCCCAAATTTAGAGAAATATAAGCCAGCACTCCTTCCCCTAAACCAAGTGAGTAGGACACAAAGAAAACCGATTGTAGCAATTTTAGATAACTACAAAAAGGGTTCACTGCCTTGCCATAGGCTTGTTAGGGGGTGGGAATGCATTAAGCCCAATTTACTGTCACTTATCAGAGAAGAATGCTATGAAATAAGTCTTAGAAAAGCCAACGTGTGACCTTGACATCTCACCAGGAGATATTGGAAGAAGGCAGGCTGGCTGGAGCAGTCTACAACAGTAGTCCAAAAAGGGAACAATGGCAGAGCATCCAACCAGAATGGGTTTCGCTCTCAGGTGAAGTACACATGTGCACTGGACAGCAAGAGACTGTGAGATTGGGAGCAGACAGCAAGTGAGGTGAACCCTGGAAGTAAGTTGGTGTAAGACACCCTCCTCCTCTGGTGACCGTCCCCAGGGGTCCTTTCAAGAGCTCTGACACATACTTCACTAGAGAACCAACGTTTGGGTATTTGACCTGTGGGAGGCATCAACAACTAGCAAAAAAAAAAAAAATCTTGCCCTTTCTTTTCTACATACCCATCAAGGGCAATTCTGAAAAATCTAGATACAAACTTTGCCAAAGGAGGAAGAGGAGCAAAAATGGGACCATTCTTCCTTCGCTAGGTACCAAGGGTCAGGCTGGCCTTGTGGTTGTGGAAAACACTTTGAAATGGATATGGCATTGGCTTTGATTTAGACTGGACTTGAATTTTTATATCTGAAATTGAATCTTAATTACTGGCATGGGACTGTTGTTTCAACAAAATGAGGCTGAAGAGCTGTAGGATCTGTCTAATAACCCCTGAAGGCATAGGAGTGGGAGATTTTACAGAGCATGGATGAAAGAAATAATTGGAGGAAAAAAATAAATGTTTTAAATCAGTATGCTGTTGAGTTAAGATTGCTCCATATACTGGTTTTATAAAGAAGTAACGAGACAGTTGATGAAGCACTTAAGACAGTATGTGGCACATAGTTAGGGTTCAATATATGTTAGCTGCTTTTACAGTTGTTGCTATTTGAAGGGAAAATATCAAATTTCAACGTGATCCAAAATGGGAAGGCTGTATTGAATAGTAACAATGGAAAATTACAAAAGCAAAGACCAAAGAGCCATGTGTCAGGCATCACATAATAAATATTCTGAACTTGAATAGAAGAATCTTTCATAGTTTCTTTAATTTTAGGATTCTATTATTCTAAGTGTGAATTATTTTTCCATGTAAGAAAAAAAATCTGTTTTTCCCCATATTAGACAGTCCAACTCTTCTTACATTTTTTTAAATTAAAAAAAAACATAGATTATTATTTTTATCCCCTAAAAGCATCCACTATTACATCAATATCATTCATCCTTTCAGTTTGGAGTATTAGCTGTCTTTATCAAATGCAAATCATGAAAACGTGGCTGTCAGTATTCATTTCTCTGATGGCTTCTTCTTCATCTTTGAAAATAATACTGACATAAAATGAGTGAACCCATCACTATAGTACAGCTAAAACTGTCTGGCAAGGGACTAAATTTTATGTAACAGTAACTTACTCTCTTTTGTACTAACTCATTTTGAGTTTCTGCATAAAGGCTATTTCAACAACAATAAAACAGATCAGAGGATAAGCAAAGTATTTCATTTTTTTAAGCAACTGTCATTTTGAGAAATGAAAAAAGATTCTTTCTTCCAACTCAGAGAATAAAGCATTTCATTCTAAACTCGAGGGAGAGTAGTTCCATACTTACGTCTTGATTGGTCATCTCCCAATAGGGTCTCTCCCCATAAGACACAACCTCCCACATCACGATTCCATAGCTCCAGACATCACTGGCAGAGGTAAACTTTCGGAAAGCTATAGCTTCTGGGGCCGTCCATCTGATTGGAATTTTGCCTCCCTAAAATTTAAAAAGAATACAAGAATTCCCACATACTTCAAGCACATTTGGGGATACTGCTGCCTCACTAGAAAGATCTAGAAAGAGATGTAGCATTTTTAAGTGAATCTGTTTGACAGCATGCAGTCTCTTTTCACATACCTCAGCCCGTAAGCACTTGTAGACTGACTACTAATTGGCTGTCCGGAAGGTTTCTGGTTTAAATTCTATTTGACTACTGGAACACATACAGGACCCACATCTCAATTACAGTATCAGGATGGCAACTCAAAGAGGGGAAAGCAGGCAGTCAAGCAAATCAATAAGGTAAACTTTCATGACTTTCTAACAGAGAGTAAAGGACTTAAAATCCCAGGGTAGTTTTTTTCTTCTTTTCTTTAACATAGGAATTATAAATGGAAAGTCTTGATTGCTGAATGCAACCCTGAGAAGTTTAACAGTAAGACGAACATGAAAATCAGATATATTTCCCCCGACATTGTGCAATTTCTTTTAGACTTGATTTCTCTTATTTTCTGCCAACATATTTTGGTGTTTTTTCTGTTACATACTGTTTTTGTTTTTACCTAATAGATAGGTATCTCACTTAATTTAACCAAATTAAAAATTATTGAAATTAGATTGCGGGGAAAAATTTATGACATGATATCAAGTTTGGAGTTTTTTCATGGTAAAAAAAAAATTGGTTTGGTAGATTTCCTCTTGGTCCACAAAATAAACACTTTTATATCCTTCCGGCAAACTTAGGAAACCAAACATTTCATCCATAAGCAAAAATATATTAAAGGGGGAGGGTACAGGATTTGAATATTTTCTTGCAGAAAAGATTAACTTATGCTTTCCCATTTTGCAGAGAGGGAATGATTTAATTCATACACCAGGGAAAAAAATGGAACTTAAGGAAATAACAGCTTCATGTAACATTTGAAGTTGTTCTGTGAGCTGAAGTTAATTTGAACTATTCAATCTATGTTTAAATTATTTGTTCCTTAGATATATGGTAACACCACTTTAAAAAGACTTTCCTGATACATACTTTTGTTAATTAAATATTCATAGGTAAGATTATATCATTAGGCTTGGCCGTGTGTCACTGTGATATTCTATAACGATATAATTACAGAATTATAGTTATATTCTATAACTAACTATACTATTCCTCTTAAAATTGTAGATTGTCAATTACTTTAAACTTCAGCCTAGAACTTTTCTCCCGGTCCTCTGACATCATATTTGACATCGCTATTATCTGAAGTTCCCTTATCTTCTCATCTCTCAATATACGGATTTTCCATAAACTGCTATTATGACCCATTTCAAAGGAGTAAGTCTTGAAGGTCTTGGGATCTCTGCCTCCCCTCTCCTCGCTTCCCCCCCACCCCGGCCCCCAGCATGATACATTAACATACACCTTGACAAATCTGTTTTATGCATTTAACTAAGACATCAACCAATCATACTGGGAATGGATTTGTCTATAAACTCCTTCTTGCTTAGGCCAAGTTTATTAAGTGTAACGGTAATCCCAATGGAATTCTTAATTGAGGTTTCACTTAATGCAAATAATGAAAATGACAATTAGCTTTAGAAGAGGAGGGATATCCCATCAATTAATTTATTGATTTATTAAGCTAACCATTAAAAGGCTTTGTTTGCTTAGATAAGTTACTCTTGGACTTAAGTATAGTACAGTCCCTAAATATCCATGAATCACAAAGCAACAGCTGAAAAAAAAAAGCCTTATAATCTATGAAAAGAGTTTATCGTTAGACTGTGAGTAGAAGTAATTTTAAATAATTGAATTAAATAAGCAATGTGTAACATATCTGTCTTAAGAATGTGAGATGACTGGGGTGCCTGGATGGCTCAGTCGGTTAAGTATCTGAACTTGGCTCAGGTCATGATCTCACAGTTTGTGAGCTTGAGCTGTGCTCACAACTCAGAGCCTGGAGCCTGCTTCAGATTCTGTGGCTCCCTCTTTCTCTGCCCCTCCCCGCTCTTGCAGTCTGTCTCTCTCTCAAAAATAAATAAACATTAAAAAAAATTTTTAAAAAATGTGAGATGCCAAAAGTGTCCTTCTGTATTGACACAACAGTTAACCAAATCTTATAGTGAAAAAGATACAATGATAAATTTTTAGCTTCACAAGGAGTTGGAACATTGAGGAGATTTAACCTCATGTTTTCTTGACATTGAAAGATTTAGAATTAAACACAGTTTATGATAAGGGATTCAAACTCAAAAGGTGCAATACATAGAATGCTCCAAAAATTCTCTTACACCAATGCCCACAGTTTTCCACAGAAAGAATTGTCAGATATATACCATATAGATTCAGGAAGCAATTACTTTGCTGGAAAAGGGTGTTGATTTATGCTAATTATGACAATATGAGTTAGTGGCCAACTTTCCATAAATGTGGGCTTAGCAGTTAATATAGCATGTCAGGAAAGTAATTAGGCATTAAAATACTTCCAGTGAATCAAAACTTTTTGAAGAAATAGTTATTTTATTCCCTACCATGTGAGTCCTTAAAAGATAGGCTTAGATATTTCATTTCTGTATTTGTTTTACAAATGAGGACACTGTGGTGCAGAGAGTTTAAGCTTCCCAATGTTATACATGTTTATATATTCATATATACATATATAATATTTATTTGTTTTAGTTAGGAAATTCTCTAACTTTCTCTTTTACATTTAAAACTCTGTATGTACAATTTTCGAAGCGTTGTATTCACTCTGACCTCAAAGTTTTTGTTTTCAGTATCTGTAAGGGAAAAAAAATGAAATCTTGTGACCCATACGGTGAATACTTTACTTATTTGAGTTTGATATACAAATTTGCTGCTATCCAACCTGTAGAATGATTACATTTTTTTATCTCCCCCTCCCACCATCCCTTTTTCTCTCTGTCTTCCTATGGGAGAGGAATGTTCTTTTTACTATTTCCTTTAAACACCTTTAAAAATTAAACATGTCTAGTCTAGTGTTTCAGAAATGCATTCTGTTAGATCTTACCCTGGTGGTATAGGCTGCCTCGGGATCGTCTTCCAGCACCCTGGAAAGTCCAAAGTCAGACACTTTGCACACAAGGTTACTGTTGATTAAGATGTTTCTGGCAGCAAGGTCTCTATGCACGTAGCCCATGTCGGAAAGGTACTTCATTCCCGCAGCGATGCCTCTCAGCATGCCAACAAGCTGAATCACAGTGAATTGCCCATCGTTTTTCTGTAGAAACGATGTAGAAATATTAGTCCTGCGGCAATAATTACTGGGGGAAAATTTGAAAGGATCTTCCTTCAAGCGCCAAATTAATAGTATCACCAAATTCATATGCCATTCTTAGCTGAAGGAGAATGGAAAAAGTTATGAAATATTTTGTTAATTTTGTAACATTTACCAGTCCTCTGCTTAGTCAAAGCAGATCAAGACTTTGAAAGCTCTTGTCAAAAATCTCATTTAGTTGCCCTTTTCTGCATTGTAATTCCTTTACTCTCAGTAATCAGAGGAGAATGTTCATCACTCCAACTTAGCACCTGCCTTAGGTGAACATGGCACATTTTTGAGGTGCTTTAAAATAAGTTAGCTGGATAGGCATATTGGAGTAAAAAAAAGTGGCTGGAGGAGATAAAGGAGTTTCTTTAACAACAGATGGGAGAAAGATCACTGAGCAATGACCAGACAACGTTAGCATTTCTTAGAAGCTTGCTGTCTTTGTCCAAGGCACTGAATTTACTGCAGGTACATGGAATAAGGCCCAACTAATGATTAATTTGAAATAAAGGAATGATATAATCTTAAGAGACTAGAGAACTTGAAGATACGTATAAGAAATTTGACAACAGAATCTGGTAGAGTCTGGAGATTAGAAGAAAACTTTGCCTTATCAGTAGACAGCTGTCCTCTTCAATGCACCGGTCCTTGGAATAATCCTCAAGAAAGTCATTGTCCCATCACCTCGCCTAATCAGTAGTAATAGTTGCTACACTAAATGTGAAAACCTGCCAGCCTACAGGTTTAATCAGGCCTGCAAACACGTTACATTGTCCAGCACAAGCTACTTAGTAATATAATGAGTTGCCAACAATTAAAATTTGGACACTTGCACATAAAAACAAAACAATATTTTTCCTGGGACCCAGAAGATCTGACAACATTAGTGATACCATCTATTATCATGTAATCATTCCACTGGTAAAAGTGGTGGCTGACCCTCAGATGGGTTAGAAGTCTATTGGGTCCCTTCATTAATACAGAAAAGTTGCATAGACCTTTTACACTTTTTTTTCCTTGCTCTGCCTGACATTATATACTCTGAAAAACTTACTATTTGTAAAAAAGCTTCTTTTTTTTCCTTTTCTTTCCTTCTGTCTTTTTCTTTGTTTTCTTCCTTTTTCTCCCCTTTCATTTTTTGGGGGGGCAAATTAACATATATTTAAAGAAAACTATGGGGACATATGGTTTGGATTTGTGTACATTTCTGAAAAGGACAATTTTCAGACCAAAGTTTATTTTTTGGAGTATAAACATTCTGACCCCCGAAATTTCTATTTCAAAATTCTGCTTTACAGTGACTTAATTTCAACTTCAACATCATAGCCAATATGCAAATAACACTTTGAATAATTAAGTTGGTCTCAAACCTACCTTTAAAAATGTATCTAAAGAGCCATTTTCCATGTACTCTGTCACTATCATCACGGGTTTGCCTGAAAAGAAAACATGGTATGAACTATAATGTTTTGATTTGGCATTCTTATCTAGGAAATGTTTGCCATAAGTTATTACTTCTTCCAAATTATATATATTCTTTTAAAAAATGTCCTCTTTGAGTAGCAAGTAAATTCATGACATGATGATATCTTAGTGTAATAAGAAAGTATCACAAGAATAATAATAGATTGACATTTAAGATATAAAAATACACAATTTTCAATATTAAAATCAGTTTGTCAAAAATAGTTTAAGCCTGCATTTTAGTTTAATACAGCTAATGATATAATATGCCAAATAACATCCAGCAAAGAACTGTGAACATATTTATCTTTCCCACAATTCTGAATAAAAATTCCTGTCTATCTAACTGTCCTGCATGCGACCCCTTGAATATAGGCTGTATTTTCCTAACTTTATTTCTATGTTCTTATAACTCCTTTCCTCATGGATACATCCTTTTTCCTCTCTGTCACACACACTCTCTATCAGCCCAAATTTTTTTCATTCCTCGAAACTCTGTTCTATGGCCGTTGGGTGCGGGAATGGGCTAAATGGGTGATGGGCATTAAGGAGGGCACTTGTTGAGATGAGCACTGGGTGTTATATGTAAGTGATGAATCACTAAATTCTACTCTTGAAATCATTATTACATTACATGTCAACTAACTTTAATTTAAATAAATATTAAAAATTAAAGAAAAACTGTTCTAATTTCTCTTGCTATCTGGAAACTTCTCTAGCAATCACTGTTTCCTCCCCTTTCATGTCTGATATAGAAATGCAACCTAGAGGTCAGCTGGACAGACTCTGAAGTCATGCTGCATGGCTTTGAATGCCAGATCAATCACTTGTGATGCAATCTTGAGCAAATCATTTATTATCTTTGTGCCTCAGTTTTCTCATCTGTAAAATAAGTGTATTAATGTCACCTACTTCACAGAGTTGTGGTAAGTATCCAGCAAGTCATATGGTTATGCAAGTCACTTTGAATAGTGCTGGCCAGTTAGAATTTGATGTTTTGTTATTTTATAAACTTTAACTATGTATCTATGGTTTAAATTTCTTGCTGGATATAGGTTGACTAAGAGAATAGATCATATTTTATCTTCCATAAAATTATGGCACTTTGTATATAATGTATCTGTGATACAAGATGAAAAATACATGATGAGGGGCACCTGGGTGGCTCAGTCAGTTAAGCACCAATTCTTGATCTCAGCTCCAGTCATGACCTCATGATTCCTGAATTGGAGTCCCTCACTGGGTTCTGTGCTGATAGTGTGGAGTCTGCTTCAGATTCTGTCTCTCCCTCTCTTTTTGCTCATCCCCTACTCATGATCTCTTACTCAAAATAAACAGATAAACTTAAAAAAATACAAGATCGGGGTGCCTGGATGGCTCAGTAGGTTAAGCGTCTGACTTCAGCTCAGGTCATGATCTCATGGTCCATGAGTTCGAGCATGAGTCGGGCTCTGTGCTGACAGCTCAGAGCCTGGAGCCTACTTCAGATTCTGTATCTCCCTCTCTCTCTGCCCCTCCCCTGCTCTCTCTCTCTCTCAAAAATAAATAAACATTTAAAAAAATATAAGATCAAAAATCCTTATTATATGAGAAAATATCTAAAACATGATTGTTAGTTTTATCACTCCACATTGACCTCACTATATTTTAAAACATGCCCCTTTACTAATTTAATAAAAGCATGTTACATAAAATTTGTGTTAAAATATTTTTTGTTTAAATTATTTGTTACATTTGTGTTAAATTTTGTGTTAAATTATTTGTTAAATTTGTGTTAAAATATTTGTGTTTAAAATATTTTGAGTTAAGTAAAAGGATACCTTATGTCAGAAAAATTGCTATCTTAGATGTCTATTAATTAACTTTTTGTATTATGAAGAGAAACACTTAAACAATCAGAACATGTTGGGATGAGCACTGGGTGTTGTATGGAAACCAATTTGACAATAAATTTCATATATTAAAAAAATAATCATAAAATGCATTATAATTAACATAATAGCATTCTCCAGAAAAACATCTGTATTTTACTGAAGAAGTGATTAATTCAACCTATAGAATTATATATTACATATTTATTCATACAACATTATCTAGAAGTGCAAATAAAGCTATAGAAAGTTAGACAATTACATATGACAAAGAAATAAGTAGGAAGAAAAAGGATTTTTTCATGTCAAGATCACTTAAAAGTTACTATTTAGAATAATAAGGTAGTACTAATTTCTTACTCAGATAATTATCTTTAAAAAAAATACTTCAGAAGCAATATTCTTTTAATTGAATGTGATGAGTATATTACAAATCTAGACACATTTCTCCCTTCCTCTTTAATGTTTAGAAAAGTATTTAAAAATTTTGTCTAAAATAACTCCTTTGGCATACGTGTGTAGATGCCTACGTTTGGTGAAACATCACATATGCAGAGAACAAACACGAGAGAGGGAGAGTCATCATTTGATCTGAACCTTGAAGACTGAAGGGGACACGCCTGTAATCAAAGGTAACATATTCTAGGAAGAAGAGGCAACATGTGCCAAGACATCTTGTCATGAAAGAACCCATCAAGCTGAAATATGGCTAAAGCCCTGGATTTTTGCCTTGTCAATTAGGAAGTGATAGGAGATGAGTTGGGAAACAAGTTTCTTAAAACCTGACTGGGCATACAATATCTTAGTAAAATAAATAAATAAATAAACTCATAATGTATTTGCAAGTGCCTGTGACAGCACAAGAGAAGAAAAGATTATGTTTTTTTTAATTAGTTTTTAATTGTAATCTAAGCTCATGAATAGAGAAGTGTTTCCAGTTTAACTTTATTTTAATTATATTGCCACACCTATTTTAATTCAACTTTTAAAATAAACATAATTCTGCTCTGGACCTTTTTAGTCACATTCTCACATCTCAGAGCCCATTTTAGCCTTTCTTTAATGTCGAAGCTCCCTCCCCCCACCCTTTTTTTTTTCCCCAAACTTCACAACTAATATACTTCCCCAGGGGTAATGGCCAAAATATGTGATAACTGCTTTGGCACAGGTACCTATGTGTCAGGAGTTACACCAGCCACAATGCTGGAATATCCTAGAATGTCCTGCTATACCAGACCATCATCCCTTCATTTGCCTGATTTCAGGGATTCAGAAGTCACCAGGGAAGAAGCTGAGTAGGTCTATAAAGGGGACACATGGGTAACTCTGCACCAGCTTTTTATCAAACACTATAGAAATATTTCAATAAATTTACAGCTAATAGAGCCAAAGAGTGTGTACTTGCTCAACATCAGCCCTGATCCAACTAGAAGGAGGCCTCCATTTTCTGGAATCAATCGGGTTAGCTCTTTTATTTTGACTTTGACTCTCACTTACAGAAATCCAATGAGGAAACTGTCATAGTATAATTGGAATTGGAAGAACTGATTTCTAGAAGATATCCAGAGAATATAGTCTTAGCTTTTCCTCATTGGCACCTCTCAGCTCATACCATGTAAGTAGATGTCTTGTCCATCAGACTGAAACCCTGATTCTTGTCTATCATTATCTACTCTACCCCCAAGACCTTTATAATTGCAGCATCTTCCCTATATTCTGACTTATAAAACTTTCAGTTTCTTTCTACTCTCTTTTTCTAGAATTTCTTCATTCTATCTACCCTCTCGTTTGTTGGACTCTCTTTTTACCATTATGGGTTAGTGGTAAATATTTAGTACTGCTCACCCAAGGTCTACTGAGTAGAAATTGGATAGAATCCCCTTCTAAAAACATCTTTTTCTTGGCTAAATTTGTTCCTTAAATTCAATCCAAATTCACTAAGCTTAGAAGAAAAAATGTATACTCTAAAAAGAATGAACTGATCAGAAGACTATTGACATTGAAAAATATACATTTGGAAAGAAAAAAATAAACGATTACATTTTGGGGAAATGGGCACCTGGCATTTGTTCTATAAGATTTCCTAGATCTCATCACCTAGTTCCAAAAGTCAGATTAATTATTTATGACAGTGTAGGTTGTAATGTCAATAACAAAAATGTTATTTGAGAAATATGATAGGAAACTAAAATACTTCTCACATTTTAGAAAATGGGAGAAAAACAATTAAAATGAATGTTTGCAAACAAGCATGATCTTCTTTTGTTGACAAGAATAAGACACTTCAGGACCCATTCGATTATTTTTCATGCTTGAGTCATTTTAATGCTAATTATATTTAGTTTGGTTTATGTTTTGTCTCAGTTCCTGCTAGCCTGCAAGAATGACATAGCAATAATTAATGTGGCTTACTCTAACCCTTGTAAATTCAATAAAACTGTATAAATCATTTTCCATTATCCAGCTCGAAGTACAAAGAGTAGATTTGCCAATAATTTTGAAAGCATATTATCAAAAATCTATATAAAAAGAGCTCATAAAGCATGTCAAAACATGATTCTAATCAGAGTAGAGTTTTTATACTACTTTATATTATTTATCAAAGACCTAACCCAGAGTCTAAGTAGTAATAGAAACACATTATTTGTGGAATTCACCAATCTTCTATTTTAATCATTCAGTATTGATAATCATAAAAAGAGCTACAATTTATGTATTTATTGAATTCTCACTTTTTACAGGGCACAGTGTTATTTTTAATTTTATTAAATTCCATAATAGTGATATTACAAAAGACTTTTTCAGAAAAAGAAGAGTGAGATTTAAAAAACAGATTGAATACATAACTTGGGTTGACGAGTACAAATATATAAGAACCAAAGTTGGGAATCGCATTATGTCAATTTGACTATAAAAGCTATTCTACTTTCCTCCGTACTATGATGCCTATGATTTCAAAATACTTATTTTAAATCTTATTTTATAATCTCACAACTATTTACTCTTTTGTGTTAATATAAGCTTGGTAATCATGACTATGGCATGATAAACTATCCAACTACTAATGACAGATCTGGTAGGAATTTAGCTTCTCTCAGTAAATAATATATCCTTACATATGACTATTACTTATATACGTTCTGAGTGGTCTGAAGTGTTATATGGTGAAATAAATGGTCTTGGATTCTATTTAGTTATTTTTTTTAACATTTATTTATTTTTGAGACAGAGAGAGACAGAGTATGAATGGGGGAGGGTCAGAGAGAGAGGGAGACACAGAATCTGAAACAGGCTCCAGGCTCTGAGCAGTCAGCACAGAGCCCGACCCAGGGCTCGAACTCATGGACCGAGAGATCATGACTTGAGCCGAAGTCGGACGCTTAACCGACTGAGCCACCCAGGCGCCCCTCTCGGATTCTATTTATATGAGGTATCTAAAGGAGTAAACCCATAGAAACAAAAAGTGGAAAGATTATTGCTAACACCTGGGGAAGGAAGAAAGGAAAAGCTACTCTTCAACCCGTATAAAGGTTCAGTATTATAAGACAAAAAAGTTCAGAAGATCAGTTGTGCAACATTTTTGTTATGAATAACAATATTGTACTCCCACTTGAAAATTTAAGATTGATACATAAAAAAAAATTGAGTTTGTTTCCTTACCCTGTGATTTTTTGGTGTTAATGTCTACCACAAATCCAAGAGAGGAGAGAATATGCCATCCCTGATGATGTAATCTTTTTCCATAAGATATCTTAAAGTTAGCTGGAACAAACTTTGGGGTATCATTGATCTTGTCCTTGCTTTTCAGAGCATTACCCCAACAATAGGCACAGCTATCATCTGGGAGCTTGTTGGAAATGTATAATCTTAGTGATCAACCTGATCTACTGAAGCAAATTCTGTATTTTTTTTTTCATTAAAAAATGTATTTAAATTCAAGTTAGTTAGCATTGAGTGTAGTATTAGTTTTGGGAATAGAGCCCAGTGATTCATCAGTTATATATAACACCCAGTGCTCATTCCAAGAAGTACCCCTCCTTAATGCCCATCATTCAGTTAGCCCATCCTTCCATGCCCCTTTTTCCAGAAACCTTCACTTTATTCTCTGTATTTAAGAGTCTCTTATGGTTTACCTCCCTCTCTGTTTTTATCTTCTTTTTCCTTCCTTTCTCCTATGTTCATCTGTTGTGTTTCTTAAATTCCACATATGAGTTGAAGCATATGATATTTGTCTTTCTCTGACTTATTTCGCTTAGCATAATACATTCTAATTCCACTCACATTGTTGCAAATGGCAAGATTTCATTCTTTTTGATCAACGAGTAGTATTCCATCTTCTTTATCTCTTCATCTGTCAATGGACATTTGGGCTCTTTCCATAATTTGGCTATAGCTGATAGTGCCGCTATAAACATTGGGGTACATGCGTCCCTTCAAATCAGCATTTTTGTATCCTTTGGATAAATACCTAGTAGGGCAATTGCTGGATCTTTTTAATTTCTTGAGAAACCTCCATACTGGATCCAGACTGGCCGCACCAGTTTGCATTCCCACCAATACTTCAAATTCTACATTTTAGCGATATCCTCAGATGCACATAATTTTGAGAAACAGTGAACCAAGCTGCATCACAAAAGTTGCAGCTAAATCTGGGCTTATTATTTTATTTACTTTGGTACTACATGTTTTTTCTAAAACCGTTAGCTCACCAGTACACACTTGATACCACTTAGGGCTCCACACAAGAGCATTTGATTTAGAAGCATCATAATTCACTGGAGAACAACTGTCACTGGGTTTCTCTTATAGATATTTTACAAGACTTATAAATAATGAAAAGTAAGCCTGTACTTACATATCTACATTTTTATTTCCCCTCTGTCATTCTATTTGGGTTATATTCCAATTAGTATGAACACTTGCAGCTGTTTGAAATTACTTTTATTTTGACCCCAAGAGAAACTTGAGATAACTCAGATATCATGATTCAATTATTAATGGTTAATGGTCAATGAGAAAATAGAATCTGGAGCTTAGGGTAGGAATAGATAATGCTTATTAAGGGGGTAAGGAAGGGAATATAAAGTATGGGGCAATTAGTAGGGTACTCATAGGGGCACCTGGGTGGCTCAGTCAGTTAAGTGGTAGGACTCTTGATTTCAGTACAGGACATGATCTCACGTTTTTGTGAGTTCGAGCCTTCCATCAGGCTCTCTGTACTGACTGCGCTCATGGAGCCTGCTTGGAATTCTCCCTCTCTCTCTGCCCCTCTTCCATTTGAGCTCTCTCTGTCTCTCTCAAAATAAATTAGTAAAATTTAAAAAAAGGGGCTCTCATATTTTAATTCCATTATGGTCCTTAGTTGTTGGTTAACACTTTAGGGAAAAATAATTTATAACACTATATAATTTTAATTTGGTGAAAGATGATAAAATCAAAAGTCTACATACATTACCTGAGATGGGATGATGAAAATACCAAATGTTTCTATAAATAAAAATTCCAAACTTTCCATAATATCCTCTTTTATTTCAGATTGTTTACACTGATAGAAACTTTTTCATCAGATGCTCATTTCTAAAATTAAAAATGAATTGGAATTGTTCTGACATTAGTGAAGGTAGATAATTACTTTTGGATTCAGAAAATATGGACTTTTCAGAGGAGGTGGGAATCCAAGGATTAAGAAATCTGACAGCTTTGTTTTATTAATGAAAATACTTTAAAAATACAGTGTTTAATTTACTAATAAACAGTTATTTATAGTAATAACAATTTATAGTAATTACTAATAAATAGTAATTTATTAGCTTTTATTTCTATATTCTATAAATTTTTTTCAGATGAGCAGGATTTAAATACCAGGAAGAGCACTTGTAAATATCTAATAATTATTTTTCATATATTTTTTCAACCTCTTTTTATGTCCTAACAAATAAAAACAGGTACTGAATTAATGAGCTGGCTTTTATGTCTATTTCAGCTGTAAATATATTTCCATCATGGTTTGTCACTGGTTCATAGAATTTGTTTCATTTCATGAAATGGATGATGCAAAATTCAAGCATACTCATACTTCAAACATTTTCATTTTTAAGTCCATCTTCAGACAGAACATCAGTCATTGGATCCTTCTCAAATATAAGTGGTTCGAAACTAAGCTACTGATTACCAACCACAGCCTTGCTCCTCCCAGACTTTTTCCTGTAAATGCCAATTCCTCTCTTTGAGAAACTAATGACAAATAATTTATGATTATTGTTGACTCCTCTCTTTTTCTCACACTCCATATCTGAATCACAAGAAGTCTTACTGTAATTGTCTTCAAAATATCTAAGAATGCAACTACTACTCTCCATCTTGCTAGATCAGTACCCTGATCTAATCCATAAGGAGGTCTGAATAATGTCAGCAGCTTTCCCATGGTCTCTCTGCTTGGACATTGGCTCCTACCATCTACACTTAATACAGAAGCCTGACTGATCCTGTTAACATTGATAATAGACTCCATCACATCTTGGTTCTAAATGCTGCAAAGATCAGATTAAGAGATGGTCTTCATAGGGACCAAAGAGGGTGTGCACTATCTATCCTCCTGCTCTACCTTCAGATTAGCTTCCTCCAGACTCCTCTCCTTCATTCCACTGAAGCAAAAATGCCCTTGATATTTTTGAGTATCCCATGAAAGATCCATTTGAGACTTGTGGGTCCTTATTTCTATAACATTCTGTTCCTAGATATCTGTAAGCCCACACCTTCACTTCATTCAAGCCTTATCAGAGAGGGCTTTCACTAAATAAAATAGAAATCACTAACCCTCAGTAGAAGCAATCCCTAATTTCTTCACCTAGCTTTATTTTCTCATTAAATGTATCATGAATGTATTTATTAACTTAATTTCTGTCTCCCCCACCCAAAATAAATTTTATAAAGGCAGGAACTCAGTGTCTTTATCTCTGCTGTATCATGCTGATCAATATTGATAGACATGTATTATGTGACCAATTAATATCTTTGAATAAATAAATGTTTGTCAAGTGTATACTGAATGATAAAATATGAGATTGGTAATGTGCACTATTTAAGAGCTTGGGTTTGGAAATTATGTAAAACTCTTTTAAAATGTGGCATTATCATATACTAGTTTTATTATACTGGGTAAGGTATTTAATCTCTTTAAAGTTAATTTTTCCTATCTGTAAAATAAGAACAAATACTTTTGTCTAAAAAAATACATTATTTTGCAGATTAGAGATAATATAGAAGGAGAATTAAGCTCAGTAAATTTTTAAAGTAATGTTAATGATTAGTAGTAGTAATATGCAAGATCTTGTGAAAAGATTCTTAAGCAATTTCCTTCATATGAATTTTAATTTTTTTCTAAACAATTGTGGTTTTAAAGAATAAAGTTTTAACAATAAAATACAAACTATATATCACTCTAGCTAGTTTTAACTGTTTACAAAACTGCATTAAGTCATCTACTCATTTAATATCATTCATGTCTAGCCCTGTGATAGAGACGGGGGTGGGGTATAAACATGTATCAGTTTCAAGAAGCTCATTTTGTAGTACGGACGATAAAGCATGTAGAGAGATAATTATGATATCATGCATAGCAAGACAAAGTGCAGAGCAATGCAACTAGAGTGTATATGATTGTCTCTGGCTGAGAATTTATTCATTCAACAAATATATGAAATGCTACACATTCTCAGCACTGATCTAGGAACACCAGGTGAGCAAGATAACAAAACTTCTGCATTCAGAGGCTTAAATTCTAATGTAGGACCAGGAAGCTTTCCTTTACTGAGCTATTTGTACAACTGGGAAGTTTTCCTTTACTGAGCTATTCAACACTATTTAGTGATTACTGTATGCAAGGCAGACACTGAGGATAGAAAGGAAAATGAAGATAAATGACACCGATCTAATGGAGAAAGCCACATTTGAATTAATCTTGAAGGTCAAGTAGAGCTGAAGAAAGTGGAGAAGACATTCTAGGGCTGAATGAAGTGTTTCAAAGGGACAGAACAAGAACTAGGTAGAGTTTTTCTGGAAAGGAAATAGTGGAATGTGAGTCATGGCCAAAATTATACCAGGCTAAGCAACAAGGTATATGTTTTTTGCTTCGTTTATTTGCTTGTTTGGCGATTAAGCATCAGAGGAAAGCAGTGATTAAGTAAAATCTACCTTGGGATAGTATGTATGGAGGGGCTAATGTGAGAAAATACAAAAATAGGAAGACTTGCTTGAAGATTGCTTGAAATAGCTCAGGATAATGTATAATATATAATAAAATCGAAGTGACTTTATAAGATAGAATGAAATACTATAGTTGAAGGTAATTACAAATTTATAAAATAAGTCAAGAATTGTCTGACAATGTAAATAATTAATTGTCATTGAAGGTGCCATCTACTCAGACGTAGAAATAAAAAGAAACAGAGAGAGATTTCTCTAAAGTTCCTTTAATATTTTGTTTAAATTGATTAATTTTACAGAAGAACTAAACTTGTTTGTACTTGATCCTGGATTAAGAAATATAACTATGAATCACTTTAAGATTCAAAAGAAACATTCCTTTAGTCAACTTCGATAATAATTTCCAGGAGTATGGAAAAATAAGTCTTTAAGAACTAAAGATGCTGTGATGGGAAAATTTGATATTTTTATTTTATTTTTTAATCTCTTTAAATAGTAAAAGTTGGCCCTGTATATATTACATGAAAGCATACTGCACTGTGAATAAGTCAATTAAGGCAGGGCCTGTGGGTTTTTTACATCATTTCTCATGAAATCTCTCTAGAATATATAACTATTTATGATATGCCCTATTTAACAACACATCAGAGAAGGAATTTGAATTCAGGCCCATGTTTCTGGCACATAGGGCAGTGATACCAGAAAGATGAAGGTTCGTGATGACATCATCCATAGAAGTGCTACTTCAGACTCCCTCCCTCAGCTTCAATCAGAAAAATAACACGATTCAGTTGCACTTATGTCTCATTATCTGTGTGCTGCAGGTTGAGAATAATTGTTGAATAAATTAGCATCAGATCAGAGAGCATGAAATTAAGGACACAAATAAAGTGAGTTGCAACATGGTAAATTAAAAACAAGTTGAAGACTTCCTCAGTTGAACATCAAGAGGTACATTTATTAAGGGGAATGCAGTCTGAGTTCACATAGAATATAAGACAGAATTATTTTAAATATTTTCCTTTTGCTTCATGCGTATGTGTAGTTTCAGGGTAGTAACATCAAACAGAACATTCAATTAGGAGACTAGAAATTTCAAATCTGTATTCCCAACCACAGTACTGTTTTTAAGATCAAAATGTACAAAATTTAGGTAGGATCATTTGTTGATAACGACACTTGCTTTTAAAACAAGGTTTTCGGGGCACCTGGGTGGCTCAGTCAGTTAAACGACCCACTCTTGATGTTGGCTCAGGTTATGATCTCATGGTTTGTGGGATCGAGCGCCATGTCGGCCTCTATGCTGACAATGTGGAGCCTGCTTGGATTCTCTGTCCCTCTCCTGCTCTCTCCTTCTCTCTCTCTTGAAATAAATAAATAAAAATGAAAAATGAAAATAAGCACAAATAAAGGTTTCAAGTGCATATAAAGTACATGACAAATTTATTTTTTAAATGTTTATTTAGTTTTGAGAAAGACAGAAAGTGTGAGCAGGGAAGGGGCAGAGATAGAGGGGGACAGAGGATCTAAAGCAGGCTGTGTGCTGACAGCAGAGAGCCAGATGTGGGACTTGAACTCATAAACCATGAGACCATGACCTAAGCCAATGTTGGATGATTAACCGACTGAGCCACCCAGACATCCCAGTATATGACAAATTTAGTTGACTTAATATAAAAGATTTAGTTATTTTAGTTTGTCTCAGTCAGGACCCATTCACATTAAACAAGTTCTGTAATAAATCAGGAGTCTATAAAAGTAGGTAGTATTAGTTATAATTATTTTAGGGTATTGTCCACTAGTATCTAATGCATTAACTTAGATTAAAATAAACATACCACTATACATACATAAACTACTATAATTACCTGCAGATTTTTTCACATATATACCTAACACAAAAATATATCTGAATTTAATCTGTACAACAGTCTTACAAGTTAGGTATGACTTCCCCCTTTTTTTGGTGATATTGAAGCTCAAAGTGTTTAAGTAAGGTGCCCATGGATTGGTTTAGCATTAAGTGTAATAGGCTTACATAAATTTATAGGACATTGTCTTTATCTTTGACAAGCAGACATTTTTTAAGTAAGAGTTAAAAATATATGCAAAATGGAAAAAATTAAATGAAAGATGTGAGTAAGAATTTTGGACATAGGAAGGATCATTATAGACATTTGCAAAAATTTGTACATTGGCACAGTGTTCAAAAGAAGGAGGGATTACTTCATGGTGACGTGGTGAGGGATTGTCTCATGGATGTGATGTGATTTGAACAGGATTTTGAAGGAACTGAAAAGGTAGTAAATACAACGGTGTAAATTTCAGAGGAAGAAGCAATGTAGGCAGATCAAAATATCAAGCATGTTAAAATGGACTAAAAGACATGACATATGAAGGAGTTCAGAGCACAGGAACAGATATAATGGGAAAGTGATACCTATATATCTGTTAGTACCCTGCCATGCCTGTCCGAAACTTTATCTGTATTAATTCATGTCCCTTTTACATCGCTAGGAGCTATTCTTATCTCTTATCATTGATGAGGAAACTATGGTTCTGAATGTTTAACTAACTTGTGCAAAGTCACATCGTTTATGGCAGAACCAAAATTATAATATATGGCTAGATCCATAGTCCATGTTCTTGACCACTATGCAATACTGTCTTCCATAGTAATAATAGCGACCTGGCACTGTTCTAAACATTACATTCATTATCTGAACTCATTCCAGAAGGTAGACTTGCTGTCTAAGAGCTTCACGTTTACCATGGGTAATAAAAAGTCATGGTTAGAGTTTATTTGAGGAAGTTAAATTTGGCAGCCGTATTAAGGATGAGATGAAGACATGACATGTATTCAGTATTTGCCTACTATTATTATCATAAATATAATTAATAACTACATTTTATATTAGATAGTATCATTAATTCATAGGAAAATATAATAATCACTTACTATTATAATTCTTGAACCTATAGTATCTGGCACCACATGCTATCACTGATGTCCTTTTAAAGTCCTTTTCCTCAGATAAAATGTGGTCATGTTCAAATTCAGATTTCATTTAATTGTACTGGTGACCATTTTTTTTTTCCACACCGTATTCTTATTTCAAATATTCCTGCTCATTCATCACTGGGTATAAGTTTTGTAAAATATTTAATGTCTTAGTTACTAAAAAACCATATTTTTCCTTGTTGTCTACCTGTCTCTCTCTCGTCCCTGTCTCTCCTCTCATCTCTCTGTAAGAACCTATTTGTTCTGACAAGAATTAAGGATGCCCTTGCTCCAGTAATACCCTCTTTGGGTTACTGTCAAAGGGACAATAACGTATGGGCATGTACTCAAATGGAAGAAGAAACACATCTAAATTTTGAAGAAACCCACATGTCTGCAGGTCATTTTATTCTTCTACTACATTCCTCCGTGAGAATTTTTACTGGAAGTGCGTATTTCTTTTGAGACACGGGAAAAAAACAATCTCCTAGCAATACAAGCTGATTCAAAAGTTCAGATAATCAACAACACAATAATGTTACTGTGGTCTGTTTTAGGACTTTTAAAGGGATTCTACATTCTCATCTGTGACCTATTGTGAATATATGATGATTTGGGAATTCACTCATTATTTACCAGGTAAGTATTTTGAGTTGTTTCTTTTGTCTGCGTTGCAAAAAAGTTGTATATTGTTTCTGCTCTGTTTTCCATATTTAAAAATTAAATAAGTGGATATCCAACCCACTTATGTCAATAAGTGACGGAAGTCGATACCCAATCAAATGAAATTACTTAGTAGATTCACAGCATTTATTGAATACATATTGCTGCTATGCATATTTGGCACATATAATTTAAAAATTGATTAACAGCAATGGGAAGGGGAACAAATTATTGAAAGCAAGTCTAAAGAATATTCCCTGATAAAATTCCTAGATGATTTAGAAAGTGGTAAGTAGGGTATGAGGGACAAAGGAAGGAATGAGAGCACATAGACATAGCAAAGACTAAATGAATTTAAATAAAATAAAGACCTTAGTTAAGTCACTCGAAAATACTTTATTGGATGGCTGAAAAATTACTGGAACTCTTTATACTGGGAAGCTCGCCACATAACCACATTAATGACACACATACACATTTAAAAGAGATGTGAAACTCTAGATATTTTTGAGTACAAATTAGATTTTCTTTAAGAAAATAATTAATCTCAAGGAACTTTTCCAGTTGTCTGTGGTGACTGCTGCTTTCCCTAAAATTATTAAACCACCTATGGTTATAGTAATCCTATTAAATGTTAAACTTCAATGCCTTAATCAAAACATTGAAGTTAATATTTTATTAGGATAAAAAGTGAAGAGTCAGAAGAAAAAGCAATGTTGATACATTTACGGCTCCTTTAATTTGGATACATTTTTCTCTGGCAGTGAATTCATAGTACAGGAGTTAATACATATGTTTTGAAAAACTAAATAGAAATTCAGGTTCATTGATGATCAATGACTTTGACAAAACTCTACTAAAATACAGGACAATTAGTATTAATGCCAATGAAATTGTTAATAACATTACTGTGGCTATTTTTCTTTTTATCCTGAAATTAATAATAACCTAATAGAAGAAACCCAGATGTTCATAATACATGCAAACACACACACACACACACACACACACACACATAATTTGCTACTGTACTTACTTTTGGTCACAACACCTTCTAAGTGGATGATGTTAGGATGATCAAACTGCCCCATGATACTTGCTTCGCCCAGGAAATCTCGGCGTTGCTTTTCTGTATAGCCTACTTTGAGGGTTTTGATTGCCACAGGTAATTCCCTTTTTCCTGGAAGTTTCAACCGTCCACTACAAACTTCACCAAATTCACCTTGTGATAAAGATGAAAAAAAACCCACAAACTCATTTCAAATCCTTACTCTATGAATACACTAAAGCCCTATTAAGGTAGAGACAAAACAGAATTGAAATGGGAGTCCAACTTTGTTTTCAGGGTTAAGAAGTGGTGCTTTGGGAAAAATCGTCTACAGGTGATCATTAAACACTCTGGGGGTTATTAGCTTCATTCATCTCACCTACAAAAAACCTTAATGAAAACATTAGAAAGAAATTAAATGCAACTGATTGAAAATCACTCGCATCTTCCTTCTGTGTCTACACTAGCAGTGCCTTAATTACTGAGAAGGGAAAAGGAGAAAAGTTTATAGCAGGACAAAAAGGGAATAATTTCAAGGAAGAGATGACTCATAAATAGAGTATCTGAGTGCTTAAATTATGTAAATAGTTTTGGGCATTACAGATTATATATGGAATGAAAGAAACAGTAGATGATAAAACACTATACACTTTATAATGTATATAAATATGTATAAAATATACATACTTTTGCTACTTTATTTATTTATTTATTTAATAAAGCAAACATTTGCTGGTTTAAATATGAGCTCCACAGAGGGAAGCATTAAAATATGATCAATTACCTACCACTTTGAAAGCAAGTCGATTACAAAAGATTAAAAACATTCTTTGTTAGATCAGGACATTGACATATTACATTCTATAATATAAACACAACTTAAAAGTCCAAGTTAAACACACTATTGTACCTGCTCCAATAACTCTTTCAATGGTGATACATGAAGCTTCTATCTCCTTGGCAAATTCATGGACAGCTTGATTGGGATCCTCATAGGTGTGTGGATCAATATAAGTTCTTACTCCTGGCAGTTTAACTGGAAACATAAGTGTGCATTGAAATATAAGTGCTTGTGATGAATGAATGGAATCACAAACATTATTAACATGCACCTCTGGCTTAAATTCCTAACTCCTAGAAATGGCCAAGCTGTAAGGACAGCCCCTCTCCTGAGCTATAGGAGTCATTTGTACAGCTATGTCACTTACATAATTTTAAGAAATCTGGATTGTTGGCCTGTGCAAGAAATGCATATATGACAACATATTTGAAAAGGCACATCACTGATGTTCAGAGAGTCAGTGCCTGAGGCAAACTAAGATAATTTTTTTTACTAAACTTGGCAATGAAATGTTAGTGAGTTATTTGTTGCTTTGCTATTCTGTCTCACTTAAAATGCCTTCACAGAGGGGCACCTGTGTGGCTCAGTCAGTTGAGCGTCTGACTTCCGCTCAGGTCATGATATCACGGTGTGTGGGTTCAAGCCCTGCGTCGGGCTCTGTGCTGACAGCTAGAAGCCTGGAGCCTGCTTCAGATTCTGTGTCTCCCTAACTCTCTGCCCCTCCCCTGCTCACACTCTGTCTCTCTCTCTCTATCTCTCTCTCTCTCTAATAAATATTTTTAAAAAATTAAAAAAAATAAAATGCCATCACAGATGGTTACTTTTGGTTTCACAAAAAATAATTTAAAATAATTTTTCTGGAGCTTTGGTCCAGTAAGGCTGACACAGAACTAAAAGAAAAGTTCAACTTGTCATACCTCTGTTACTGCGTGACTTTATACAAGACTCTGATGTTCTATGAGCTTCAGTTTCATCACATTTAAAGACTACCAATTTCACAGGGTCTTTTTTTTTTTTGAGGATAAATACCATTAAATAAGATGGGAACTATGATAATAGACTCAATATTTTGCAGCATGAATTATGGCTTTAATGGCTTTGATTTTTATAGTCACAGGAGAGTGACAAAAACACAAGAAATTCTTCTTGTAATTTACTTAACAAATCAACTAACACTGTACTATTTATTAAAAATGCACATATTAAAATACCATTAATTAGAACTCATTTAGGCTAATTTACAATGCATGTTATAAAAACTTGATTTTCTGCGTTTTTAAAAAGGATAGTCTTTTTCAAATCATCGAATGAAGGTTGTTGCTACCGGATCTGCTCAGGGAAATTCTTGCTATCATGCTAGAGGAAGAAAAAAAAATACTGAGAAATTTTCTTCATTTAATCTGATGGTGTTATTGAACCATAGATTTCTACTGACTGTGTTGCAAGAAATTAGAATCGACCTGGAAATTTGGTTTGAAATATAACAGCTTTTTATATTGATTGAAATTTTTTTTAAGTAATTATAATGAAGGTATGCTTTAAAAAATCTAATAAACCATCCAGCTGTTGTCTAGGGTCAACCAGCAGTGCCCCCAAGCCCATATGCTTTACGGAATGTAACATAACACATTGTTTTAAACAAAATATTTTGGTCAGTTATTACATCTCCGTGTCTGAAAATGAACTAAAATAACAATAAAATCTCTTCTATTTTGTTTTCTTTTGATTTTTCACAATTTGCTTACTGTGCCCATTATGAAAATGCATCTTTTCCTCTTCTGGATCTTGCTTTGCTTTGCTGTAACCACACCGCCTGGAACAGAGTAAGCTACAATTAGCTACATCTCCAAGTGTTGAATCACGTGAAGCCCAGAAGCATGAAACGCAATTGAAATGAGTGCAGCCCTGACTGATTTTCACACCAGCAGCGTGTAAAAACACCAGTCCTTCTTTTGGATGAGTCATATTTCCCAAACCAGCGTCTCTCACTCTTGCCCAGATTTCACGGAGAAGTCTGAAGCCATCCAGACCCATTTAAAACAAACACCCCCCCCCAAAACCCTTCTCTTCACCATACACCATACACCAGACATGTTTCTGTTCTTTTTCATTCTTAAATTTTTTTGTCACCTCAGAAGACTTTTTACAGAATGAATTGCCCAAAATAGTTTCTATTGAATTAGTATCTTACTCTATCATTTTTTTTTCTCTTGTTTTGGAGTTTTGAAGTAAAGTTGCTCTTCTCCACTCAGTCCACTTAGATCACTACCAAATTTACCGTAATCTGCAACTTCTCTCAGTTCAGCCCCACTTCCCAAATTTTATTCTCTCCTGTTTTACTCAACTACTTACTAATTTACCAGTCTTTTAAACCTGCTCTTGTTGCTGAAAAAAAAATCCGTGCTTGGAGGTTCACTAATGAGAGTCACCTCATGACTTTATCTTAGTTTTTAATTATTCATGATGGACTGAAATCTCTACTCATTTTGCGATGCTTCTTACTTCTCTCTTCTACCGTCAATCCATTCATTTCCATCCATTTAATTAATACCTCTATTCTGATTTAATTCTTTTGAAAGTTACACTCTTGTCCCTCATAGATTTATTTTACAGGAGTATTCCACTGGCATACAGACTCAATAGGTCTGAAAAACAAATCAGTATATTTCTCTTTACTTTCAATCTTGATCCATTGCCTTCTTTTCCTGTTACTAACATTGGCAAGGCCTTGGCCTCTTTAAGAACAAAGCCATATTCTCCTGTACTTCACAACAAATTAGTTGCCAAATCCCAAGCATTGTATAATGTAAAAGTCTTACAATTCATCTCTTCTTTTTCATTAGGTCTACTGCTTCTTCAATTAAGGCTTTGTTATTTTTCTTTTGGATTGCAGTAAGTGCCTCTGAACAGATGCCCCTGCATTCTGTAACTGTTGTCCTAAATTCTACAAGACATGGCTGTAACCAGATTACTGTAAATAAGGTACCTTTCTGTGTTGTTAGCTGTCTCCTGCAAAATCTTCCATAAAATAATAAGGTGTGGATTCCTAAATATAGCCCTCATGCATATTTCCTACACTTTCTCTGTTATCTTCAAGTATACTGAACTATCTTCAGGTCTTCAAGATATTTCCCCATGTTTCCACAATGTGCATATGCTGGTTCCTACACCTAGGATGCTGTTCGTAACAATTTTCAGTTATCAAAGTCTAGTTCAATTTTTGCCTCCTTCATGCTTTTGTTTCTGATACCCCAACATAATGCCCTATTTCCCAATAGCTTTCTGAACCCAATAGCTTTCTGTACCCCTCTCACATTGTGATTCCCATTTCAATGCAACATAATCATTTCAATATGTTTTCTGGGTCTCTTACTCGTTGTCAGTTTCTTGAACGGCAGAAACTAGCATTTACCTATAAATTTCTGCAGTGACCCAGTGTCTGTCTCAGAGTTGGCACCAAAAATATTTGTCACATTGATGAATGG
The DNA here is from genome assembly GCF_007474595.2 of Lynx canadensis. Lineage (NCBI taxonomy): Eukaryota > Metazoa > Chordata > Mammalia > Carnivora > Felidae > Lynx > Lynx canadensis. The sequence goes on along the minus strand of NC_044306.2, from coordinate 152,979,346 downwards.
ATACATGAATGAATGAATGATATTTTGATTGCGTCTACACAATGACAAGTGTTTGGAGAAGAAATATGCTGATGAATACTAAATTGAGTGGTACATGATTAACCATACAACATTAAAACAACTGACAAAAATGAAAATATTTAAATTACTTTTAGTGAAATTCTAAGGAAGTGAATTTATTCTTCATAAACTCCATAACAAAATTGAATTTATTAAAAACAAAATTTCCATTTATTTCTACATAAAAAATATACAGCCAAAATGGCAGACTGACAAAATATTTTCATTACAAAGTTGGTTGAAAACTACTATGTGATGTAAATGAAGTGTTCAATCAACACATACAAACAAGGACTCTTCCTTGTTTATATATTCCACGTTATTTCTTAAATATGTCTCTATTTCGATGGAAAAATAAAACCTATTTTATTCTATATCATTTCCTAGTACATAATTACATATGTATTTTACAAAGTAGATAACACAACCCATCTTTGTGTAATTTTTGAAAGAAAAATACAATTATTTTTGTTTTATCATGTTGAAGAACTGGCAATTTACTAATAAAATACAGCTAATGAAATCTGAAGAAATTTGAAGTAATAACTTAATAGACATGCTGTTCTCAGGTGAGGAAAAATACACAATGGGGATCTGGTGGCTTTTCAAATTTTACTCATAACACTTAGATAGCTGCATTAGTCATCCAAGAGTCCTTAAGACATCTTGAATCAACTTACCGCAGTGAAATGGAGAGAACAAAAAATACATAAAATCATACTAAAATTACATTTTGTGTGAAATTTATTTTAATGCATTGTTCATAATTTTTCTAGATACTGTGTTATTCTTTCAATCTTTAATTCATGTGTCTCTAGAGAGAAGTTACTGTTACTTTTGAAAATCAATGTTCTAAATAAAATTGTGTAAAATCATCCCGAGATTTATGTTATTTAAATAATACTGACAAAAAAACTTTGTTAGAAGAATTCTAAAGAGACCTGAAAAGTATACGAGTTGTTTCAGTTTACTTTAGAAAACAAACATTTGGTCTACCTTCTACTCTCCTACCTTCAAAAGAAAAAAAAAAAGAAAAGAGCTTTCAAACCTGTATCGTCAAATAGTCTTTATCATTAAATAAGCCTCATGGATGTTTAAATTGCATGCAGGTTCCTCATATGAAAATGGAAATAAAACCTTGGATCTCATCTAAAAAGGGATTTGGGAATACCTTGGTGAGGACTGGTTAACATTTTAATACCTAGGGTGAGAGTCAGGAGGGCAATAGAAAGGAGTTATTTTTGACTATGGGCATCTCTGGAGCTCTATAACATATACGGCTGCATGTCACATTAACATATAAAATTAAGTTCTGGAACCCCCGAAAGCATCATTAAAACAAGCCTCAACAAGATACAGCAAGTAAAAGTGCAGCTGGCAGATACTGGCACCAAGCAGCGGCTCAGCCTCACTAACAAAGCATTGCAGGATGCCTGTTCATTCAGCATCATCGTCTGTACCTGCTCCAGATGCATAATTTTAACCCATCAGACAAGCAGTCAATAAATATGCCATTCTGTACATAAATTATGCCTCCTACCTTCTGGAACTGATTTTTTTTTTCTGAGTGGAAAAGAAACCGTTTCTTCATTTTGTTCCATATCACAATTTTAATGAGCTTTGATATCATTGTACTAAAAATATCTTTAGTGTTTCTAGTTAGAGGAATCATCTTCTAGTCATTTATACTTATTTTCTCCTAGAGAACAATATCATCTTATTGTTTAGTAGTAGAGGTGGGCATGAGAAATCATATTAAATGTAGGTGTGATTCATAATCATTAATTAATGTTTATTAAAAAGTCCTAGAGAGACAGTTAATAGGTAAATATAACAATGACTTTATAGGTCATTTAGAAATCAGTCTAGGGGCGCCTGGGTGGCGCAGTCGGTTAAGCGTCCGACTTCAGCCAGGTCACGATGTCGCGGTCCGGGAGTTTGAGCCCCGCGTCGGGCTCTGGGCTGATGGCTCAGAGCCTGGAGCCTGTTTCCGATTCTGTGTCTCCCTCTCTCTCTGCCCCTCCCCCGTTCATGCTCTGTCTCTCTCTGTCCCCAAAATAAATAAACGTTGAAAAAAAAAAATTAAAAAAAAAAAATTAAAAAAAAAAAAGAAATCAGTCTATTTTCTCCCATACTTACCCTAAGAATTTGGGTAATGCATCCTTGATGATGTTAATTCTGATCTTAAAAATTTGGCCCCAACCATGACATCTAAATTTGGATATCTGAGATTTCCATAATATATGAAAGAGTAAGCAATAATCTTTATGTATGTATGTATGTATGTGCCAATGAGTAATTTGGTTCTTGGATGGAAATTAAGAATTTGATAATAAATTAGAGGTATGAATATCAAGCCCTCCTGAGTCCCAAGCAATGCAGAGAATCAGTAATTTATTAAATGGCACCCTATGGCCAATGAGGAAAGATGAGTGAATGCAAGAGCCAAGGGAGATCATAAATCCTTGCTCAACTATAGCTTCCACAGAATCAGAGTTTTCCATTACTTTTGCCTACAGATAAACACTGAAAAATCACTTTTATTTCCCCACTGAATTCTAAATTAGGTGGGGAGGGGTGCAATGATGGGAGAAGAAATAGTTCTGCAGTTTGATTTCTTTAGAAGAGTGAGCATATGCAGTCCTTAGCTCAGAAACGGAAACTCTGATCTTGTTCCTCTATTTTCCAGATTGATTAAGAAATGCTTTACCTATATTTTAAAGGAAAAATATTCTTAAGGCAACAAATTGTAGCATACACAGAGGCAGTGTGTTTTGCTTATGGAAAATAAAATCTCCTTGTAATTTAAATCTCTTTAAAAACTGCATTTCTCCATATATGCACACTTTCTTATTCATACATAACAGTGACCTCAACCACCATGTAATGTGTAAGACTTTTATTGCTGGAATCTTAAAAAGCATAAGTTACATATTTTGAGGAAATAGTCTGACTTTTTCACTTCAGGATTCTCTCCAACTGAACAAAAGTAGTTTTAATAAAAGCTCAGCTAATTCAGCCTCATAAAATAAAGAGGCATATAAACATGAGTTTATTAATATATCTAATGAATAATGGAAATAGGTTAGGTTTTGTTTTTTGGGACAACATTCTTCAATAAGAATGTGAATTGAAAATGTAGTGAAATGCGACTTTGGATATTTAGGCTGTATTGCTGGCAGGATCTTGACTCTCATTCATATAGTTCACATTGGTGTATTAGAGTACCGTGATTTTTGAGTTCCTTAAAGATAGATTTCAGTTATACAAACAATGCAAGTGATCCATTATTGTTTACTGAAAATTCTCACACATACTTTTCGAGAGACAAGGTACTCAGTTCAAAATCACACTTTCCTTGGGATATGGGAATGGAATGATGATACCACACAAAACAAGGACCTAGCTTGTGAGGTCCCATCTCACATTCTATCAAGATACTAACCACTCTGTGATCAAAGTCAGTATGAGACACTAACTTATTTCTTATTTTATGCCTTACATACCATTTGTAATTTCTACATTTTAAAAGACAAAGAAAAAAGAATACCTTGGAAATTACACATTCCAAAATAGTATAGTACCTATGAATTTGTAAACTTTTCGTGAAGGAACTCTTCAAATCATTTTAGAATTAGAATACGAAGACTTGTACAATTTCAAATACCTCAAAAAACTCAAAGACGAATTACAGACTTTTCAATATTGAGTTGAATTTTAATTGACTTAGAATTTTGATATAAAAACACATTTCATAAAGTATGACATGTGGATTGTCTCCCTGTTTTCAGTAAATTTTGTTCTAATGTGAGAGTAAGTAATATCTCTTAATTTTTAAACTATTTCATGGGTATGACCACTGAATTTCTCAATTAGAGTAGGCCCACTGAGTAACCCCTATCGTCTGCGGTTCTACAAGTATTATAAAAAGGGATTTTGGAACAGTTCAGAGTTGTATTTTACATAGGAAGCCTTCAAATGGAATTGGATATATATATATATATATATATATATATAGTAAGCAAGACTCGCATCTGCCTTCTATGAGCACTTTAAATGAGGGTCTAGAATTAGAAGGCATAATTTTGTTTTCTGTCTCTTTCCTAAATCTATAAAATGGGATAGTATTTCCACATTCCTCCCTGGCAGAAATGTTGTGAAGAGGAATGAAATAATCTCTGTTGCACGTATATGAAAATAAAAATTTGTTTATTTCAAATTTTAAGAAATTTTCACTTAATATAGAGAAAGAAAAATAGTTTATTGAAACATTAAGACAATGATCCAATGTAATTTTGTGATCTTTTTGGTCAGAGAAATTTGTTTTGGTTTTGGTCTTGATCTCTGCATTATGAGAGAAGCTAAAGTTTTCCCCTCATATCTGATGAATAATATTTAAAAAACTCTTTAAAAATGACACTGATATCCTAAAAAAAGCACAGGATAGGTAAATGAACATTTAATGCTTTGTTTTTGGAATATAAAACTCCATTTCTCTTGCCACATGAACACTTCAGAAAAAATAGTAAGTGGTATACGAAAACACTTGAAAAGCATGAAAACTAATGAATGAAGAAAATAGTCTAGCATATGTTTGAATTTAAGAAACACAAGAAAAGGCAATTTTGGGACCATGAGATCTTCCAGATGGACTTAAAAAATATTATGCTATAAACATATTTTGCTGTTTGTAAACATAAACACAAATGAATATTAAGGGATAAATTATAATACTATTCTAGAAATTACATACATTAACATCTTACTCGCACTAAAAAACAATTTGTTCAACATTGGGTATTTGTAAAAATAGATTTTTTTTGAGAAGTAAAATAATAGAATCTCAAACCAGCTGTGATGGCATATAGTCAAAGATCAAAGCTAAAAATGTAGGCAATATTGGGCATGGTATAACTAAAATTTAGGCATCAGGTTTCATTCAGAAATATTACAGAAATATCTTCTATCAGTGGGTAGAGAAATATTACAGAAATATCTTCTATCATTGGATAGATTTAAGTCAATGAAGAAAGAGTATTTGAAATATTAACATTATTATATATCTGTACAGATTTCATAACAAGTGGGCAAGTAGAGTGATGAAGAATACTTTGAGATCAAAGGTGGCAACATCGAATTACCAATATCATCTTATAAATGACACATCATGTATTTGAAATACATTTGGTTTTCTAATGGAAGATAGAGCAAAGGTCAGAACTCTGGAGCATTGAGGAAATTTTAATATAGTTGAACTGTAGAACCAAAGACCTAAATCAATGTCTTCAAAATTATGCTTCTCAGATTCTGAGATTTCCATAAGGTATATCAAGGTACCTTTAAAAGCCAGTAAATTTACAGTGGGCAATTTTAATGTACATGTATTGCATTATATTAAGGTCAAAACCAACCACACATGAGTGGTCTTTCTAGGAATGAAAAACAGTGACATTCCAATATCCCCAAATGTCTAACAACCTTTGTTCTGTAATTGTAAATATGTCTATTCACAAATGATGATGATAGAGACTTTCCTTTCAAAATTTTTATGTGGTAATTGACTTATACTGATATGATTATACATATGAAATTAGGTGATAAGATTTCAGTCAAGATTTTTCAGTATTTTACTGACTCTACTAGGAAAATTATTCTTCTCAGCCTTTAATTTCCATTATAAAAGATTGTTTTCTCATCAATGCTTTAATCTAAACAAATACTATCTTTAACTGAAACTTCTTAGTGACTTAAAATTCAATTATAAAATGGAGTTTCAGAAAGCTGTTTAACAATAAACATATTTGAAGCTTCCATTCTTTCCCAGTGGTAATTTTGGACAACTCTCTTACAGTCTAATTATATAAGATAAATTATGTTTGTTTCTTTGCTTTATTTTGTTTCATTTCACTAAGAATGCATTAAAAACATTCTGGATCTTTCATATATTTTTCCACAAAAACTGTTGGCATTTTATTAAGTATCTAAGCATATTTGTGGCTAAATCATTCATTCATTCATTCATTCATTCAGTGTACGCACACATACATACACACATAAATATACATACACACACAAATCCCTCACTGCCTCCACAACTGCTAGCATTATTTGAAAAAAAAAATGTTAGAAAAATGATTGTGTTATCTTAGGGTTTTTTGTGAAGGAAGCATTCTGCCTTTCCACTTTTCCTTAAATCAAGCATTTAAGATCTAGCTAAAGTTTGTTTTTGCCAATACTTCTAAGTCATGTCTTCATGAATGTTCATACTCTCATTATCTTTGAGATTTACTTCAAGGTAGGCCTGGATTTTGATCTTTTTTTCCAAGATGTAAAATCTGCCTATTCTGCATCAGTGGTGATTTATCTCTTATGACAATTCTACTTAAGACTCAAGTAGCTTGAACAATTCAGCAACCATTTTTGTTTGTTTGTTTTAGCTTTTCATACAGCAGTTTAAAAAAAATCACAGTGTAAAGCCATATTTATGTTATACTTTAGCCATTGCCAGATTTCAGGAATTTGTGGTTTGTCATCAAAGCCCCATGCTCATAAAATAATTTGTGGAGTAAATGAAATCATGTGGAATAAATCTCTGCTTTCATATTAACCTCAAAATTTTCCTTCAAATACACAATTTTCAAAAGGTTGAGAAAAAGATCTCTGATTTTTGGCAACCTGCTTGTAACTTTCTCCTGTTCTCAGAAGATCACTGATATCCACTCCACCATTTCTCACATGTACACACGCATGCATACATATTCACACCAGTTTTTGTAATCAACAAAAATTAATTTACACCTAGAGAATACAAGTTACAATTTACAGTACCCCAAGGAAGCCCTATACTTCTCTAAAATGCATTTCAGAATATCTTTTCCCAGCAAGTTTTACCTACAGATAAGAGCTCAATACAGTAGTACAGCGATGTAGAATCTTTAATCTGGGAAGAAATTATCTACATTATTTCACTTTTAACATGATAGCACACTATTGTGCAGGAGTCCCTCTAAATCTGTGAATAGAGCTCTCTGATCTTTTGGCCTAGCCTATAGTTTTATAGCTATAACCCAGATATATATTTAGGATTTGCATTTGTAAGTAATTAAGACTAGCCCTTTGGACCCTGATCTCCAATATGTGCATATTTTTTATTTCACCGGTATCAAATTAGAAATATCACTTCAAATATCTGAAATTATTCACGCTTAAAATATTAAAAAACATTTAAAATTACATGTGGCTCTGTTCTCCAATGCCACATATATCCACAATGATTACAAAAAAAAAAAAATTCCAGTTAAGTTATGGTCATTCCATGGTTCTTAGGGAGAAATGGTGATTTGAAGTAGCATTTTGTCAAGAGGTAGCATTCCATTTCTATATATGATATGATTTTCATCTTAATGGAACAACAAACACACAAACATGTTAAATGTGAAACAGATGCTACAATCTACAATCTTACAGCTTCTGGTTTAAATCAGGACCACAGTAAAAGCTTTGGAAAAGAAGTATGAATGCTTGAGATACGGATGATGTGCTCTATGTATATTTTATTGACAACTATCCCCTGTGAAATCACTTGTTAAGATTCCCCTTTGGAAATTGGTTTCCATCTACTCTCCTTTTAGGCATACCTGGTGCACTAACTGTTAAAATGTACACAAATGGAGAAAAAAAAAAAAAGGAATGCTGACGATAATACATAGAGGTGGGACATTACATAGGAGTGAAAGCGGGAGGGGAACACTAACCATATTAGGCTTGGATGGGCAACAGCGCACAGGGAAGAAGCCCTTCCACAGCCACATTCGCAGCAACTGAAAAGCAAACAAGAGAGCCCAAGATAAGGAAGAGATCCCACTCCCTCAGTATAGCATAAAGACACTATGAATTTAGACAGGTGTCAGCTTTGCTTTTCAAAAGCAAAATCCCTAAAAGCATTACAATGAAACTTCTTCCACAATGCCTTTCAAATTAAAAAGCATTTTATGGATTTAAGAAATACAGAGCTATATTAAATAGTTATTTTTATTTTTCTTAAAATGCTTATTCAGTAGGAAATATAATGAGCCAATGTATTTGATTATGCAATTAATATAGACATACAAATAAAAATGTAAGCCCACTTAAATATATCTTTCCTCAGGAATTCCTGCAAAATTTATATTCAAAAGACATGCTAAATTGTCCTTTAAATACATGTTTGCATAGAACCTATAAATTTAGGAGGGAAAGTAATGTCCTGCCCATTTGACCCACTGATTTCTTATGCCAGTGGCATTATTTATCACAGCTTATCGAGATGTTATGCTTACATGACTTCTCCAATCACCTATGGAAGGCTACCAATTTAAATTTACATATTCAGGTTTAAAAAATGCATCTCCAAATATATATTTGTAGAGCTATTGCTATATTAAAAAAAAGCAAACTACATATAATACATGCACTTTTCTGGATACTGCAACATTCAAGATTCTTTCAAATTTTTCACATATTCATAAAAAATCCAGAAAATACCAAGTAAATTATTTTATAAAATGCACTTTGTTGTTAGAAACCACATAAACTGATCACAGGATATAACATAGAATTTATTTAGTGCTTCAATGCATTCATTTGTCTATATATTTTATGAATAGTATTCATAGTGATTCCAAGAGAACTGAGAAATGAGCTCAGCAATGATACCATAAACCAGCAGGCCAAGGGTTTTTTTTCTAAAATCTGTTTTGAACTTTAATTACTTGAAATGCATCTACTCTATTTTATAACAAATAAAGAGAAGAAAATAAAATATAAACATAAAACAAATTTGGAAATGCTAACAAAGGTAGGCAAATATTTCCAAATTAAATTTCAATGGGTCTTTTTCAAAGGAAAAGTAGGCAATGTTTTATATATATATTTTTTTTTTTCTTTTTTTTTCCGGAAAACTGATGATGTTTTAATTTTTAGGACTAGTAATTGTCTGGAAATTTGACTGTCACTAAAGTGAAATCCTAGTAAATAAAAATGTTTCCTGTGACATTTACTTCCTATTTGACTATTTATTGTAATGCATTTTTTAAAATATGCCAAAACTTATTTCACTGTGGAGATAATGAAATACAAAGTTACAGGATATCAAAATACTGAAATACTTAAAGATTAGGTAAAACATCTGTGAAATACTTTGGCAGATCTTGATATATTTCTTTGTAATTCCATTTATTTCATAAATATCTTAAACACTGATCTCTTCTATAAATTAATTTTCCTAATGTTTCTTTTTATATTAGCACTCAGATTATGGGTTGATACACTACAGCCCATGAACCAAAACTAGCCCCCCACTTATTTTTGTAAATGCAGTGTTGTTAGAACACTGCCACACTCTACTTGTTATTTGTGGCTTGTTTAGTGTTGTTCTGACATAGTTGAGTAGTTATGATGGACAATGTACGGTCTGCAAAGGCTAAAACACTTACTATCTGTCCTTAAAAAATGTTTGACTTCTTTTCTTAGACTATCAGTTTCCTAAGATGAGGATGATTCTTTAATCGTTTTATTTCTTCACAGTTTAAACAAAATGAATGACATCCGCAAGTAGTCAGTGCTTTACTGTAACTGATATTAACAATGGCACAATTATTTAAATTTACTGATAGCTATGAATGTGGAAAGTTTGCATGTATGTGTTAATTTCAAACAACACATTTTCAACTCCATCAGTAATAAATAATAATTGTTGACAAATGTATCTATTTTTCAGTGATTAATAAAAAAGGATGATGTCATCTCCTAATAAAGTACAAACATACTTCTAGTTCAGGGTACACTGTTTATAAACTCATGTAGAATTGTGTTTAGGAAGGTAATAACTTCACTGTGGTTGGCCATTACCTATTAGGATTTCATAGTCAGCCAGTGTTCTGAGACTCCAAAAACACACGAATGATTCTAAAAATAATATTTTTTCAGTCCTCTTAATTTGAAAATTATAATAAGATTTTTTTCTTATAGTTTAATATATACACACACACATACACACATACACATGCAATTCGCAGTAACGCCAAATCCACGAAGAACTTAAACCACCATACTTAGCACTAAGATTTTAAAGTTTTAATAAACTTTAATCAAAAATATGAAATCATGTAAAATCAAACACTTGTGCTACTGCTTTTATCTGAGTCATTGCTTTAGATTTGCACTGATAGTGTCTTTGACTTGTTTTAAGTGGCATAAATAAATTACCTTGGACAAATTAGTTAACCTCTTTGTGTTTCAGTTGATAGCTATAAAATAGAAATAATAATGGATCCTATCTCAAAGGTTTTTCAAAAATGAAGTGAGAATACATAAATTCACTTAGATCAATATCTGGCATATCATGCATTTTGGGAGAAGAGTGGTAGCTTATTCCTCTTCGTAATATCATACTTAGAGTGATAAACTAGATACTTATTATCTCAGATGAATTAGCTTTTTGATGATCCATATAATATCATCATACTAAGTATTTCCATTTACAATGTAACTAAATAGCTAATTATATTCAGACCGATTCATATAAATACAAAATGGTCAATGTAATTTTTTTTGGAAAAACTCAGTTCTACAAAATATATTTTGTAAGGATTTAGTGATCACAGCACCCTATGTATTATTCCGTTATCAAGAAGATTAAAACTGAAGTTCCTTTTCTATGAATATCTGAAGCAGTATAGCCACCCCCGCCCTCAAGTAAATGTTTTAAAATAAAGTCTGAGGATGCTGTCACAGTAACACCTTAGCACCAGATGGTATACGTGTTCTTTCCTTAATCAATACATACTTGAAGTACAGGTTGAAAATGCTTACAAGCCTCAGAGATAATTTAGAAATAGAAACCAAAATGTGCTAGAAATAGCAGCCAATCTAATTTATGTGAGCTATGGTTCAACACAGCACATCTGCATTCTCATCAGTTTTTAGCACCTGGAAGTCTGTAAGTAACGGCACGCAGCTATAACAAGTTTTATCCAAGTTTAAAATAGTTTAGCTCTCCCAGGCTTATAATGAAAAACTGCTGGTCTTTGTTTTAACAAGATATTTCGATTTGTCCTTCGGAAGATTAAAATATGATAACAGAAGCTCTCCAGACCCAAAAAAGATTCAAATGAAATTACTTTAGCCAGGACTTACACAGAGTTGATCAATACATGCACGAAGTGTGTCAGTGTAAGTAAGATAACCTCCCTCCTACCAAAGCAAGGTGATTATAACTCTAGGGAAGAAATTCTCAAAGATACTAGATCAGAGAACCAAGACTACAGGCTATGGATAAATGATTTAAATTCTTAAACAAGAGATCATACAAGCAGAAAAGAAAAACACTAAGATCTTAATAGACGAATGAGAGAAAAGCAGGAAGAGTAATTTCACAAAACAAGTACTTTAATCAGGTAACAAATATTTTCAGTTTACTGATAAAAAAAACTTAAAAAGGGTAAGAAAACCAAAAGGTTCTGTAGTTTCCCCATTTATAAATAACTTATGTTCTTTTTTTTAGAATTTGTTTTTGTGTTTATTTAATTTTGAGAGAGAGAGACAGAGTGCAAGCAGGGGAAGGACAGAGAGAAAGAGACAGAATCAGAAGCAGTCTCCAGGCTCTGAGCCATCAGCACAGAGCCTGATGTGGGACTCAAACTCATAGACTGCAAGGTCATGACCTGAGCCCAAGTCAAATGCTTAACCAACTGAGCCACCCAGCCACCTCTGTGGTTTCCCCATTTAAAATAAAACAACAACAACAGATGGTACTCAGTGGTAGAGAAAACAGAGTGGCGCTTAGGCCACCCTGAAAAGTGAACCAATCCTTTAGGAAACAATCCTCCAAAACCTATCAAAGAGCAAGACACCACTGTATAGCAAAAGAATGAAGATTATGGTGTTTGTAGTCAAACTAGGGGCAGTCCTGGATGTATCCATTACTATACGTATAGTCTGGGTAAACCAGGCATTGATGTAAATGAGATAATAGTGGAGACTCTATGACAAGGCAGTTTTGAAGAATGAGTTTCATAATCCAGTGTGAGGCTCTTCACATTGTCCCAGATTCAAAGTGACCGCTTTGAAGTTTTAAAACTGACAATATTATAATAATCTGGTCCTGGGGCAAAGAATGAGGTACAGAAAATATACATGAGTCTGGGTATATTAAAGGAACTAAATAGCTAATGAATATTTTGAAATAAACAAATTATATTTGTGGAATCTATGATGTGATGAAAATCAATAAGGTATATATAATATTTAATTAGTGTGTAGAGAAATAAAATGGTAACAAGTATTTTTTTAAGAGCTATTGTTGGAGTGTTACATTAATTAGCATTATGGGCGATTTTAATTTTCTTTGCAGTTTTTGGGGGTTATTTCATTTTATAATTTTAAGAAAATGATACAAATTATTTAAACAATTCCAATTATGATGTTTATCACAATATGCTGTCATTTACACTCTATCAGTTTTTAAATGATGAAAATAATTTAGATGTGTAACAAATATTTAAAACAGAAGAGCTGAGGAAATTGTTCACTGATAGTTAACATTGACAATGTTAATTGTCTTCCAGATTTAAAAAAAATCTTGTAATTCTGTATCTTTTGCATCTGTGTCTTAATTCCCTGCCCTCTTTTAAGACTTAGTACTGATTTCCGGTTGAAGCCAGGCTAAAACTCCACAGAAATCTTTTGCAAAAACTGAGCGAGGGATAAAAAGCATAATTATAATGTATGTGGCTCCCAAACTCTACTCTTCATTCTCCATGTTTCTGGCACAAAGGCATAAAATTATTCCACCCTGAAAAGAAGGTAATGCAAAATGGTTATAAAGAACTTTTTTTTAATTTATTTATTTTTTAATTGTGATTTTGAGTTACTCTGAGGGGAACACCACATCTAATACATATGTTGGGATTTATGTGTGCCATTCAATCACTATTTCCAAGTCGTAGTCTAGACAAATTAGAAAAAGATATATGCCGTAATTTTTCAATCTTTTTTCTAGTTCTCTGCTTTATTCTCATTCTAGAGCTTCTTATCCTTCAGCAACGGTTACAGGTGCCTCCCTATTATCCCCTGGGATGCTTTACTAATAGTCCTGCCTAAGTACAAGTCCCTGGTAGGTGGGTTTAAAACATTAGTGGGGAAAAAAAATAAGAGAAACATCAGTGTATCTCTTAGTCTTACCTAATCAAGTTCCAAGCATTCTCATATCTTTCTGTGAAATAATAAGAAACATATATAGTATCTGCTTCTCAGTTTCTGACACAGAATTCCTAAAATCCTTGTATATAAGGGTACTAAGAGAATCTTTTGTTGTAACATTTATCTTTGACCCCAGTTCCTGGCACAGAGCTCCTAAAACTCTTGTAATTTCCTAAGTGATAAGAGCACTAGGAGCATTTCTCATTCTATATTTGGTCTTTGACCTTGGTTCTTAACACAAAGCTCTTAAATCTCTAGGAATTTCCTGGGTGATAAAAATTTCTTTTGTAGTAATGAAGTGGCTCTTGGTGGTTTCCTAGATGGAGGCTGGTCACCAGAAACACCTAGGTCATGATTAGAAGTATGGAATTTTCAGGGACACCTGGGTGGCTCAGCTGGTTAAGCATCTGACTCTTGATTGCTCAGATCATGATCTGACAGTTTTGAGATAAAGCTCCACACTGGGCTCTGTGCCTGCTTGGAGCCTGGTTCAGATTCTCTCTCTCTCTCTCTCTCTCTCTCTCTCTCTCTCTCTCTCTCTCCCCACCCCTCTCTGCTGCTCACACACAGGTGCTTTCTCTCTCTCTCAAAAAAAAATTAAAAATAGTTAGAAGTATGGAATTTTCAGTTACACCCCTCACTCTCCAGAGAGGGGAAAAGGGCTAGAAAAGGAGTTAGTGATCAATCATGCCTACATCATGAAGCCTCCATAGAAATCCCACGCCCAGAGTCCAGAGAGCTTCTCATTTGCTGAAAACATCCATGTACTAGGAGGGTGATTTACCTCAACTCCATGGGCTAGAAGCTTTTGCACTTGGGACTCTTCCAGACCTTGTCCTATGTTTCTCTTCAACTGGCTACTCATCTTAAAACTTAAAAGTTGTTGTGGAGAACCCTGCTATAACTATAACCTTTCTTTCTTTCTCCACAAATAGCCTGTTACCAGGTTAAAAAAAATCTGATCAATTAATTCACAATAAATTACATACCACACTTAAAATGCCTCCATATGGGTCAAGCCCTTACTGTAGCAAAATATAGCAAATTCTGTTCCAAAGTACTAAAGGATAGGTGCCATAACATTACTCAATGACCCAAACTCTACTATTAATCAATTAGTCAAAGACACGTATAAAATAGAGATAAAATCATATAAGTGACTAAAGTAAAGTTTACATAATTATACATACGTCAAAGATTTATAAAATAAAGACAAATCCCCAAACTCTACCAATCTAAATGTGCCATATGCAGCCATCCCTCAAGGATAAAAGTCACAAAAGCAAACAAACAAAAACCTACTGACTTTAACTTTGGAATCAGGAACTCTTTTTATTTCTTTCTCTGAAAATGACTATTAGGACCTAGAAGGAAAGCTTGATGTGAGTTATCTTTAGACAACATTTCAGTTGATCTATTTTCCCAAGGTATATTTTAATGAAGATTTCTATATTTCTTTTAATCATTCTCATAGGCCAAATATCATTACAAAACAGGTTCTTTTACCATGAATGCCACAGGTAAAGCCACTGATGCAACTAGAAAATGTTATTGAACATGTTAGATTCAGTCTGCTTATTCCAGGATATATTTAGGAAATCAAAATGAATTTTACCAAATACTAACCACCTTTGTAAATTTTTTTGCTGCAGGAGTGGACACAATAATTCTCCTTATTAGCAAACATTTACTAACAATCTATGTGCTGTGCTTTAATAATAAGAAATTATATAAAAACAACTTTGAAACCACATTATGCAATAATTCTATACCTAGCCACAGATTAGAGCAACAGGTGATATTTAAACCAACTAACAAACAAAAACCAATGCCCAGGCCTCACCCTAGAACAATTAGGTCAAAATATTGTAGCTTGGTTGTGGGACCCAGGTATCATTATTTTTCAAAAGCTGTCAGTGGATTCTAAATTTCCTCCAGATTGACACCGCTGATCCAATAGGTACTCAATAAATACTTCTTGTATTGAATGTTGTGTCTTATAACAGTCTTAGGGGAATTTGCCTAATGAATACAAACGGAAAGGTTTTTAATTAGCATATTAATGGTCTGCTGTTAATAAAAACTTCTGAAGTGTCTAGAGGTGCCTAAAAACAATTTGTTCTCTGGTAAGTACTTTAAATAATTCTCCAGAAATCTGTAACCATACAACCATGTAAACCATGAAGACTGGTTTGTTAAATAACTGTAAATTTCATTGTATTCTCTACCTTTTCAAACCACAAGTTTTTTTTCCTAACATTTATCCTTACACGTTTAATTGCTAAGTTTAATGTTTAACGACAGATTCTTTTGAACTTCTATATTTCTATATTAGCTACTTGGATTAAATAGTAGTCATAATATCTCAAAAATAGCAACACTATAAAATTATCTATATTCAGCTTCTCTATTTCTCCCTTGTGTCTATTGGACCACAGACTTACATATAGTTATATGAAAGCAAACTCAGTTTTGCCACAGATTTGTCAGAAGAGCTTTCAAGAAGTGGATATCGTGATATAAAAGATTTTCTTTGAACTGTTACTGAACTGGAGTAAACCAGAACCACATCTATATTTAGTTACATAATTTTACATGTTACATAGACATATATATCATATTTGTATAAAAGAAAGCTCATGCCTTTAATGAAGCAGGAAGAACGGAGATCAGGATAGGGAGGGTCACAGGTAGAGGCTGTGAAGGCCTTGTAGATGTCCAGGGAGTCACAGTAAACTGAACACGCTATGTGCATTCATTCTTATATGCCTTCCTTAATGCTCACTATCAACAAACTCAAAACTCCTCTTCATCTTTCAGGTCCAGCTTAAACTTACCATTTCTGTAACAATACTTCTGTATTCATCAAGGAGAAAATAACCATAACCTCTATTTATTCTTGTACCAATTGTTAAAAATACAATACTAACCGTTACATTGAAATGACATGTGTTACTATTCAACTGCCCATGCTATGAAAGTAGGAAGCATATCAAAGACTCAAATCCCATTAAAAAAGCAAATCCTACAGGTCACCAAGGTCAGACAAATCTACTTTGGTGAGCCATAGCAAAAAGAGGTTACAGGATCTATCAAGTACTTATGCAAAAGGCTGCTCTGGTGCAATATTTTGAACAGAAAAACCACATTTCACCTTTTGATACATCGCTTAAATGTTTTTATATTACTCAAATTTGAAGATTAGATGTCCCTACTATATTGTTATACACTTATGTGTATACATTTATATATGACATATGTATTTACATATACATGAACATATGTAGAAATATATACATATATATGTAAGCTATAATTTAGATATGGTCAATAAACACTAGTGTCTTTTTACTATATTTGGACTACATACTTTTATCAACTATCTGTGATGTTTTGGTTTTAATTTTGAAGCCGGTATCCATCTTGTCAGCTCTTGTCAGATGGAAAAATGTACATTATAAATCATATCACCCTAGGCATGGCCCAAATGGCTAAAGAACATGTAGGCTGAGGCTCAAGGGAAAGGAATGCTTGCTTATTATTCAAAGAAAGTGTAGGATAAGTATTTAATCAGCACTATCCTAAAGAGAGATAGAGATATAGATAATGATATAGATAATGATAATGATATATATAATGATATATAATGATATATAATATATAATATATAATATATAATATATAATATATAATATATAATGAAGTCTCTAACAGGAAGAATAAAGATCTTTCTTTCTTTCTTTCTTTCTTTCTTTCTTTCTTTCTCTTTTCTTTCTTTTCTTTCTTTGATTTCAAGTCTCTTGATATGGAAAAGACCTCTGGCAAGCAGAAGTGTTGCCAGAACACCTGTTAACATGACCTCCTGGGCTTCTGGTAAATGGTGTCCACCTTTTCGAAAGACCCCTGCCCCAAATTTTGCCCCTAAAATCCTAACTTGCAAGCCATCAGGGAGTGTGAGACTTTTGAGGACAAGGTTCCTATTCTCCTATGTAGTACCACACCAATAAATCACCTTTTTTCACTGCAGAAGCTTGGTGTCAGTCTTTATTGGCTTGCTGTGCATTTGATAGACAAACTCTCAGTCCAGTTATAATCTTCTGAAAACTCAACTTTCTCATCAAGTAGCAAATAGGAAATAGAACCTGGTATGCATTGCATAGGTAGGGGACAAACTGTAAACTTTGACATCTGACCTCAAAAATCAGCAAACAGGTAGGGAAAGGAAAAGTTTGATATTAAGAACCACTAAAAATGCAAAAAAAATTTTTTTTCACCTTTGTCTCAATTTCACTCCCCCCCTCTTTTTTTTTTCTTTCCTATATCCCTGTTTTCTGGCATTGGAAAGACATATCATTTCTTAACTTGTCTGATAAAACAAAATTCTTCTTAAACATTTTCTATCCTCTCACTGCAAAAGTACATGGTTTCTTTCATTAACCTATAAAATTCAAAGTGTTACTGATTTTAAATAGTTATTTATCTGATCACTTACTAAAAGCAATTCACAGTATATTCATGGCTGCACTCCTTAAATTTTTCACTCCTTTTTAATTTTTCTTCATTATTGAACACTCAGCTTATAAAAAGACCTGTACTACTATTTAGTAAAATGTGTAAGTGAGAGACTGAATGTACAAAGGGACAATGGCTAAACCACAAGCTCTGTAGCAACTGACCTGAGTGGTCAATTAGTCAGACTTTATCAATAAATGCCAGCTTCACTAACTTTTGTCCATTCTAAGTAGAAGACGCCAAACATGCCCCCACAAGCAATCCCACAGGACGTTCCGCTTCTAGTTAGCCCACCTCCAGCTATCCCATGCCAATAGCCTCCAATCAGGGAAAAACTGAAGCCTTCCCTTCTCTTCATTTTAAAGCTTTACACTCCACTGCCTGCCGTTGGGTTTCTGCCAGATGCAAGTGATGGTGGCTGATTCCCTTGCTATAGCAACTTCTTAATAAATAGCCTTTGCTTGTTCTCATTTGGGTGTTTTTTGTTTATTTCCACAGATGAGATAACTTTACTAGTTCAATACAGGAAAATTGCATAGATATATCCTCACAATCAACTGGCATCTTAGTTCTGTTCTGGCACAATAATGATGTTGATACACAAAATACTGAATTATGTTGCTTTCTCCTACAGGATGATGCCGTCACTGGGCAAACATCAATTACCTCCATTTATAGAAGCCGAAAGATACTGTGAGCTCCTTCCACTGAGCTTTTCCCTCCCAGTCATTTCATTGTTGAAACAGGTCTATCTGTAAAGCCTCTTTGAGAAGAGTATATGACTCTTATGACTAACCTGCTTGTGCTTAGCTACTTTAGGTTTTAATTCATTTTGAGAGAAGTAGAGAGGAAAAACTAAGAACGGATAAAGTTGCAAAAAAGTGATGCTAATTTTGCCAGCTTAAAAAAATATTTTAAGCATAGTAACATTTGTTTTAAACAGCCATTTGTCTTAATGTAGAATAATTTCAATTAAAAATGAGTGGGTCAAAAAAGAAGATATTAATCAAAGAAATAAGCCGCTATGTAAGTTCTGACCTATTTAGCTCCCTCCATTATGGCTGTTGAATATTTTTTCAGAGTTGAATCATTTATAGCAGCATTAAATTTATAAGGTAGAGGAGTTAGAAGGACTAATGTTTAAATTTAATTGTTTCACACTCAAATAATTAAATTGTGGAAGTATACTCAAATTATCAAAATATAAGAACTGTGTTTATTTTGTGATAAACATGAGAACTGAATTAATTATGAGATTGATTTAACAAGAAACTAAGTGTTCATTTTCACATCAAACTATTCAAATTCCATGTAAGCACATTTTGTTTTCTATTCATACGGGTCAGTAACATTGAAATCATATATTACAGAAGTTGCCATAAGTTTTAAAACTTGAATATGGGCATGCCAGGGTGACTCATTCGGTTAAGCCTCTGACTCTGATTTCAGCTCAGGTCATGATGTCACAGTTCATGAGATCAAGCCCATA
The DNA here is from genome assembly GCF_007474595.2 of Lynx canadensis. Taxonomy (NCBI): domain Eukaryota; kingdom Metazoa; phylum Chordata; class Mammalia; order Carnivora; family Felidae; genus Lynx; species Lynx canadensis. The sequence continues at coordinate 152,960,046 of NC_044306.2, read as the reverse complement.
GCAGGCTCTGAGGTGATAGCACAGAGGCTGCTTAGGATTCTCTCCCTCTCTCTTTGCCCCTCTCCTGCTTGCACAGGCTATCTGTCTTCCTCTGAAAACAATTAAACATTTAAAAAGTTTTCAAAAAAATTGAATATAATGGTAATAAATGCTAACTATTTTAATATACACATATATATAACAATGGTCAATTATGATTGCAATTGTTTTTTATACATACAATTGTATATCAATGTATGGACCCATAAGAGTACTTATATAAAATATTTGTAATTATGACCATATGTGATATCCCAACAGATATTTGCTTGACCAAACAATGAAACACATTTTAAAATTATATTTGAACTAACATGATCCTGGACCAAATTAGATTAGAATGTTTTGCTAGCCCAGAGGCAGTATAGATAAAAGAATATCTATATAGACACTTATTTAGTATATACTACAGGTGAAGACCTAAAACAATTTTGGGAGAGAGTGATAAACAGTGCTTATACTTACATAAATTTGTAGAAAATAACAATTTAGATTACCCAAAAGGTACAATTAACAACTGTATCACATGCAAAACAAATGGTACTAAAAAGTAAACAAATCTTGACACTTCTAATGATGTGTCTTTAGTATACAAAGAACTAAGATTCCACTAGTCCAAGTGGGTAAAGAGCATGCATATGTAATTTATAAAACATGTAATAAAATAACTAATGAGTACAGTTATTGCATATACATTAATAAGCCTATTAAATTTCAAAAATAAAAAAAGAAATGCAATTAAAAATACAGAATATTTTTCTTCTATTAAATTAACAGACTGGCTAGTTTGTGACCCATTAGGTAGTGTCATACACTGTTGGGGGAATGCTAATTCGTGCAATGATTTACAATTTGTCATTTGTCATTTGATACATTTGTCAATTTGTATCAACAATCTTAAAAATATTCATATTCACTATCCTTACATTGAATTATACAAATATATTCTAAGGACATTAAAGATTGAAACAGCAACCCCTCTCCCTCATAACAATGACAACAGAAGAAAAGAAACAAACAAAACCAAAGGGACAGCATATGGGAAAAGTTAGACATTAGAATATCAAAGACTTCCTAAATTTTGCTTTTAAAATTTACACAGGAAAACTTTATATGATGATGTTACGTCAAAGAAAAACAGAAAATAAAATTATAAATTATGAACTTAACTATACATATATAAAGATCTTAAGTATGTATGGCCAAACATGAATATTGATTGCCTCTGGTGGATAAATATGATTAATTTTCCTCCTGCATTTTGTCTTGCATATTTTATATAATTTTTAATCAGAAAATTAAGAAATGCAAGCATAAATAAAATACCAGCTAGTAAGAAATTAGGACAATCATTGTAACCATGCCAACTAACTAACACACAGTGTAAAAAGTAGACTGAAATGTATAGAAAAGGCTGGCAGCAAGAGATCTTGGTAAGGTCAAAAAAATCAGGACGTTCATGTAAGGAAATGGCCATTAATCTAAAGTCAAAGATATGTTGGAGCATTGCTAAAGCAGCCCAGCAATTGGCATATTTGAGGTCTAAGGAATTATCATACAGTGGGTGAGCAGATGGAAGGAAGCAGGATTGACAGTGATAGTCACTTCAGGACATATGATGTACTGAGACGATCCCCTGATAGACTTCCAAACCAGGTTATTTAGGAGTTCCCTTAGAGTGTTTTCAAAGGGTTGGAGACATAGCAACTGGTTCCAGTCACCCTGGCTTTGGGAACTGATAGAAACAAAGGACCCAAACTACACAAGTTCCAACCAGAGAGATGAGATGTTCAGAAGGACCTTCCATTTCAATTTCTGGAATGAACATTTACAAGCCTCAGAACTTGGGCAGAAAAATATTAGGTGGTAAAATAGACATCTATTTGGAATTCAAAATGCCAGAGGGGAGGAGGGTTGGGGATGATGAAATAGATGCAGGAGATTAAAAGGTACAAACATCCAGTTATAAAGTAAATGTCATGGGGACAAAAAGCACAGCATAAAAAATGTAGTCAATAATATTGTAATAGATTTGTATGGTGACAGATGATAACTAGATTTGCCAGGATGGATATTTCATACTGCATATAATTGTTGAAACACTATGTCCTGCACCTGAAACTAGTATAATATTGCATGTCAATTATACTTCAATTAAAAAAATAAGTAATAAATAAAAACTAATACGCCATTGGTTAACATCCAGCAACCATAAGGTTTAAATTAACTTTCAAATGATGAAAAAATACAAACATTTGGAGTAAAAATGATCTATAATGACTGTATTATAAAACTATTTAAAAAAGTAGCTATTTTCCTATTGGAGCTGGAGAGTATGTACTAGCACTGGTTTGAAATGATTAATTGTAGTTTTTTCAGATTCCAAGAAAGGCTGGGTTTATCTTGGCCATGACATTCCAAATGGCTAGAGAAGAGGTAAATCTAGCAGACCACAATATGTACATATGAAAGAGCTGGAATAGGACTAGATCAGAAAGAGTCAGATATTGACATCAAAATAAATCATCAAGAGGTCCTCATGTACTAGAAAACATCATACAAGTGTAAAATTCTGGTTTATCATATATTTGTCTCATCAAAATTTATGTATAATCAAAGTTCAACATTACTTATCATGTACATATTAAATTCATGCTGATTTGATGATAACTTGTTAGATTTTTACATCATCTTTTTCACGATGGGACAGAAATTAGTCATTTTGGGTGGCTCAATTTCACCTTAACATTTTCCTGAGGATGATTGGACCTGTAGATTGGCTTTTTCCTGGTAATTATACTTGTAGAAAATTAAGAAAACCAGAATAATTCTACAGATTTAATATCTACACTGTTAAAATATTTATGCTGAACTTGGTATCCTTAAAAAAGTAGCATGTGTTACTGGCATATATGATGTCACAAACAACTTTAGCAGTGGGGATTTATAGTAAGATTCTAGTGTATCTAGGAAAAATAATATTAACAGAAAATATTTCGCTTAATTTTATATTTCTACATATTTTTAAACATGTTTGTTTAAATATTTGCTCTGTGATTGGATGTTCTGTTTACTTTACATTCTTTTGTGTACTATTTCTCCATATCTGTGCCAGATATCTCTTTGTACAAAATAGTGAAAGTATCAATCAAAGTATTAAATGATTAAAGTAATAAACAAGCAAAATTACATGACTTCAATTGAAACTCAGATTCATTTTTTTTAACGTGGGCACTATTTATATATCACCTATGGGTATAATCAGTTTAAACCAATGCCTAGAACATTTCTTTCAGGAAAATCAATGAAATAGGCATAGAAATGTCCAAGTGGCACTAGGGTCACTCAATGCCAGAGGTATGGAGAGCTCTTGGAGGTGGAGAAGAGGGACTTGCGAGATTCGAGAGAATTTTTGAATCCTATGAAAGCTTCAGCCTGGAGAGACACTGAAGAGGAATTATAATGTTGGTGTAAGACCATCCTAAGAACACCTAAAAAACAGACAGTCTTTCCTTCACTAAACACCACAAAGAGGTCCCACTTTCCCCACTTGATATCTTGTCTTTCAAGATGGAAGTGGCAGTGTGAAGAGCAGGCAAAAAGCAAGCAAACAAAAAAAACAAGCAACCTACAATAAACTTCAACCATCTTTCTGGCCTTTGGAATTACCTTGGCTCAAGAGAACTCAACAAACAATGACCATGATAGAGATGTGGAACCCAATGCCAGACCATAAGAATGGGAAGAAAAGATAACGGGTCATTTAAAAAAATAAACAAATAAAACAGGGATTTAAAGAACAAAAGCCCCAAATAATCATTACAATTCGCGGATGTTATGCAGTATTGATGGCTTCAAGAGAGCGGAGTAATGCATGTAGACTATTCAGAGCAAATGCATGCGGAAGACCCACCACAGGGGAGTATGCCAGTTTTCTGTGAGATTAAAAAGTCAGGGGAGTAGGAAATAATGAGAAGCATGGAGTGAGTGATAGTAAAAAGAATTTTGGTAAGCAAATAATTAGGATATAATATGTTTTGTAGCACTAAAACTACCACAGACATCAGATATATTTGAAGTCAATACCTCTACATGGCACAATAAAGAATGCAGCTGTTTGAAATTGAGTTGCTAATCCATTAGAAACATTTCTTTCTTTGCAGGTTTATGAAAGTTTTTAAAAAGAGCACAGATCTTAAACAAATGGGGTTTTTAGCTGGCGTTTAAAATCATTTGGAACATTTTACTGCCATTTGCTTCATTTTTCAGCGATGGATATATTCCTAGACATGGCTCAGGAAATTAACGGGGTTTTGTTGAATAGATGGGCTACCCTTTGGCATAGCATAGTGCTATTGATTTTTCTCTGTAGAGCTGGATATCAGGTTCCTGTGAGAGCCTGTGTGGGCTCTGAGAGATGTAGTAAGATTCCCAGAAACCTAGCAGAGTCCTCTGTCAGAGCATAGTGTCTGCTGGCATGCTAGCATTTTCTCTTTCACATTTTATAGAAATAGAGCTTTTGGGCAAATAGAGCTTCAGACCAAAAGTGTATTTTGCTCTCTTGTATTAGGCTTTTGACCTGCTCTATGCTTCATACTTGATGAAATCTGAGTCTTTAGATTCTTTGCTATAAAATAATATTTATTTTTTTGCAAATCAATGATATTAACTTATCTCTGTGTCATAGAATTTTTCCTCCAAAATGTTTGCCTCAATATAACTTCCTGAGAGTTCCCGTGATGTTTACGTGTTTGATCTGTGAGAAGTCGCAGGTGGGATATTCAATAATGTTGAGCAATTGAACCAGTAACTCTCTTGGGTTCAGTTTCCTAGGACGATTTACTTCCCACAGTGGGCAATTAGTTGTTGCTATGCTCCTCGTCTTTCTGGCACTACTGTGTCCTGATCCCCATTTGTCAGTTATTAATAAATTATGATCTTCTCTCTAATTATCTTTGATTCAGAGCCTTTGAAGAAAAAAGCATGTAATCATGAGAAAATAGAAGGAATAACAACTCTCAGATATTAAATCAATACACATGCCTGGATTTATTACAGTTTCATAAAGTCACATCTGCTAATTCATAAGCCACTGAGATTTGCTTTTAATGAGAGCTTTCCTAAAATCAGTATTTACATGTGTGATTAGAAATATTTGGCTATTTATCACTATTTTAAATTAGGATAGAATGAGACAAAATATTTCCACACAATATTTTTCTTACCAAAACGTACCAAGTTCTGAAACTACATAATTGTAATGATGTTAGAAATGCTAAATATACTAACATATTCATGATACTCATAATCTGAAGAGAATCAGGAGAGAAATCAAACCTGTTGACCTACATTATTATTAATAAAAACTATCGCTACTTGATGCTACCAGGTGTATCATCATTCTGGCATCTGGATGCCCAGATGTCGAATGAATAATATAAGCTAGTGAAGACTTCTTCTTCCTATGTAATACTTCTTTGAAATCACTGCATTTATTTTGTGATAGCGCAAAACTTTCAGTAATCAGGAAGAAAGCACATTTATGTGTTAGGTATTCTATTACACTCTTATCAGTGTTGCTAACAGTTTTTATTTTCCAAACTATCAACATTAATAGGAAAAAACGAGACAAAGCACTTCAAATGGAGACTGATGTACGGTTTATCCCTAATTCAATAATTTATGAGGTAGGTTATGTGGAGAGACACAGAAATCTTTATCTTTTATCTTTCACTTACTGAAGAAGAAAGATGTTTACTCAATATACTATAATTTGCAGTTGAAAGTGTTAAATTTCATGAGAACTACTGATATATTGTTCTGAGACTTCATTGGAAGGAAAAAGGCTTTGGCTAAGAGAATTAAGGAAGATTTTGTGATAGAAAATGATGCTGAATGTAGATCTTGACATGTGGGTAAGGTTTAAATACTGAGAGATGAAATGCAGCATAAGAAAAAGTCACGGAGCGAGAGCCTCTTTCCACATTTTCAGTTCTTATGCTATGTATGAGACTGGCCCTGTCTGCAGATTCAGGTGTGAGCTCCTACCGTGCTGGGCCATACAGTGTAACCTCTCCATCCTCTTCTTAGTTAAGGTCTCAAGTGTTATCAATTGACTTAAGTCTGTGGAGCTGGGTTTTAGGTTCCTGTCAGAACCTGTACCATATGGGCTCTGAGAGTGAAAGGCAAGAACTCTAAAGTCAGAGCTGGGGTCAACACAGCGACCATTCCTTCTTCAGTGATCCAATAACTGTCTGGTCTCCTGCCATCTCAAGGGCCACTCCTCAGTCTGCTTTCACCAGATCTTTCTCTTCCACTCTCAGTGTCAGTGTTGATGGGCTCCATCCAAATAACCTCATTTTGATGAGTGGTTTTAAATATCACATTTGTGCCACAGCACTCTTCAATCATGTGCCTCCATATTGCATAGCAGACACTATCTTAGTACCTAGATCAATAAGTGTCTATACTTTGGATTTGGGTTTTTTTTTTTTTTTTATACATCTCTGGAATGTTTCACCTATATGATCTATAATTCTCTTTTAGAATAAGTCACTTTGAATTTGGCTTCTGTCATATGCAACCAAAGGAGTCTAGGTCAAAAAAAAAACATAGTGGTAATGCTGGAAGGTATTTTCAGGAATCCTGAACTCCAACTTCATTCATCCAATAATGAGATCACTGGGCATTCACTGAGAATCTACACTATAATCTGTTTATTCATGATGAGCACATATCTATCAGAGGAGACATATATAGAATGATGAGCTAAAAGTACTTCAGTTGGGAAAAAAAACAGTTTTGAGGAAACACAGAGGCAAAATTAATCAGTTTTCACAAAATGAGGAATGGTCATAAAGTTGGTGATATTTAATGTGTTGATTCTAGAATAAATAACTTATCTGTACAATTTTCCAGTGAAGGACTGGTGAATAATTCATTACAATCCAATATATTATTTATTTACCTTAGTGTCAAGAAATCACTGGCATTAATTTCTAAAAGGTGTTTTATTTACATTACTGACCAGTTTAGGGGCACTTGGGTGGCTCATTCAGTTAAGCTTCCTACTCTTGATTTAGGCTCAGGTCATGATCTCATGGTATGTGAGTTCAAGTCCCAGGTTGGTCTCTGTGCTGACAGGGTGGAGCCTACTTAGGATTCTCTCTCTCCCTCTCTCTCTGCCCCTCCCCTGCTCTGTCTGTCTCTCTCTATCTCTCAAGATAAATAAGTAAGTAAATAAGTAAGTAAATAAATAAATAGAATTATATATTGCTGATCAGTTTGGAAAGGTTTTAAATGTTAATTAATACCATTATTTTTGGCAATAGAGAATCAGTGACTTTGTATACAAGAATTCAGAGTTTCACTAAGATCATACAGTTTAATGCTTTACAAGTCATGGGGGAAGCCGTCTAATGAAGAACTAAGTCCTAAAGTCAGAGCTGCATTCAAGCCCCAGGCCCCCACTAACTAACTGTATATAGTAATTTATGTTCTAGACATTTTCTCAGAAGGAAAAAAATAACCCATGGATAAAGATCTCTGCCATCTTGGATCTTTAGACAAAAAATTAACACAAGAAATATACTTTTAGTAATATAATGGCAATTAAGTGTCATGAAGAGTCAAATCAAGGTAAAAGAGATCTGATATGCAGCAGAAGGAATCATGGGCTATGATTTTAGTTAGCTCGATTGAGAGGATGGGATTTTGTAAAGACTTGAAAGCTGGAGGAAGCCACGTGCTTCTCTGGGGCAAGGGAGCTCTAGGCCACAGGAAGAGCCAGTGCAAAAGCCTCAAGCCTGCACCATTTTTACAATGGTCAAGAAACTGAAAGAAGATAATTTTATCAAGCATAAATTGAAGATAGAACTAATACTGAGACATAGTTGTGTGAAATATTACACGTACAACCCTTGGAACAATGCCTAGTAGGTAGTATGTAATTCATGCTAGACCTTATTGTACTTATTATTACCAACATTATTACTGTGTTATTCCATTAGGCAAAGAGGCTTCTCTGAAGGTTTTATAATACTTCATGCCCTTTAAAAATCACTCACTTAGGAAGCTTTATGCTTTGATATCAAAAGTAGGCAGAGCTCTGGCACTCGTCTGAATTAAATTACACTCAAAATGCCTGCATATTTTTTTTTATTTTGACTCCAAATAAGTTTGAAGGAAAGTTTCTAAGTCCCCTGGATTTTACCATCAAAACCACTGTTTTTCCTAACCATTGTTTTTCCTAACATAAGAAATGTGACAGGCATGTAATAAGAACTCATTTTTTTTTTTTTTTTTTTTTAGTTAATGAATCAGATCACCATTGTGGTACAAAGAAAAAAAAAGTTACCATTTAGGAGGATTCTAATTTAAACCCTCTTTTTTATCCATAGCTGTTGTAATTCTGTTTATGAAATTCTGTCCATCGATCTGACCACGAAATTACAGTGGAAACACTTTGAGAAAAGAACATTATCTTCTTATTTCACATGCCTGGACTTATCTTGGTGTTTGATGTGCAACAGATGTTCAATAAATGTTTGCAATATCTGAAGAATATGTCATTTACAACGTGTTATACATTAAGAGATTTGAACCAATTTACAAAAGGCTAAATTTTAATAGTATTTTTAAGTAAAAAAAAAAAACACAAACAAAAAACCCTGAAGCAACATCTTACCTAAATCTACTAGTTTTTTTTTTTTCCTTGAAATTTCTAACATGGTCTCAGTATCTTAATTTTGATAGGTTAGCCTTCAAGTACACTATCCACTGAAGAATTTTTGCCTCAGAAAACTATGAGACATTTCAAGTCAATTGAGTTCCAATTGTTTAATAAACAAAGAGAGAAATAAGAGTTAGCAGTCATACATGGAGCTACAGGATTTGAACACGAACAGGACAAACAAGGGGAGATCTCTCGCTGAGAAGATAATCATTTTTACAATAAGCCGTGACTCAGACTATATTTATAATCTCAGGAGCATCATAGTATTAAAGTCATACATTAGTAATCTTAAAATCACATCCAAGGTTAAGCAGCTTGAGGAAATTCTTCTACCTTTTTCTACCCCAAAGTTTTTTTATTTTGTTTTCCATTTTTAAAACTGGTAAACAGATTTAACTTCCTTGTACTTACATGCAAAAATAAGTGGAAATGTATGGGAGTGCATGTATATAATGTTTGTATCTTTGACTCCTGAGCATACATGTGGCATTGACTGAAATAAAAATCAAATCTCTGCAATTTTCTCAAAGAAAGAAATTCATGAGTGTGTAATAAATAAGGGATCAGAAACAAAGTATTAAAATATATGGTTTAAAACCAGGTTGTCTATGTTGACCAAGGTTCAAAGAAGAAATAGTTTCTCTACACTGAAAATGTTTTCCTTTATATGTTCAGTACCAGTAGGTCCTGTTAATTGAAGCTTTATATCAGGTTAAGAAGTATCCAGTAATCAAGAATTAGGCCTCAAGCTTGAAGTGGAGACGGTGGAAAAAAAGTAACTTAATATAATCAAGATCATCTTTAAAGGAAAGAAAATAGAAGAAGGACACTGTAAAAGACTTTCTCAAACATGTAACTGGAAGTGTGGAGATGACAATCAGTGATGAAAAGTTTGTTCATTAAATAATTTATATCTATAAAGTAGTATATATAAGGGGAAAAACTCAATAAACTTAGCATATAATAAGAAAGTTATCAATGTGCATTGTCATTACTGATAAAAGAGAAAGATTAAAAAACAATTACAACATGCTGTGCATATCAGGAGGTTTAATTTATATCCATTCTAGGGTAATTAGCTCATAGTTTGCTAAGGACATGTCAATTGTTTTGTACTGCAATAAAAAATCCATTTAAAATTAATGGTGAAGAAAGTAAAAATGAGAATCTAAACCCTGCAGAAAATGCTCTATGGAATATTTAGCACCTTTAAACAGGAAGATCACACAAATTCTAAGATTGATAGAATCCTAAGGTGTTATAATTCTTTCTGTTTTTTTAAATGGAACTTTTTCCTTCAAGATGGATATTTGCCTATATTATTTTAAACTCTATCTAAGTAGAAAGACTCCAAGAGATTTCGGTGTAATCAATTTTAGCCTAGCCTAGATTAGAAAGTCTCTATATTTGATTTATGTTTTATCTTTCAATTTATTTTAGAATAAAAAAGATAATTTTTTCTTTGAAGTAGATTAGTCCCATAGTATTCAATATGTTATAATCCTCATTTTTTTTGATCTGGTCTGAATAGAAATACAAATCACCAGTGAATATGTGTCTTCAAGACGTACTTTTCCAGGGTCCAAACGATATAAATTTCCAATATATATTACATTCAAGTGATATTAATATTTTTTCAATATATAAAAATTAATTCATCTTTATCAACCACTGAGGAGTCAAATTATTTGCAATTAAAAGACATTTTACCTAGGAGCAAATATCTAGTTTTTAATATAGTCAAGAGGTTAAAAAGTGACAAAAAAAAGTTCAGAGTGAGAGAATAAAGTCATTATATTTTTGTGGATGTTTATCAGTCATATTTTGGCAAAGACAGGAGGGAGAAACATATATAATTCAATGTCTTCAGATCATTCCTAGAACAGTTTTTTTTTTTTCAATAATTCATCAGTATTCATAAATAATTTCCCACATATTATTAGGTTTTGGCCACATTTCTTCATTTATGTTTTCCTTTATTTGACAAATCTTTATTGAGTTAATTCAGGACACTGGGTACTATGAGATGGATATGGTTTTCTTAGTCCAGACAAAAATTATGAAGCTCATTGTCTTGAATGAGATAGGCAAAGACCTTTAAGAATCATTTAATTTAGATTTTGAATAAGTATACTTATGTAAAACAACATAAAATAACTTATACATGAAAAATACAAATGGCCAGATATGTTTTTATCGTAAGACAAATGCCCCCTTAAATTCAAGAATATCCATTCCAAAAAAAAAGTAATGAAAATTTCATGCAAAAAAATTGCTGGTAAAAAAAATATAAATCTCAGAGTTTGGGGGATAAAATTTGTTTTCCCTTAAGTTGGAAATTCCTAGTCCCTGTATAGTAAGTACCATTAAGAAAAATTTAATATGAATACATGATGCACAAATTCATAAGGTATTGCTATTTTTAAAAAGTAATGTACTTCTACAAGACAATGTATACAAAAAATTATCTTAGCAAGTCACAGATTTAGTTCTGTTAAAAATTAAGATTTGTATCTTGGGTGTAGCTGTGATTCTAGCACAACTGAGAAATTACACTAAAATTTAATTATTCTCATGCAGCAAATCCAAGTACATATGGAATTTATGTGGTGCGTGTGTGTGCACATGGACACTAGAGCATTGCTATCCTTCAGTTACCAAGTAATGGGTAAATTGAATCTTCTCTCAAACACTTCATCTAATGCTACAGATACATATGTATCTGTATACATATGTATATATGTATACGTGTGTGTGTGTGTTGGGGAAGAAAAATTTTTGAGAATAGTGGCTGATTCACATGCAAGTAAGCAAGAATCCATAGCTGAATGTCATCAGTAAATTCACATTAACAATACTTAGGTTAAATAAATATACTGTGGCTAAGTATACAATAAGATATATTCTATATATATTTGATTTGTCCTTTAATAAACCCTCAAACATACAGACTTATTGGATTGTAGATCTTGATCTTTCCTTCTGTTTTATTCACTTCCTCTAAGTGTGGACATAACAAATACAGCATCTTCTTATAATCCCCATGTCCCTAACTACAACTAACACTTCCGGATTTATTGGAAATGAAGAAGCCAACTCATATCTCAGTCAGAAGTAAAGAAATGATATTACAAACCAGCTCTGCAATTGTATCATAGTTATCTACCCTTTTGAGGTAGAAAAGACTCATATCACGTGGAAGGTTCCTTAACAGTTACCAGACAATTATCTTATTTGACCAAAATCTGAGCAAGTTTTCATGACAACATTTTTATCTCCCAGGAAGCAGGGACATCATCAGAGCATTCTCCCCAGGTGACTTCAGAGAAAAACGAACAGTGGGATACCAGCCAGCCAGCTTTCTGGTCCAATAGGCTAGCTGTCCTCAAAAGAACACAAACTGCTTCCTACCTAGAAATTCTAAAAGTGCATCACTGCTATTCTAGCATTAAACGTAAGTGATGGATTTCTATACACATTCTTAAGAAAATTTTGAACATTCTTAAATAAACAGGAACTAGAAGAAAAGGAATTTTCATATACAAAAACAAAGGATGTTCAAAGGAATATATTCAACAATGTTTTATGAAAATAAATTACTGTAATTTAAGGCTATAGTTACAAATCTTTTCAGAATATAATATGCAGTATATTGAAAAGTGCCCAATTCTGTATATTTATGAGTTGAAAATGTGCTGAAGAGTCAAAAGTAAGTAAGTAGAACAGTAACAAAATTAATATGAATATTGATTTCCTGACCTTGTTTTTTGGACCTTACATAACAATTTCACATATTTGTGCAAGTCTAAATATTTCCATGAAGACTCTCATCAAATTTTCTGCAATAGTCTAACACCAACACATTTTCAAATGGATGGCACTAATTACTGAATGTCCCTTCTGACAGTGGCCTAGTGAAAAATGGAAACATGTTTGTGGTAGGGATACAGTACGCCCATGCTTTGATTCATTTACTTATTGTTATTTTAAAAATCTTTTTGAAGGTTGATTATGCTCAGCTCAGTGTCAGGAAATACTTTCTACAGAAGTTCTTCTTGGGTCTCTACCTCTTGTTTTTGTTCACAATAAAAAATGTAGATGTGCAACACACATGTTAATGTATCTATTGATACAATATTCAGTGCAATTCACTGCGAATCCGTACACACTATGATTGATGTAGTCAGGCTGAAATCATCCAGAAGCTGAAAATAAAAGCAGTCATTAAAAAGGGTTGTTTATTTCTCCGTTTTCCAGAGCGTCTGCTTCATATCCATCACCCTGTTAGGAAAGAATCCTGGCTAAGTAGAATTATTAGTATTATTCTTACGTATCTACCAGGCACAGGCATAGGTCTTCCCTAACACTAAAACTGAAATGACTATAAATATTTTTGAGACAAAATGAATCAGATTTAAAAAACTGTATCAGAAAAAATATGGTTAAAGATAGAATCAGTAATACCAAGTTATTAATCACTCTTGTGAAGAGAGCATACCTGGAAAGGAGAAATTGTGTGCTTAAATGTTAGCCCTCATATGGACAAGGCAAGGCTTAAAAATATCTCTTATATTGTGGTTATCTACTGACATATTTGCTTGTCTGATTTGTTTTGGGATGTGCTTAACAGCCAAATGGTCAGATCAAGGTAAAGAAGAGATCAGCTGCAAAAGTTCAAAATCACAGCTTCCTCTCTTACCTTCCACTGAGGAGGAAGCCGATAACCACTGCCAACAAAATGACTCCCACTGTCACAGACACAGCAATTATAGGAATCTGGCTTTGATCGCTGGAGGCTGCAACTGCTGATAGAAGACACAGAAAACGGAGCCCGCGGTTAAAGAGATCATATGCATTCAAATAAGAGCTGCTTAATAGTCGGTAATCGATGCATGGTTTAAACAATTCACCCACACTTGGCCGAGATTTCCCCCTGATATCTCTGCTCAATGGTGTGTAATTGAAAAGACATCTTTAGGAGAAAATATTTACTCTCCAAATGGAAATTTGAAAGAATCACTAAGTCACTGATTATTTCCTTGTCATCATAAAAAATGAATGTAATTGTTTGCATAGTATTTATCTAGGGATCTTAGGTTTGCAAGATAAAATGAAACTTAGTCCTTGATACCAAACCCCTTACTCTAAACAGGAGGTGCTAAGTATCTGAGATTTGACATTTTAGAGTTTGCATGTGGCTGTTTCTAGGAGAAAAATCTTGACACCTCAGACAGGGTTTTTTTCCCATAGACATACGTTGAAGTCCAAAATATTGCGGTTATGGCTTCAGTGAAGTTAATATCATATTCTGAATATAATTTTAAAAATCGTAATTTCTAGCAGAATATCATCCGTGAGTATACTTTATATATAGGACTCCTTTTTGAAAAATATCAAGACATACACTTAGAACTTTGAGAAGTCTACAGTAAGATTAAATTCATTTACATCATCTTTTTTTAAATACATGGATTTAGATGAAATATTATATATTTTAACTGTACAATTACCATAATAAAAGGAATACGGACGTGTTAAGATACTTGTACCTAAATAAGTATGGAGATATTTCTTTCATGCTGATATCTGCACTGTGTTAGAATAAGAATGCTTCAGAGCAAAATTAATTTTACAAATGTTCTCAAGAAACCCTCAATAAGATACCTACCATGCTATTGTTTAACAAAATCATCACTTTGATTAATTCAGAGTGGCATTAGTTACCCTTCTTAACAAATTTTAAGTCGTCAAGAGTAATAACAACTATAATTTCCCTGTTTTGCTTCCTAGAACCCTTTACCAGCTATTGGCCCCATCAATAGTTTTGGACATCCAAACACTTCCCTTTCTATTCTTGTTACCTCTCCCTTGATTCTTTCAAACCAAAATTGACTTACTCTCTGACCACTTCTTGCATTTGATCTACAATTTGATCTTTTAGACCAGTCTTCAGACCCAATATCACTAGTAGCTTGTTCATGTACAAGAAAGACTCTTATTGACAGTCTAAATCTACGTTCTTACCCTCCTTTTCTTGGATAATAATTGTTGCAGTTCAATGGTTCTTTATCTTGATTTTCTCCTTTATTCTCTGATATTGAGATCTGTGGTAGGGAATTTAAAACTGCTGAGCAGTATAAATGCGTAGGGCAAAGCTACTCCACTATCACTAGTAACCTTCCCCAAGGTTTGCTTTATTAGTCTCTAAACTCAGATTACTTATAGCATTGCTTTTCTCAGTTCTTTAATTTTCTTTTTGGCAAGAGGCAATGTTTCTAGAAAAAATCATGCAGACATGGTCCACATACATTCAATGTTATTTTTATTAGGCTCTAACTGCTGTTCCAATATTTTTTATTCTCTCTTCTTAATTTCCTAACAAAATCATCATAATGAGTCTTCCTCATTTTCTCAAACTCTAATCTATTACGATTTCTCATGTTTCAATAATGTTAAACTGTCTAGATTAAAGAGCAATCAAGTCTGAACTCTGGTTAAATACAACTGGATGGTTATGTAGTTTCCTTTGCTTCACCTAACTCCAATGTTAGAATCTTTCCTATCTCTTCCAAGACCTGGCTCCTTCAAAGGTCTCCCTCCAGGAGATCTTTTATCCAGGAGTCAATTATAGGCTACTTGTCTGCTACCTCCAAGCCTGAATAGATAATTGTTCTTAGTGGAAACAAATCCTTATACCTAAACTTACTGATGTTGGTTCAACTTAAATTTGAAAACAGGTCCAAAATTTACTAGGGAAATAGGCCAAAGCAAAGTATTTAACTTTATCAAGGCTCATTTTCATTAATCTCCAAACAGGAATAATTTTCCTGGATCATTATAATTCTGTTTAGAGATAATATTTAGCACAGTGCTTTTACATATTGTTATCTTCTGCTTTATCAAATTATTCTTTCCTATTTAACACGTTGATTGTTATCTAGAGCAGTATTGTTATTTTTATTTATTTATTATTTATTATTATCTGATAACCAACATTATTAAATTCCCTCTGCAACTTATCTTCTTCTGCCTTTGAGTTCTATGCATGACATTCTTGCTAAACACATGAGTACTCTTCCATTTACTTTACCATGCATCATAAGGTATTTGCCTTTGTTGAACATAAACTTCAACCTTGAGGCTCTGCTTCGTCTTGGTTTATAGAACATCAGATGAGGCGTTTTTCCCCTTTTCCCCCACACTGTAGCACTACTTTGTCAGTTCCGTTGGCTCCACATTCTCTCCCTACATCTTCTTCATGAACAATTCCTGATGAATGCTCCTGATCCTCCACACTTCTCTCCTTACTCTTTAATCTTTTTCTGTCTTTCTCCCTTCCTGCTTCCTTTTCTCCCTACCTCTTATGGGTACTTTTATGCTTATGACATCAGTTAACTCTAAGCTCATGAGTCCCAAATTTATATTTACAACTCTTACTTTACTTCACTTCAAAGCATGACCTTATTAAAAAAAACAAAAACAAAAACTACTTTCCTTTTATTTGGATTCATTTTCATATACAAATAGCATTTTTATACCACATCCACCTCAAGGACATTAACAAAAACACATCAATAAATAAACACCATAAATCAAACCACAAACCAGACTAATTTGATCTCTTTTATTCTGGTTTCTTTTAACTATCACTGAATTTTTCTTAACTCCTACTTGGCTATTAATTACCAAACATTTTTGTGTTTCTTCTGTTTTTTCCCCACAAACTATGTTTCTTTTTCCTCACCTATTTGATTCAAATCTACTGGACTATTGTTCACTGGTTTTATAAATATTCCCTTTGATTTCTATGTGTTCACATAAACATCCAAAAATATCACTTTGATCATGTTTCTCTGATCAAAAATTTAGTAAATGCCTACTACCTATAAAAAAAATTCCCAAATTCTCCATCTAGACTTCAAAAGCCCTTTTAAACAAATTCTAACAAATCTCTCTGGTCTCAATGGGCCATTTTGGGAACTCTGAGATATCATTTTGGAGAAAGGGGGCATGATTAATCAGAGGTAGGGATAAAAACAGGGCAAATTCTGGCTAACCAAACTATTAATTTTGAGAAAAAAAAATACTGGTGCTTAGTACTGTCAAATGCTTCATTTTTAACAATTGACAAGATCTAATCTAACAATAGATTAAAATATGCACCTAGGTATGGGATATTATCTTGCAATAAAATATTTTTAATGGCATCCTAAAAATTTCAAATGATTAATACATTTTATGAAAATATTTTGTTAATAATGCCAAATCACAAACATTCACATTTACCTTTTTTCCTCTACCGTTCACTTAAATCAGATAGTTTTGTATATTAGATAATTAAATCAAGGGCCTATGAGGAAGAATTGCAATAATACATTTTCATTTTTTATTTTTTATTTTTTATTTTTTTAATTTTTTTTCAACGTTTATTTATTTTTGGGACAGAGAGAGACAGAGCATGAACGGGGGAGGGGCAGAGAGAGAGGGAGACACAGAATCGGAAACAGGCTCCAGGCTCTGAGCCATCAGCCCAGAGCCCGACGCGGGGCTTGAACCCACGGACCACGAGATCGTGACCTGGCTGAAGTCGGATGCTTAACCGACTGCGCCACCCAGGCGCCCCACATTTTCATTTTTTTAAAAATGTGCAGCTTTGGGGTGCCTGGGTGGCTCAGTCAGTTGAGCATCTGACTTCGGCCCAGGTCATAATCTCATGGTTCGTGGGTTCGAGCCCTGTGTCAGACTCTAGGAAATTATACTGAGTGAAAAAAGTCAATTCTAAACTAAAAGGTTGCATACTGTATGATTCCATTTATGGAACATTTCTGAAATGTCAAAATTTTAGAAATGAATGTTTAGAAATTAGTGGTTGTCAGTGATTAGTTATGGGATAGGAGCTGCTCCCAAAGGCAGTTGGTATAGTTATAATAGGGCAACCCGAAGGAACTTTATGGTGTTGGCACTGTGAAATATCTTGACCATGATGGTAGATATAAAGACCCACACAACTGACCAAATTGTATCGAACTTAATGCACACACACACACACACACACACACACGCCTACATCATACACACATAAAAAAGGGTACAAGGAAAGTTGAGTAAGATTGGTGGATTGCATCAATGTCAATATCCTGATTGTGATCTTATGCTATAGTTATGCAAAATGTTACCATTGGGAGAAACTAAAAAAATTGTACAAGAGTTCACTCTGCATCATTCCCTACAACTTCATGTGAAACTACATTTATCTTAATAAAAATATAATTTAAAACACAGAATAACTTTATTTCAGCAATTTGGTTATACAGATTTGAATCAAGTAGGTAAGAAATGGATAAAAGGAAGTAATGAATTGGAGAAAAAATCATAAAAGAAGCATGAAAGTGTTGGTAAATCTTGGTGAGTGGGAGTTAAGAAAGGTTCAGTGATAGTCTCAAAGTTTCAAGAGAATTTATGTTACAAGAAACCAGAAAAAAGAGCTAACTTGATTGGCTAGATAGTTTCATTCATGCTAGGTTTATTTGCTGGTGTGTTTTAACATTGCTGTTGGGAAAAGGAATGATATACGGGGCCAATTTTAAATGTTTATTTGTATGCATAACAAAAATAAAATAGAATGGATACTATGCAGTATAAGATAGAAACTAAAGCTTGAGAAAAATAGTTTAAGATTTTCCACCCAAATCCTCATTTTAAATAGTCTTTCTAAAATAAAGATTTTTGCATTCCTGTGTTTATGTTTGCATTTGGTTTTAGGACTATATTAATGACATATGTGATAATATACATGAAAAAGAAAGCCCATCATAAAAATTTTATGACCTATGTATAATATAAATTAAATATTATAAATTTTAAAAACTAATCAATGAATAACATCATGCATCATTATTATGAATTAAGTATCCAATTAGAAAAGTCTTTTTACAATAAAAAAGAATGGAATCATGCCATTTGCAGCAACATGGATGGAACTGGATGGTATTATGCTGAGTGAAATAAGTCAGTCAGAGGACAGATATGTTTTCATTCATATGTGGATCTTGAGAAACTTAACAGAAGACCATGGGGGAAGGGAAGGAGAAAAAATAGTTACAAACAGAGAGGGAGGGAGGCAAACCACAAGAGACTCTTAAATACAGAGAACAAACTGAGGGTGGATGCGGGGTGGGGGAGAGGGGAAAATGGGTGATGGGCATTGAGGAGGGCACTTGTTGGGATGAGCACTGGGTGTTGTATGTAAGCCAATCTGACAATAAATTATATTCATAAAAAAAGGAAAAGTCTTTTTAAAGTGTATGTTCAAGATAATGATTTTCAGATAATTTTGTCTTAACATACCTGAATGATAAGATAGTATTCACTTAGTAATGGTGACTCACTAAAGCTAATATTCTTAATTGTGACCCACCAAATGAAAATACATACACCCACATATTTGACATTTCACACTACTCCTAGTGTTATTTTCTTCATAACAAAACTTTTATTGTCTTCTTCTAATCCTACTTTTAATGCGTGCTCTAGGACAAGTAATCAATTGTTTGACATTAAAGAGAAAAACGTTTTATACTATTTTATTTGAAAAAAAAATGGTGCAAGAAGTGTTTTCCAGAAACATTTCTGGATCCTTCACTCAGAGATGCTGCCAGAAATGTTGATTTTTTAAAACAATCAGATTGGTTGCTGAGAGCACTATTTTCTTGCCAAACTTAATACTAACAAATGCTCCCTGTAGAATTTTCATAGAAAGACTAAGCCTGGTAGCATTGTTCAATAAAACAAGTAAAAATAAATGGCAATAATTCAATAAAGTATGGCAGCCGTGGAAGGAAAGTCTTTAAAAGCAAGGTTTAAACATTTCTTAAGGATCTCCTGATGTTTCATCTCCCAGTAGACTAAATGTGATGAGGAGCAGGGACCGATGTGTTAACCTACCAACCTACCATAATAGCATGACAGATGCTTCCTACCTGAAGGGGTCATGCCTGGGAGAGAGAGGACCAGGAGACTGACAGAATGCCCGGAGAGAGTATTGATCCACTGACTCTTTTCTGGTAACCATTACAGAGACATGAGTTGACAGTAATTAAAATGACTTACACACTGGGATGGTTTCAAACTCAAATCTTCGACTGAAGACACCATAGCCTGCTGCTGTGCGTGCTCGAATTTGGAAGACGTATACTGAAGCTGGCTTCAAGCCCTCTGCAGTTACAGTTGTCTCTTTAGATTTGATAATTGTATAGCTGGTTTCTTGGTCCTTGGATTACACATGTACATACAATAAAAAAGTCAACATGTGAATTACTAATGACAACACAACTTAGAATCATAAATCAGAAAATAAATCAGAAACTAATAGACTTGCTATTAGTACACATACAATCTTTTAGAAAAAAAAACTATACATCTTAGGTGTGCTATCTATATGATATCTAAAAGTATTTTCTAGAACTCAAAATTGGTGGGTAACATGTTCTCCACTCATCCACCATACTTGTCTTTGGCAGAAATAAATTTGTAAACTTTTAAATATGATTTTCAGGAGATAAAATTTTTTTAACATGTATTTTTTTTGAGAGAGAGAGCGTGAAGGGGAGGGGGAGAGAGAGAATCCCAAGCAAGGTCCACACTGTTATCACAAACCCCAATGTGGGGCTCAAACTCACGAATCATGAGATCATGACCTGAGCCAAAACCAAGAGTCAGTCACTTAACCCACTGAGCCACCCAGGCACCCCTGCAGGAGATAAATTATTTTACAGACTCATGGGGCGCCTGGGTGGCGCAGTCGGTTAAGCGTCCGACTTCAGCCAGGTCACGATCTCGCGGTCCGTGAGTTCGAGCCCCGCGTCGGGTTCTGGGCTGATGGCTCAGAGCCTGGAGCCTGTTTCCGATTCTGTGTCTCCCTCTCTCTCTGCCCCTCCCCCGTTCATGCTCTGTCTCTCTCTGTCCCAAAAATAAATAAAAAACGTTGAAAAAAATATATATATTTATAAAAAAAATTATTTTACAGACTCTATTTTAGTACTGGTATTCATATGCTTATGTTTCTTATAAATATTTTATTGGAGCACATCTAACATGTTGCCTGTTCATGGAGTAAGGTGACAATGTTTCATATATCACCAGGTAAGTCTTATGCTTTATATCATTGGTGAGTTTCATTTCTAATTATATTTAGGGCTCGGGAGAAGGAATGAGTACTTGACTGGAGAAATTTAATTTCAATTCATTAAGTCCAAATGGATTACTAAAGAAAAAACTGCAAATAAACTTTTTTTTTTAATTTTTAAACACTTTCTATTTTTTCACGTTTATGTGTTTGAGCTGGATGAGTAGTGAATGGAGATGCAGTGAAAACAAAAATCACTGTAAAGATAATTTTAGAAACGAAAACAAATAGGAAACTGTTCCTATTTTGACTGCTACCAAAGTCTAGACTAACTGTCCATAATTTATCTCTGAGATTACCACACTGAATAGAAAATCTTAGACCTACAAAGATCTAAACACACAAAGTCCCTGTTTTGAACTTTCTTCTCCCTTGTATTTTTCTGTGTGAATTCTTGGCTAACGTTGTTTTTGGCTGATGGTGTTTCTACACTTAATACATTTCTGATGGATATTAAAGAATGAATTCATGAGAGATAATGGTCAGAGATTTTTTTCCCTCTGTTTGTGGGAACTGTCTCTAGTTACAGTATCTTGATTGATGACTATAAACCATCACTTTCAAGATATTTCAGAGAATTTTATTTTATAATTAAAAACATGTATTGATTATTTTTTAAAATATAATGGGAATAAGATGTAAAGGATTTTTTTCTGAAATGAGAAAAGAATTGAAAACAAGAATATAACAATTCTTTCTCAAGCCCTCTAATAGGGAATATGGTTATTAGTGAATCTTAATAACACTATTAAAATGCAAAATAAATGCAAACCATGCTTTCATGTTGCATGTAACTTCAACTTCCCTTGAAATTTACAATCGATAGCAGCATGTCATGTTGTGACTTTAGTGTGGACACTGAAATCACGTGCTAAAATAACACAAGTCCATGTTTACTTTTATCTTCAGTTTCCTTATCTGTAAGATTGGGGTAGAAACTGATGCCTGGATAGTCTCATAGAGATACTGTAAGAATCAGTAAGTAATGCACATGAAAACATTTAATAAGCTATAAAGCTATGTTTTCATTGCCATTATTATTTGAAATTTTTTCAAATTGGACACATCAAAGTCCACTGGCAGTCATGTTCTACAGAACATGTACCACCAGTAAAATCTAAACTATACAACCTATTAGCATTTATTTGTTTTAAAGCAGGTTTACCATTCCTCATTTAATATAGTCAAACATATAGAATTATCTTAGGGTTAAATGTATCCCAATTTCCATCTAAATAGAAATGTTCTAATTTTTTTTTAATGTTTATTTTTGAGAGAGGGAGACAGAGTGCGAGTGGGGGAGGGGCAGGGAGAGAGGGAGACACAGAATCTGAAACAAGCTCCAGACACTGAGCTGTCAGCACAGAACCTGATGTAGGGCTTGAACCCACAAACCCTGTGATCATGACCTGAGCCCAAGTTGGATGCTTAACTGACTGAGCCACCCAGGGGCCTGGGATATTCTAATTTCTAATGCAAATAAGCTTTCTGATTCATTCTGTGTGAAAAATTATTTTTTTTAATTTTTTAATTCACAGATTAAATTTAATTGCCGAATCTTTATGGTATAAGAAATATTATTAGAGTCTTACAAAGAATTTAAACTAGGGTCATTAAAGCCTATAAAATTTTACCTAGTAATGTCAGTCTTTTTCTTTATTCCCATTCACTGACTTTCTCCTATATACTCTATTATCCCTTCTCTACACTAGGGAAAAAGCAGTAAAAAAGCACACAATTTCTTGATGTGTTCCTTTTAAAAGAGGTAAACTATTACTAGAAACTATTGTACTTACTCATGCTCTCTGGCTGCTCAAGCTTGTGGCTGAATATGCAAGAATTATATTCAACAAGATTAGTGAGAATTTCAGTGAGAAATGTTAACTTGCATTTTGTTTAAAGATAAGCTGGTGTAAAAATCTAGACAAAACCAAAGTTTCTGATATATTTGTTATAATTATGATTTTTACATAAAATATTGACATTTATTGGGGTGCGTGGGTGGCTCAGTCAGTTAAGTTTCCAACTCTTGATTTTGGCTCAGGTCATGAGCTCATGGTTGGTGAGTTTGAGACCTGCACTGGGCTCCGTGCTGACACTGAGACTCCTGTTTGGGATTCTCTCTCTCCCTCTCTCTGCCCCTCCCCTGCTTGTGTGTGCTTTCTCTCTCTCTTTCTCTCTCAAAATAAATAAATAAACTTAAAAAAAAGTTAACATTTATTATAGAAATGGAGAAGGTTTTTTTTTTTATAAATGAACAAGGAATATCAGTGTTAGAATTCAAGTCATGCTGTTGTCTAATGAAGAGTATAAATATGGATACACAACTCAACTTCAATTTTTTCTTCTTTAAAATGGGAAGAATTATTTATCAAGCACAGTGTGAGCACATAGAGATGGAGATAGAGATGATGTACATAGCACCAAGCTCAATCTCCATAACATAACAGTTTCTAGGTAAATTTGACTTGAGTCTGTAGCATGATGGCAAATTTAATAAAAAGAGAAAAAAATTAAAACCTTCTTGTAAATTCCTAACTATTGAGGGATGCCTGGGTGGCTCACTCAGTTAAGCGTCTGACTTTGGGTCGGGACATGATCTTGCAGTTCGTGAGTTTGAGCCCCATGTCAGGCTGCGTGCTGACAGCTCAGAGCCTGGAGTCTGCTTCAGATTCTGCCTCCCTCCCTCTGTGCCCTCCCCCACTCACACTCTGTCTTTGTTTCTCTCTCTCAAAAATAAACATAAAAAAAATTAAACTCCTAACTACTGAATTCAGAATTGATATGTTTTGTAAAATTATTGTAAGTTGATACTTTGGCCAAACAGGGGGGAAATTCCCATTACAAGGAAACTGGCATGCTGCTCCTTGAAATAATGCGTGATCTGATATCAATTGCACAAAATGACACAACATTCTGATTTATATATTAACATTATGTGTATCTCAGTGGTTCCTTATCTGAGTTCTAGTTGCACTTTGTCTCTCTGGGGTAGTCAAATGCTATATAATCAGAGGGACTCCCCAAAGCATGTATCTAAGGGATTGAAAACCAAAAATGCACATTTTGAATTACCTAAGTAGCTTCCAAAATTTGCTTCTGTCCCACTCCTTTTAGTCATCGCTGTACTATAATTTCCTTCATATCACAAACTCTATATACACATCTTCAACACCCACGACCATCAGGCTGCCAAATCCTGGTCAGGGCAATGGCTTTTGCTGCCTTCATACTCCTGCTGAGCAAATGAGCTACATTCCCCAGCTGCTTAGCAAACACTGTTCACATGCAGGGAGGGGAGGGCCTGGGCAGAAGGAGCCAGCTGGCAAACACCCTGCCAAGGGGCAGCTTCCCTTTGCCTCTGCCTTTAATTAAGAGATGGCAATGGGCCCATCACCATGCAGGAGCAGAGAGGCCCAATGACCTCTATTAGAGCAGGGCAATCACAGGCAGAAATGCCAGCTGGCAAATGCATGAGCCCTGGAAAGCTCTGCCACCTGTGTCTGGACAAGAGCCATCCAATAAAACGGTGGTGTCATTCTGAAGGTTCAAAATGAGCTCTGGAAACCTATAAGCACCCCCACCTCAATACATGCTATAAAAACTCATTATCCTTTTTTTTTCCTTCTGAAAGTGTTAAAAAAAAAAAAAACCTTTCATGTGTTTTATTAGTATGCTCAATAATTTTGCTTGGCAAAAATTTCTGGGAATTAATATTTTCACTGTAAAAATGAAAACACTGACCAAAAGAAGTTAATGACTTCCCCCATATAACATATTATATAAAGGTTTCACTGCTTTTAAAGGATGTAAGTGGGCAACTTTCTATTCATTTACTGAAACTACGTACAGAAATATTTTTCCCAAATTATTTTTTCTTACATTGAGTTATGCAGATAATAGGATGTATTAATGCAGCATTAAATATAAAATATTAAGCACAGAACTAAGTTTTCATGAAATAAGTATATTTAAAAAAATTGAACTTTCAAGAAAATAATGCCACATGTATAAAATTCATTAGAAGGAATATTAAGAGAAAGACTCCCCCACCACTTGGTTGAGAAACTTTTTTTTTTAATGGAAGCAGTAGCTTACAGAAAAAAAAAGATAAATCCTTGCATTTATTGAGTATTGCATATATGAGACTTATGTATATGCTGAGGAGTAATAGTGAAAACAATGAAAGATTACTCATAAGGGGGTAAAATAGGATAATATCATTAGAAACAATAAAGAATATCAAACCTTGGTCCAACTAGTTGCTTCAGGGGAAGAAAAACTATAAAGAAAAATAACTCCCTGTCAAAGTTTAGTCCTCTTGCTGTTGAACTTTATTTCATTTAAGATGTATATTCAAATAAAGAGTTTTGGTGCACCGCTATTTTTCTCTGATTTTTTTAATACTCTCTTTTATTTATCTAGTTTTTTTTAAAGAAGGCTCTATGCCCAATGTGGGGCTTGAACTCATGCCCCCAAGATCAAGGATGGCATGCTCCACTGGCTGAGCCAGCCAGCACCCCTGGGGCATATTTATTTTTAAATGCCAATATGCATTTCAACTTTTAAAAAAATAAAGTTCATTTACAACAAATATTTAGAAACTTAAAATGTTTACAAAATATTCAGTCTACATATTCAGCTTTGTGTTAGTATACCATATTAAAATTTACAAAAAAAAAGTAAATAAGGAATGTAAACCTTAATTTAACAAATTATGTTTGGATACAGCATGCATTTAAATTGTAGACCTCTAGAATTTACAATGCAATTTGGACTACTACTCCCAGAAAAACAAGAATCAGTGAGGATTATTAATGTAACCACATTTTCCTTGATTTACCTTCTTATTTTTTATAACAAATAGTATAAATGAGATCCCAACACAATATTTTTTAAAATTTTATTTTTAATAATCTCTCCACCCACTGTGGGGCTTGAGCTCACAAACTCAAGATCAAAAGTCACATGTTCCATCAACTGAGCCAGCCAGGTGCCCCTATCCCAACATAATTTTGTCTCATGGGTATTTGAGGATATATTTTTTATGAAATAGAAGTATCTTCATTTATGGTCTCTAATGATCGAATAGTCATTTGTAATGCTACCAGCAAGTCATTCCTAGAAGGATGACTACTTCAAAAGTAATAATTAACAGTTTATCCACCTATTTAGAAAATAGGCATTCAAAACCTAGAAAGAATGTGTAGACAGCCCCTTTGTCCCCCACTACTGTTTTTACCCTCTGTCATTATCTTTTGGTAATTGTTAAATCAGTGAGTGAAATAAGCAATTAAAAAAAATCTCTATGGGGCACTTGGGTGGCTCAGTGGGTTGGGCCTCTGACTTTGGTTCAGGTCATGATCTCATGGTTCATGGGTTCCAGCCTGGCATTAGGCTCTGTGCTGACAGCTCAGAGCCTGGAGCCTGCTTCAGATTCTGTGTCCCCCTCCCTCTCTGCCCCCCTCCCCCACTCACGCTCTGTCTCTCTCTCCAAAATAAATAAACATTACAATTTTTTAAAAAAAATCTGTATAATGCTAGGCATTAATTTAACGTATTTCAATGTATTTACCTATACTCTTTCTTCTACACATGTACACAGAATGTTGAATTTTTAAGTAACTTTCATTAATAGAATATAAGTACTTTTTCTGATATTTTTGCACTAATACTAGGAAACCACTTATTCCCTCTCTCTTTTCTGATGTCCTAGCCTGGACAATTTCTGTGGCATTGCAAAGTAAGTTTTTAATTTCTTCCTACCCTCTTCACTATCCCTCTAAGAGAAGGAGTAATGGCTCCATAAGGTTAAGGAAAGCAAATTGAGCAGGTGTGGCTGAGTCCTTTCTTTTTCTTTTGGGATCTGCTTCTCTGCATATGTTTCTAATCTTTTCTACTCCTACTTACATAGGATACATACTCTCAGTCAGAGTTTCCTACCCATCAGTAATAGTCTGGTTTGAGCACACTTCTATATCTCCTCTACTAGAAGCCAGGTTGTTTTAAGGAATGTTTGCTATTCAGATCCAGACTCATTAAAAAATCAAAGTAAAATGGGGGGTGGGAAGTGTAGGAAGACCCCTGGTGACTACATATCCAAGCTATATACTAGAGTTCTGCTTTAGAAATTTAAGTTCACCTTTATATTCCATCTGTACTATTTCTTTATCAATAGCTCACTTGGTTGTGAATTCAGGAAAGAGGAAGAGGGATAACTATTGCCTTTAGATCTCACAACTATTATGTCAAAACATGCAAGAGTGGGCCTAAGGAAAAAAATTGAGAAAATGTATAATGTGAGGCATACAATTCTGATTTTGTGCCCTCAAATTTTAAAATAAAGTTTACAATACAGTATTAGATTTTTGATATGGATTTTAAAATTATATTTTATATTCATATCTTATCTACCCATATCTCCTTAAGAGCATAGGTATTATGCAGCATTAATGGCCATAACCATATGTGTTTTTCCCTGTCATACATGGCAGTCACTGGTGAAGGTCAAGAACTTAAGTGCAACACTCAAAATGTCCCATGACTTCATTTTTTAATAATGTGAAACCTAGTTAAGCTGATTAGACTCTATGGCAGTAGTGTGCAGCATAAACTATTCGGCATTAATGGAATACAAATAGAATGCTTCCTATACACGTCTAGCCTCCATAATCATGTCATCGATCTACACACAAAATTGCAACATACATTTCTAAAAATTGGATAATTGCAGTTGCTAAAGTGAAACAAAGAAGAAGGAGGAGAAGGAGAAGGAGAGGAAGGGAAGGGGAAGAAGTGGGGGAGAGAGAGGGTGAAGAGAATGAGGAGGAGAAGGAGGAAAGGAGAAGGAGAAGAAGAAAGGACATTCTTTATTCTATTAGTCTCACCTTCTCAAAATATTTAATTTCATACTCCAGGATGATTCCATTGGGACGATCTGGCTCTTGCCAAGACAAAGAGATACTGTTTTTTGCAATCTTCCCCTTTTTCACATTGGTGACTGGAGAGGGGGCTGCAAAATAGTATAAATAAAGAATTGCATGATTAACAGAGTCCTGAAATTACAAGGTGGTATAATTTATAATGGCATTCTTAGTATATAATATAATTATACATTAACAATTTAGCAAAAAACTGAATAAACAATTAAATTTTCTTTTAACCTGAAAACAATTTTACTTTCTCTATGTAATAAAAATGTTTATAGACTGTAAAGTGTGTTACAAATATAAATCAAGTATCTTGAGAATTTTTTTAAAACTATAGTCATATAGAATCCTACATCTACATTTTTTTCTTTGAAGTTTAGAAACATAAATGAACTATCTTACTCTCCTTATGGAATAAAGATGTTTTTGATGACCTTATATATCTTCCATGTTTCTAAAATGTATTGACTCTGTATAATATATCCCATTAAGCTAGTACACATGATTATCTATATTACCATATTTTCACAACATTAAGATTCTTTTATAATTTTATAATGATATGGGTCCTATAATCCTTGATAAAATCATATCTTAAATATAGTGAGGGTTGCCTTCAAACATGTTATTAAACTTGTAATATTTCTCGAAAACAATAGCAGAAAAAAATCTGATCTGAAAGATTTTCCTCTAAAGTAAGGAGCAAGAAAATGAGGCCTATTCCTACAACTTTTACTAAATATATTATTAGAAGTTATAGCCCCAGCAATTAGGCAAGAAAAGGAAATAAAAGACATCCAAATTGGAAAATAAGTAAAAGTGTCACTATTTGCAGATGACATGATACTTACTATATATAGAAAAAGCTAAAGACTCTACCAAAAATGCTATCAACTAAAATTAATTTAGTCAAGTTCCAGGATATAAAATGAATACACAGAAATCTATTGTGTTTCTATACACTAATAATGAACTACCAGAAAGAGAAATTAAGAGATCATAGCTACAATGACATTAAAAAAGATAAAATACCAAAGAATAAAATTAATCAAAGAGGTGAAAGGTCTGTATAAGACACTGAAGAAAGAAATTAAGGACAACACAAATAGATGGAACGATATGCTGCACTCATGGACTGGAGGAATTAATTTTGTTAAAATGTCCACACCACCTATAGCAATCTACAGATTCAGTGCATTCCCTATCAAAACATGAATGACATTTTTCATAGAATTATAACAAATAATCCTAAAATGCATACAGAATCACAAAACACACCAAATAGCCAAAGCAATAACAAAACTGGGTGTATCATACTTCTTGATTTCAAACTACACTACAAAGATACAGTAATAAAAATGGTATGATACTGGAACAAAAACAGAAATATAAATCTATGGAACAGAACAGAAAGTCCAGATATGAATATACACATATATGGCCAATTAATTTATGACACGTGAAGAAAGAACATACAATGGGAATGGATAGTCTTTTCAATAAACCAAGTGAAAGGATGAAACTGGACTATTATCTTGCACCATACACAAAAATTAACTAAAAATGCATTAAAGACATGAATATAAGATTTGAAACTATAAAACTCCTAGAAAAACATAGACATTATTCTTAGTGATTTTTTTTAGATATTTTTACCTCCTCAGGCAAAAGCATAAAAGCAAAATTTTTAAATTTTTTAAAATGTTTATTTATTTTTGAGAAAGAGAGAGAGAGAGAGAGCAAAGTAAGGTGAGGGGCAGGGAGAGAGGGAGACACAGAATCCGAAGCAGGCTCCAGGCTCTGAGCTGTCAGCACAGAGCCGGACGCGGGGCTCAAACTCATGAACTGTGAGATCATGACCTGAGCTGAAGTCAGATGCTAAACTGAGTGAGCCACCCAGGCACCCCGAAAAGCAAACTTTAAAAAAAATAATGGGATTTTGAGGCCCCTGGGTGTCTCAGTTAGTTAAGAGTCCGACTCTTGATCTCAGGTCAGGTCATGATCTCATGGTAAATGGGTTCGAGCTCTGCATCCACCTGTGCACTGATAGTGGAGAGCATGATTGAGATTCTGTCTCCCTCTCTCTGCCCCTTCTCCCCACCCCTGTCTCTCAAAATAAATTAGTAAACTTAAAAATAATGGACCTACATCAAACTATAAAACCTTTGCACAGTGAAGGCAACTATCAATAAAATGAAAAGTCAACCTACTGAATAAGAGAAGTTACTTGCAAATGATATATCTGATGAGGGGTTATATGCAAAATATATAAAGAACTCATACAACTCAATAACAACAACAACAACAACAACAACAACAACAGCAACAGCAAAACATAACCCGATTAAAACAAAAGTGGAGAGAAGACTTGAAGAAACTCATTTCCAAAGACACACAGCCAACAAGCACATTAGAAGATGTTCAACATCACTAATCATCATAAAAATGCACATCAAAAACACAATGAGATACCACTTCATACCTGTCAGAATAGCTATTATCAAAAGGACAAGAAATAACATGTGTTGGCAAAGATATGAGAAAAGGGAACTCTCATGTACTGTTGGTGGATAAACTGGTACAGCTGTTATGAAAACAATATGGTGGGGTACCTGGATGGCTCAGTCGGTTAAGCACCTGACTTAGGCTCAGGTCATGATCTCACCACTCATTAGTTCCAGCCCCGCGTTGGGCTCTGTGCTAAAAGCTCAGAGCCTGGAGCCTCCTTCAAGTTCTGTGTCTCCCTCTCTCTCTGCCCCTCTCCCACTCATGCTCTGCCTCTTTGTCTCAAAAATAAACGTTAAAAAAATTAAAAAGAAATAAAAACAAAACAACATGGCGATTCCTCAAAAACTTAAAGAACAG
Source organism: Lynx canadensis (assembly GCF_007474595.2). Lineage (NCBI taxonomy): Eukaryota > Metazoa > Chordata > Mammalia > Carnivora > Felidae > Lynx > Lynx canadensis. The sequence continues at coordinate 152,929,295 of NC_044306.2, read as the reverse complement.
AACTACCGTAATGTCTAGCAATTCCTCTTCTGGGTATTTACCCAAAAAAGGGTGAAAACACTTTTGAAAAGATCTTTATGTTCATTGCAGCATTATTGACAATAACTAAGATAAAGCAGCAGCCTAAGTGTCCATCATTAGATGAAAAGTTATAAAATATGTTATGTTATACTATATATATGTTACATACTATAAAGATATATATGTATGTATATATATATATTTACTTATGTGATACATATGGTATATGCCTGGTATATATGTATATGTGTATGTTTGTGCGTGTGCATGTGTATATATGTGTATACACACATGGAATATTAGCCATAAGAAAATGAAAGCTTGTCATTTGTGACAATGTGGATAGACCTAAAGCGTAGTATACTAAATGAAATAAGTCTGACAGAGAAAGACAAATATGATTTCACTCATATGTGGAATTAAAAAAAATAAAACAGAAAACAGAAACAGGCTAAATGATACAGAGAATAAACTAACAGTTGTTAAAGAGCTGAGAGACAGGGGAATAGGTGAAATAGGTGAAGGGGACTAAAAGGTATCAACTTACAGTTATAAAATAAATAAGTCAGGGGGATGCAATATAATCAATAATATTGTAATGAGTTTGTACAGTGACAGATGGTAACTTGACCTTGTGGTGATCATTTCATAATGTATAAAAATATTGACTATCTTTTGCACTTGAAACTAATATAATATTGTTTGTCAGTTAAAGTTTCATAAAAAATTCCTTCATTTCCATCTCCCTCAAATATTTTACTAGAAGTCACAATTACTTACGATGTTCATTGCTATCTGTCAGTGCCTATTACATGGCTCTTCTAATGAAAATAGAAAAATATATGCTATTTTAGATGTGTCTGGATTCCAATAATGTGGATACTTGATTTAACATCCGTTTTGTCAATCTATGGATATTTGTATAGATTCTGGGTGTGACAATACAAATATGTCATGGCTAGTATCTTTCTTGATGTAAGTGATCATTACCTTTGCAATTTTTAGCTTTGATAAGACACAGGAAAGACTATCATGGACTAATGAGTGGTGTGCGTGTGCACGTGTGTGTGCATGTGTGCAGAGAAAAGGAGAGTAATAATATATATTATATATTATATGTATATTATATGTATAATGCACATATAAGGTAGAACAGATGCCAGCCATAGGGAATAGTGTATAGCCAGAGTCATAGCCCTATCTGAACAACATCAAACATCTGGTGAGATTAAGTTATATATACATATATGCAATTTACATATTATATATAGAATTTAGATATACTTTATATTATATCATACATATGATATATAAATATATACAATTTACTCACTAAACAGTAAAAGACAAATCCAAAACTGCACACAAGGATTCACATTTTCTGGCACCCTGTATCTTTTCTTACTTCATCTCCTGCTAGCTCTGTCCCGGCTGTCTGGTCTTAGGGCACCTCAGACACACTTCTGCCTAAGGACTTGGTATTCCAGCATCAGAGGTGCTTCTCACCCTGACTTCTCCAAGGCTTTCTCCCTCTCCTGTGGTTTTCCCACTGAGACCTTGTCTGTCCACTCTATGATTTGAGTAACCAATTCTCACCCTTGCCCCTCTCTCCTCACCGTGCCCTCTGCTCCTTCAGGATTTTATTTTTCTCTTTAGCTCTTGTACTTGCACTACCTGATATACATATCTGAATTACAGATTTGTTTTTTTCAATCCCTCAAGTAGAATGTCATTTTTATGAGGACAGGGATATTGTTTATTTTATTCACTGTTGAATTCTTATATCTAGAACAATGCCTGGGATAGAGGAGAGTCTAATATATATGTATGGAACAAATGATTGATAACAATCAAAGTGATATCTATAAAATCTTTTAACATTATTTTATTGTGTCAACAAAATCAACTATGAAACTCAAGGGTGAAGTATGTCTTTCATACACATACTAAAATAAATGGAAACAGATACAACCTGTAGGAAACAAAACTTAGTTAACTGTCTAGTGTTTCATATACCCATAACAGGGTGATAATGACTTTGTAACTTGAATGTGTAATTTTTTATTCTTATAATCACGGGCTTTATGATATTCAGGTTCAGAGGGTTCATATATTCAGTTTTATCTTGTTTTCTCAAACATATCCAGTTCCTCAGAGTTTTCTGCAATAATAAAGAAAGCTCACTGTGCATATAAACCAAAATTCTCTAAAAGTATCTTTGAAATTGCAGTTTGTTTACTTTTATGGAAATTGTAATTGACAGGTAGTTCTCACAGTCATATTTTGGCATAGGTTCAAAGTCCTTATTGGTTTCCCAATGAGGGAAAGTCACGCCATAATTGGCACTATGGAAGAAGCATCCAGAAGACAAGGAAACAAGAAAAGAGTAAGCTATGGACTCTGTACTTTATCATAGTGTTTATAGCAAAGTAGCAAATATACAGAAGTAGAAACAGTAACAAGTTGATGATACTGCCCCTTTTCTATTCATAAATTGAATTTAATATGTATGCTCCATGAAGGTTGGAATTGATTTGGTTTAGCTCACTGCTATAAAAAAATTTCCAGAAAGTTACTTGGCATCTAGAAATCTCATAAATATCTGTTGAATGGGTGCATGGCTGAATGAATGGGAAATACATACATGATCATGTATGACATCATCAGACAAAACTGAGTTTGTCTCATCTTAAGTGCATACACTAGGATCTTATGATTTGGGAATCTGTGTTTTATTTTAAAATTTAACCAATCCTTTAAAAAAATAATAAACCATTTCAAAGTGAGGTTATCAACTGAATATTAACATAGATATAATTAGCCTGAAGTGGAATACTTTGTTATTTACCTCCATCAGAGTTAAACAGAAATTGTGTAGCTTTCAAAGATGACTCTATTTAAAAAGCACCATTGTTTTCCAGACTGGGTTTTCTCAGAGACTAAATAGCATTCTTTACAGCTTGGTCAGAGTGGGGCGAGAAGACCACACTCAGGTTAGAATAGTTTAGGAGTAAAGTTCAGAAATAATTTCCTCTGTGACAACACGTCTCTGACTCATTTGGGTAAAGCTGATGAAAGTGGGGACACTGACAGCTCCTGAGGACATGATGATGATGCGCAAATTATGGATGGCAGTGCTTTACTTCTGTAAAGTATTTTACAGATATTATGCACATTAAAATAACTGCAATTGGTGCCTGGATGGCTCAGTCAGTTAAGCACTGGACTCTTGGTTTTGGCTCAGGTCATGATCTCAGGGTGGTGGAATCAAGCCCCTGTGTAGAGCCTGCTTGGGATTCTCTCTCCCTCTCCCTCTGTCCAATCCCCATTCATGTTCTCGCTGTCTCTCTCTCTGTCTCAATAATGATAATGATAATAATAATAAAGCTGTAAGCAGATTTGTCAGCATCAAGGGTATGTTTAATTTATGTTAGTCATCTTCCCACTGATACCGTTAACTCATTCTTTACCTGTTCGAGCTTTCATGAAATGAGCATGGCACAAAATGAGAATGATGACTCAGAGCATTTCTGCTTGTAAATTTTTGTTGAATGATGTTAAATCATAAAAGTATTACTGCCATAGGGTAGGAAGAACAAAAATACTAAAGAAATCACGTTGTGAACAGAACAAAACAATTTATGTAACTTCTGAATTTCACATTTTGGGTCTGTGAGAACATTCCATTTGTTTCTGTGTTACAGCTTCAATGGTGGAGCTGACATTTAACTAATAGTATGATAAGCAAGGTACTGATCCTTCAGGCTAGTTACAGTTCCCATTATGGGTTAATGTTTTTGTCTGTTTGTTTAATTTATTTTAATTTAAAATATTTTTACATTTATAGAAAGATAATAAAGAGAGTACAGGAAGTTCCCACATATCCCACACTTAGTGTCTCCTATTAGGAATATCTCACAACAGTGTAAACACTACATCTGTCACAATTAATGAAATTATATTAACACATTATTATTAACTAAAGTCCATACTTTATTCCGATTTCCTTAGTTTTTATTTATTATCTTTGTTCTGTCCCAAGATTCCATCCAGTATACCAGATTACATGGTATAGTCACCGTGTCTCCTTAGGATCCTCTTGGCTGTAATACTTTCTCAGACTTTGTATGATTTGGTGCTTTTGACATTTTTTTTTTCAGTATACTGATAAGAATTAGAATACCTCTCAATCATTATTGATTTGATGTTTCTTTCATGATTAGAGTTATGAGGTTTTTGGGGTAAAGCTCCTTTTTATTACATCATATCAAGGGTACATACTATCAGTATAGCATCACTATTAGGTTAACCTTGATTGCCCAACTGCAGTAGTGTTAATCAAGTTTCTTTTTCCAGTTTTCCATACTTTAATCTTTGGAAGGAAGTCACTATGTACAGCCTGCACTTAAGGAATGGGGAGTATACTGTACTTCCTTGAGGCCAGAGTATTTGCATAAGTTATCTGCATATGAGATTTGTCCATTCTTCCTTATTTGTTTGTTTGTTTAATCACATATTTATATCAATGTAAATGCAAGGAATTTTTTTATACATTGGTATAAAATCTAATACTTTATTTTGCAACTCAAATTGTTAAAACTTTGACCATTGATTTACTCTTTCAGTCTCTCTGATACACCCTTATCATTGTGGGTTTGTTGGTTTTCTTTATATATATGTATACAAATATTTATATATAAATATCATATATATTTGTATGTAATATATTTATATTATATTTATATTATTACATATTATATGATATATAATATATTGTAAATATATTAAATTATCTTATTATGGTCAGAATGGGAAGAGAAGACCACACTCAGGTTAGAATAGAATATATATAGAATATATATATATATATATAAATGTACATATTATATAATAATATAATTATATATAATATTATATATTATAAATTAATATTTAATTTATATATGAATATATAATATAATATATATTATATGTATTTTACTTACTTTATGGCACTACTAGATCAGATGCACACAGTTCTAGAATCAGTCCTTTCTCCTAAGAGCACTGGTTTCTTCTATTGGAGAATGTTATTAGAAACCAAGATCCAGATATGCTCTTTGCTACTGGGGTGTCAGGGCTTCTCCTTTCAAGTCATAGAGCTGGGAACTAAATGTGTTTATGTCAACCTATGTATATCTATAGATATATACTTATATCTACATACATATGAATATTAAATGAAACATGAGTATATACTGATATTAGCAACTCTAATCAGTTACTACACAGGTCATCACAGCTTCCACACTAGTTATTTATAACCTCACATTCCAACAGTGGTTCCAACCATCTACCGAACATTTACTTAATTGTTCAATTCTAGTATATATGTCTAGCGGTTAAAGAATTGCTAATCTATGTCTGTTTGACTTATTGATAATGATATAACTAGAAATCACTAAAATCTCAGCAGCTCAAGCAATGATATACAAAACGCTGCCATCATTATGTAAAGCAGAATGTGTCCTACCTCTTCAAATATGGAAAGCTAGCTTAAGGTACACTATCCCCACATGGAAAGAGTGCCATGACATAGCTTTCAAGTCAAACAAAACTGGCTTCAAATCCTTTGGCAGCCAATCAGTTTTCTAGCTGTGTGATCCTGTTTAGGTTACTTAACCTCTATAAATGTCCTTTTTATATTTAAAGTAGTAACAGTGATACAAACTCATCTTTTTGTAATGTTGAAATATGATTCTCTTTGTATAATATCAGATATAGGGTGGGTGCCAAATAAATACCCTTTGTAATAATATCAGCTGTAAAATATCAGTCAGTTGTTTCAGAAGACTTCAATAATGGATTCTCCATAATTCTTAAATGATTCCATCAATCAAAATCATTTCTAGCCTCTTCTCTGAACTTGTCACCGTTCTAAATGTTGGGTGAGATCAAAAGGCAGAGTACCTGTAGAGAGGAGATGTTTTGGTATTCTACATCCAGTGAATTTCATGAATCTATAGTAATAAATACTTATAGGCAAACTTCCTTGTTAATTATAGATTTTTGTATTGCACTGAAAAGTTTTTGAATTTTGAAGTGACTAATAGTTCACTTAGGATAGAATGTCTATAAAAATAAGAGAATGAATATGATGACAACACAAAACTTAATTGTGTTAAGTGGAATAAGAAAATACCATTCATCAGTCACTTACCCAATGTTATTTGTGTAGACAAAAATAGATTATAGACAGAACCATGAATTTATTACTTGTATTTAAGAATAATATATCTCCATGCATTTGACTTATCTACCTGTATTTTGAATCTTAAAGCTTTGAGAAAGCCAAACAAGGCAACATTGAAATCCTCTCAGTCTGTGACAGTCCATGAATGTGTTAAAACTTCCTCAGACGGCACTTCTTTTACTTTCCTACAAAAGTCCCTCTACATGAGTAATGTATTAGTTTATTTGCATACAATTTCTAAAAAAAAATACAAGTATCTAATAACTGATTCTGAGGTCAAAATTTGGACATCTGGGTTGTCACTATCTGCCAGCTGGAAGCCACCCCTTATCCCTGCCATGCATAATTCATCATATTTAGGAGCTTCTTATTATCCAGGTTGGCCTGGACCAGTTTTTCCTAAAAATATAGATCATTAGTTTTCTTTCCAGGAAATTCTGAATTAGGTGGTCAGACTGGGGCCAAGTTTTAATAAAGACTCTCTAACTGAATCATTTTACTACTAAAATTTGGGAATCACTAATGGTAAACCATGCTAAGATTAGTTATTTTTTTAGCCTAATTATATAAATTTAGAAAACTGAGGTTAGAAACTGGATTAGTGCTAATGTTCTGTGAACTGCTGCTGTCCTAAACCTTTAGCTATTATTGACTGTTATACCCTGATCTCTGTCACCATATTTGTCTTTCTTCATTTGGGTATTATTCTTTCCTATATTTAATATTTTCCTGATCCATTAGTATTTTTGGTAAAGATTTGTTTGTTCATTCATACATAATCTGGTTTAGTCCAACTACAGTATGCAAGCTGGTGCAGCGACTCTGGAAAACAGTATGGAGGTTTCTCAAAAAACTAAAAATAGAACTACCCTATGACCCAGCAATTGCACTACTAGGCATTTTCCAAGGGATACAGGTGTGTTGTTCCGAAGGGACACAGGCACCCCCATGTTTATAGCGGCAATATCAACAAAAACCAAAGTATGGAAAGAGCCCAAATGTCCATCGATGGATGAATGGATAAAGAAGATGTGGTATATATATATATACAATGGAGTATTACTCAGCAATCAAAAAGAATGAAATCTTGCCATTTGCAACTACGTGGATAGAACTGGAGGGTATTATGCTAAGTGAAATTAGTCAGTCAGAGAAAGACAAAAATCATATGACTTCACTCATATGAGGACTTTAGGAGACAAAATAGATGAACATAAGAAAAGGGAAACAAAAATAATATAAAAACAGGGAGGGGGACAAAACAGAAGAGACTCAAAAATATGGAGAACTGAGGGTTGCTGGAGGGGTTGTGGGAGGGGGGATGGGCTAAATGGGTGAGGGGCACTAAGGAATCTATTCCTGAAATCATTGTTGTACTATATGCTAACTAATTTGGATGTAAATTTAAAAAAGTAAAAAAGAAAATTAAAAAAAGAAAGAAAATAACAAAAAAATGCTTCAAACTGAGCCTTTAGAGCATGTGAGCTAATATTTGGATAGTGCTGAGAACAATGTCTGCAAAGAGCAGAAATTATGCCAGTTTTAAAGCTTTAGAGTAAACATCTATTATTTGAAGGTAAAAAAATAAGATTTTTTTAAATTAATGAGAAATACAGTTTAATTAAATTACAAACATATCTGAAGTTGTTAAAATGGAAAAGTAAGGCATATATTTTGAAACATATACACACTCACTACATATTATGTCATAAATTTTGTATCTCATATTATATACAGAATATAAATTATACATATACATATATATATATACATATATATTATATACACCCACACACTTATTCTACATATAATATATACTTATCACTACGTTGTCATTTGATGCTACTGGACCAAGAAAAATAACTTCAGTGCATTCTCAACACACCTGGTATCCAGACTCTCTTCTAAAGAAAGAGGGCATTTTAGCAGTTTCTTTCTCAAATAAAAATTCAATCTGCTCATTCAGACAAAACCTACAATCATTCCATTTTAAGAGCCTGCAACGGGATCTTTTGATATATGAGCTCAGTGAAGTTTTGAAAGACCATACCACAAAAACCTGGCCTTAAATGTCAGTAGTTGTAGAGAGATGATATCCTTTTTGATAAAAAGAACCTATGAACTAAAACGTCCCATTAGGAATGGTGTGTTTTTTTTTCAAAGACTTGAAAATCATAAGATATTGAAAATTAATTGTTTTCAGTAGGAAATAAAAGCAACTTAATTGCAAAGAAGTAATTTTTGGCATGATCAGACTTAATAGTATTAAACCATATGCTTCAAATATCATTTTGAAGTCATATTCACAATGGTGTTAATTAGAAAAGTAAATGGCAATAATAAAAATAGACAACTATATCACTGGCATTTATAGTCACCATTTTCCAAAACAATCATGCAAATTACAAAAACAAATATTAAATGTAACAATGTGTAAAATGACAACATGCCTCTGTCTGGATAACAAAATTAATCCCACATCAAATAAATTATCATAGAATTTGTTTTCCATTTATTCCTTATTACTCTGTAATGGAATTTTTAGTATACAAAGTGGCCTTCATGTCAATGATTATTTAATCTCAATAACCACAGTACCCATTTTATGAGAAACAGAGTTTAAACAATTTTTACAGTATCCTTTAAAAAAATTATGTCTAGTAAATGATGTGGCACAGTTGGAAAACCTTAATCAACCCAGTATTATTCAGTTACATTATATTCAAGGACTATAGTTCTATGTATAATTTTCAATATTGTTTATCCATATTAAACCTTAATAGAAGGTATGATATTGAGTTTTTTAGGTGGATAAATAGTAATTAGGTTAGCATACTTAAAATTCATATTCTTTTTTTCATAAAAAGTAATGTCTTCTTATAAATACGTATTATAAAAGGACTTAACCACAGAAAAATCCACTGACAGTAACAAAGACATACAGTGGAAACTGCAATTCAAATCTTAATTACTTCAAGATTTTCACAGTCAAAACTAGTCTGATCTGGCATTTTAAAGAATAAAATAAATACATTATAAACATAAGTAGTTCATGTTTTATCCTTTATCATTTCCCATTGTTCTTAATTTTACATAGCTATGTAAGTAACAGGAATTATTTAATTCAACAAAAATCATGATAATAAGTTATCATTTGTTACTTATGGTTTTAAAAAATATATTAGATTCCTAATATATCATTAAAGTTCAAGGCCACCACAACTTCTTTCTCTAAATATATTCTCTCCAAGGCCATCTGACAATACTCCTTTAAAATCTGAAATTGTGCCAGTGGAAACAAACAAAATTTAAAGTTTATGACTACAAAATAACCAGAGAGAACTGAGTGATACTTATCAGCTGATCTCATAAACATCCCATTCACAATATCTTAAAATAGTGTAATTTCTAGCAGTGACATGACAGCTTATAACTAGGAAGAATACAAGATTAGTGATTACAGCTAGTCAACCTTTTGAAGTCCAGAGGAAAGCCAAATCAAGATATTCTGTTCCAAATTAGTAATGCTATCAGATATTTAATTTGTTGGTCCTTACCATGGGACTAATTTTCAGGGACTCAAACCCACATATTCTTCAAGTTGTGGAAAATCTTAGCCAATATTCAAGAGGCACGTAAACCCATTTTGTACTTACAGTTATCACACAGAAATTCTGAAGGCCAACAAAATAAAGCACTATCCATTTGTCATCAGAGGTTCAAACGACATAAAAGGTCCATATTTTTGGTTCCCCTGAATAGTAGTTTGTGTTCACATTTACCAAAAAACAATATCAAACAAACAAAATTCTGGTTGTAAAATGCCCAGGATGATATATTATGTAAAATTTCAGTTATTAGAAAGAACTAAGTCCAAAGTTTGCTTTGACAAATGTTTAACAAATGTTGGCTAAATAAATGAACAAATACATTTATGGATGTATAAATGGATAAAGCAGCTATTGTAATTACCTCACAATGATGACATATTGCATTTATAGTAAATATTATGTGCTTTAAAGGCTAAGCACTTTATACACATTAAATCATTCAATCCTTCTAACATCCCTAGGAAGTAAGGACTAATACCATTCCCTTCTGAAGTACCAAGAAGTTAAGTAACGTATCCAATCAGCCCATCAGGAACTGGCAGATCTAAGAAGTCTAGCTTCAGAATTTGCATTCTTAAATAGTGTACCATAGAACAATGAAAGAATCTTTCATAATAGAGATGCTACACTCAGTACTTACTTGAGCATCAAATTATATTAAAGATTACTCACAATATCTAATTTTCCTTTACATAGCTCAATGTCTTAATTTTGATTCAATTCCTATAGTGTCTTCCAAAGCTGATTACAGAAAACAAAATGTAAACAACCAATCTGTAATAAAAAAAAATAGGCAACCCTTTATTGTCGTACACACAATATGCACTTGGTGACATATAATTGTGTCTATTCTGAGTTGCATAACCTAAAGCAATTGTTCGAAACAATTTTAACTACCCTAACACACTTAGAAGAAAACATACAAATGTGTGAGAGCTCCCTATATATACTTCCATACAGATGAAACCTAAAATTTTTCTTCTTAGAAAAAAGCCCTAAGGTAAATCACAATCCTTACAAGCATTAACGGTACATAGGTAATGATTGCTCTCCATGTGTGACACCACAGACCAGATGGACTACGGATTTTGAGCACTTTTTTGCAAGCTAGATGCAATTCAGTCTTCTCTGCCACTCAGAAATGCGCAGTTAAACTCTTTGAGACAAATATCATACAGAGAAACATGAATATCCTCTAATTTATATATATTTAATAAATACATATTTCACAACGTTGATGCTTTATGGTAAATAAATAATAACTTGCAAGGAGTTACACTGGAACAATCAGGGTCTGTGCTATAGAGTAACACAGAAAGGATGTGGAGGTGTCATGTAAATCTCTCCTTTCTATTTCCCAGCATATTCCTTTCCCCAAGTCTCAAACCATCTACCTCTCTCTCTATCACAGTGTCTTTTAAGAGGCCCCCCGAGGGAAAAAGAATGGTATCAGAAATCCTCCACTCATCTTCCTTCCCTTCCTTCTTTCATAATTACTGAAAAACCAGTATGTGTCAGAGACTAGTCACTTGGATTATCACAGTCAACAACTCCACGTGTCCTGGCAAGTGATCATAAAACTGGAATATTAAAAATAAATTATTTGGGAGAGTATTATACACCACAAATACAGAAAGTTAAACTATTCCTCTATTTACCTGCTTCCCAGACTACATAAGTCTTGAGTACAGTGAGTGGCCTAATTTGTCTTTGTATCCTCTGTTACTAGAAAAAAGATAAGCACATGGTAGGTGCCTAAGGGGGGTTGGGGGGGTGGAATCCAATCAATCAAGAAGCCAGTGAAACAAGAAACTGCTACAAAATACTGTTGACAAGTGGTGAAGATGTAATATCATCATTAAAAACATAATAGAACCTTGGTTTTTCAAAATCTATGGGTGAGACTGACAAATGCCATTGTTACTTTTCTGTTAGCTTTTATTTAAATGCCAAAAGGGAGTAAACTTGAGTTCAGTTAACCTTAACAAGTTCATTCTCTCTTATGAGTAAAAATGAAACCAGATTAACAAATTCTTATGAATAGAAGGGACAATCAGGGCAGGTGAAAATTACTAAGAATTACAATAAATATAATTTTATTGTGCTTTTCAAAGACATGGTTATACATAATCGTCTGTTATGCAGAAAAATCACTATACATACAGAAGTGAAACAAGGCATAGACATTTGTGACCCAACAAAATCATTTAAAAATAGTGGAAGCAAAGTTCACTTGCATCTCTTTATAATGTCTACAGTTAATTAGTGGAAACAACAGTCAGGAGATTTCATAAGTTCTGGTTGAGAATTATCTCAAGTAGCCCTAGATTGCCGTGTTGAGTTCTTCTCTCAATTAAACTTTTCGTCATTTTTCTTCATCATTGACATTAGTCCATTAGCTTTCACTTTCTACTACAGCTTTTATATCTGCCTAGAGCATACTGTATCTTATTTTTTGAGAAAGCAGGTAAAAAATGTTATACAAATTGATAAATTTATATAGTATATAATACACTAATACATATATAAATGTATATGTGCATATATAAATATATGCATATGTAAATATATAATGCATAAATATATATGTAAGTATATTTAGTGCATCTATGTTTTCAGTACTAATAGCTCATAAGCAGTGAACTTAGGATTTAAACCCAGATATGTCTGATTCTAAAGATAACTCACCTGATACTTCTATATATAAATGAGGCATACTTTGAATTAATTTTACTAAGCATCTCATTATATAGATATACTTATGAATATATATTATATATACACAGATTATATGTATTAATATACCATATGTATATATCTGAATATATGTATGTTACACATACACATATATACATATATATAATAATAACTTCACCCACTGATTTCAAAGCATCATATGTAATTAAGTACCTAACCCACAGCAAAATAAGGAAATATTAGGCACAATTTAGGACTGAAGTAGATTCTTTAGAGTTCACTAAAATACCACATGATGTTTATTTTTAATATAGTTTTTTGTATTTTTGTGACCTTAAAAATGACTTCAATAATATAAACATATTGCTTGTTCTGTAACAATAGAATCCAGACATAATCAAGGTAAAATTTAGGGAAGGCTTCATATTAAAAAGTAATACATACACAACAAAATATCCCAAGGCCCTAATTATTAGACCTTAATTTGGTGAAACCAAGACCTAAGACCATGCTAATATTTTTGATAGTTCCTTAGAATGTGTTATGATAAACATACCTTGGCTACAATATTGGCATATAATGCTTGATTTCATTCTCCCAGACAGTCAGACACAAAGACACATTTTAACATAGCCCTGGCACAACACCCTATTGTATATGTTTCCTATTACCTGCTATAACTACCACATGCTTAGTGACTTAAAAACAAACAAACAAACAAATGTATTCTCATGAAGAGGGAAAAAGTCTAAAATAAAGGTATGGATAGAGCTGCATTCCTTCTGAAGGTTTCAGAAAGAAATCATTCCCTTGTCTTCTCCACTTTCTAGAGGGTTCCACTTCCGTGTCTCTAGCCCCTTCTACCTTCCAAGCATACCACTCCAGCCTCTGGTTCCACAGACATATCTTTCTCTACTTCTAACTCTATTGCCTCTTTTTTTATAAAGGCTGTCATAATTATATTGGGCCCACACCAATAATACAGGGTAATCGTTCAATCTTAAAATCCGTAACTTAATCACATCCACAAAGTTCTCTTTGCCATGTAAAGTAGCATATTCAGTGATTTCAGGGACTAGGATAGAAACATTTTTGTAGGGCCATTATTCAACCTACCACATGTATACATATTCTGTATATAATTTGTTGGGTTTTATCTGTATCACTTTATAGGCTTTGCCTTTCCACATAATAATATGTTTTAAGGCAATATATTTATGATAACATCTCTGTTATGGAACTGTCAAATGCACCTACTGAATTATATTTTATATACATATTTCCAAACACTTTCCATAGAGTTACTTAAACACAGCACATTAATATCTCACTTGCATTCATTTATGCAGGTTTTTTTTTCTCGAAAATTCATCGAATTCTCTTTGAAACATTACAAAATGTTAAAAAAAATTCCTTTGCTTCAGCTCCAAATCACTTTTTCCATTCATAACGTGCCTTCTACAGAAATTACTACAATCTTTCATCAAATGTTTATAAATTCTAATTAGGGAAGCAGAAATTTCCCCCTTGAATTAAATTGTAACGTTAAAACTAAAATGATTACTAATATTTATTAGACCATGAAGTACCCAACCCAGGGAATGCTCTGTTCAGAAGTAATTTTTGTGACTTTTCCAAGTTTCTTCAATTAAATGCTCCAGCCAGACACAATACTGTATTAAGATATAATAATTAAAATGAAGTATGTAAACGACACAACACAAAAAATATGGGTCCCTATAATTTCTCCATTATCTTCTTATCTTCCTTGTATACAAATTGTGGCATATAGAGGTAAGGGAATTTAACATCAACAGCCAATATTACATTATAATGACCACATAAAAGAAAAAGCAAGTCAAATCTTGACTATAATTTCCAAATCGTGACTAACACTTGGTCCTAAACCAAATATGGACCCTAGGCAAGTTCATGAACTTTCACAATGTTTTATTAACACATAATTAATCACAATTTATTCTCATTGAGAGTTTAAGATTTGTGTCACAGGTGTTTGGGATCAGTATTTGCTTTGTATCCACTGTTATAGGTTTCCCAGCACAGAAAGGAAGTAGTTGCATTGATTAGACCACACCTATGGGCCAAGAATAATATTTGCAGAATTTAGTTGAAGAAGTATGCTTGAAGGCATAATAGTTGTAATAGAATTTATATGGTCTTTTTCATCTTCAAAGGATTTTTTTAAGTGTAGCACAAACTAAGAAATCAAAATATTACAGACCTTGATACTAACTCACATGACCATAGACAGCTGGGATATCCAACTGGATTGACAGATCCTAGAAATATTCTGAAGCATTTTTCTAGAGATAGGCTGTTTACTCCCTACTCTTTGTTCTCTGAAAAGTTCTTATGGTTACTAAAAACAGATCAGAGAATAAGTAGAACTTCCATTCTGGCTCTGCTACTATCTTAGCATTAGGAGCAAATCACTGAGCCTTTTTATATGTAAAATTAACATTGTAGAGCAGGGTATCTCTGCTATTTTCTCTGATACTTAAAAAAAAATTCTATAAGCACAGCAATGAAGTACTGGGAGGAAAAAGAAAAGTCCTTCTGGAATTGATCAGAGAAGCCCTGATACATGGTAATGTGTCTTGACCATCAGACTAATTAAATATCTGCATTAATGAAAATTACCTAATCTAAAAATTTTTAAACATGTTTTTTTTTCAACTCTTGGGTCCTAAATATTTGTTATACTGTGAGTATTGAATTTAAACACTTCATCACCTGATAATAGACACTATATTATTCTCAGTGGAGAAGGATAACAACAGTTAATTATGTAATAGTTTGATACAAGAACAAGTTCTATTTATTGAGACCAACTAAGCAGCTTTAGAGAGGAGAGTTGCTGAAATCGACCTATAGTTACAGGACGTAGGTCATTTGGGGTAGCTTCATCTTTTGAGGTGAAGTTGATCTGATGAAATAGAACTAGAAAATGTGGAGACTCTATACAGATAATTTTAATGAAATGATTTGTATTCTTCAAATATAGTATTTAATATTTTGGAGAAATGTTTTTGTTTTCTGATCAACTATTTATCAAAGTCTACTAATGTAGTGTTACAAACAAGAACAAAAAGTGTAACTAATCAAGGGACAGACATCTTCTTAGAGGCACTTTCCTATTAAATCTATATCTGTTCCCTTCTATTTTAAAACTCTACTTAGACAATACAGGGGCACCTGGGTGGCTCAGTCTGTTAAGCATCTGACTTTGGCTCAGGTCATGGTCTCGTGGTTCATGAGTTCAAGCCCCACATCGGACTCTATGCTGACAGCTCAGAGCCTGGAGCCTGCTTTGGATTCTGTGTGTGTGTCTCTCTCTACCCCTCCCCTGCTCATTCTCTGTCTCTGTCTGTCTCTCAAAAATAAGTAAACATTAAAAAAAATTTAAAAATACATTACTTACACAATCCAATGGTTTATTTCCTTATAATTAAATCATCTCCATATAAAAATGATGGAGGTATTGATGGGGTGATCCAAAGAGTCTGATAAAACAAAACAAAACAAAACAAAACAACCCCAAAGAGTCTGATAAAACAAAGATAATTTGGCCCCACATGTGTGTCAGAAGTTCCCTAACTTGAGACAAAATTAAATATTTTTCATTTCACAGTATGCACGAAATTCAGTAAAATATTCTTAGATTCAGTAGCACTGTAGATATTTTTAAATGTGCATATTTTAAACAGTCAAATCAGCATGAAATCATACAAATATAGGAACTACCGCAACCATAACTAACTTTGGCTATTTAGACATGAGATTATCTATCCATAACTAACTTGCACATACTGGGACTTGGAGAGTTTAATGACTTTTTGATCAATTACATAATGCCTAAGGTTGTTTTTTCCCCATAATTCAGTACTCATCTCTTTTCTTTTTATCCTCTCATGAGTAAATGGTACCAGGCTTTTGATCTGTATATTTCCATCACAATAACATGGTAGGGGAGGAAAGAAATCTCTTTTTACAGTGTTCATTGCCAGGAATTTATGAATGATGTGCTAATTTTTGTAAGTGTGCCTAAATACAGTAAAAGGGTGATTTCATGAATATTTACACAAGATAAAAATATATTTAAAAAACAATATTTTCACTTTCCCTTTTTATCCACACATTACAAAGACATCTTTCTCAGACTTATTCTAGAATCTTAGCTCAGAATATTCTTGCGAAGAAGGCAAACAGAGCTGTCATACTGGGCTTATAAATTCTCACAAAGAATCTCTGGCTTCCTGCCAATCAGAGATTATTTCTTATTGTATTCAGTGGCCATCAGTCCTAACAAGTTCTGGGAAAACTTTCCAAGAGGGCCTTAAGCCCTCTTAAGAACATTTGTTCTTCATTAATAAAAAGACATCA
The DNA here is from genome assembly GCF_007474595.2 of Lynx canadensis. Lineage (NCBI taxonomy): Eukaryota > Metazoa > Chordata > Mammalia > Carnivora > Felidae > Lynx > Lynx canadensis. Next base: position 152,912,330 of record NC_044306.2, on the reverse strand, counting down.
AATTTTGGATAATCCATAAAGAGTAATAAAAGACTTTCCATTTTTATTAAATATTAACATGATACAATTGATGATATGTTACTAAACTTCACAACCAATGATACTTTTATAAAAAAAATCTATAATTAAGAATTGACCTAAATTTCTGATGTAGAAGCAAATTACCAATGCTGCTAACGACAAATTCATTCACAGGATTTCAACTCTGTTACTTCCCAGTATGAAACTGGATTCCACCTTGGATTCTAGAGTGAATTTGGAATCCAACTTAAGTTCTGTCCAAAAGTAGTGGCATCAGAAATCCTACTAGTGTCTTACTGTATTCATTTGTAAAATTGGGATTATGTTTGTCTCACTTAACTCCAAGGTCACAGGTATTTGAAGCCATATTAAATTTAATACTAACACAATAAAAATCTCTATATTAAAAAACACATTGATGTACAGGGCTAAAATTTAAGCATCCATTTATTTTTTCTTTCCTGTGGTGTCTTATCAAATCTCAAAGGCTTCATACTCGTCCCTTTTAAAAAAGTGTCAGAAATGAAATCCTCTGGTTTCAGAATTGAAAACAGTATTTATCTGTTCATAAAACATCATAGTAGAATCATTCTTCCATTTAATTAATTACTTGCAAAGAAGCTACCATTTGCCAGGCACTATTTTAATGGCTGGAAAAACAGCAGTGAACAACATAACCAAGTCTCATGCTTTTGTGAAGCTACATTCAAAATACTATTGATTTATCTATAAACCATTAATGTAATGATCAAGAGACCACCAAGAATAATCATACCATTAACTCAAATATTTTTGTGATATCAGGTAGTGTATCACATTTGTTTTTTCAACCTATTCTTACGTGAATTCCTCCCCCCATACCCCCCACATCAGTTAAATCAATCAAGCAAGCTCATTTACCTCTCAGAATTATATATATGAATATAATTATTAATGTAAATGTGAAAGTATATACATGTATATAAATATACATACATACATACATGTATATATTTTTATATATTTTCATCTTGTTTGGAATGACCTCCCATATCTGGCTTCTAAAATATAAGCTGAAGACTGTGGAAACAAAAAGGAAGGTAGTGAATAACCACATGGGATTGAGGAGCAGTATGAAAGAATTTAAATAAAGAAATACGTGAGCTAAAGCTTAAAATGGAAATTTTCCATCAGATAAAAAGGGCAGGGACCATTTGGACTGAAGGAATATAAGTACAATGACTAAGTGCTAAGAAAATGTTATATCACACTTTGTGATGTTTGCATGAAGGATATGTATTGTAAGCAAAAGCAGGAAAGAAAGCTGGAATAAGAGTTAAAAACCAGATAATATGCTGTATCACTGATGTTATAATTAGGATAGTTTCTATTGTCATTGTTATTATTATTATTAAAATTTTACTTTTGGTGTAAAACCAGTGCCTCCAATAGATTATGAGCTTTTGAAGATAGTGACTGGTCTTTTACAATTTTATTTTATTTTATTTTTAAAATATTTATTTATTTTTGTTTTAAAGAGAGATACAGAGTATGAATAGGGGAAGGGCAGAGACAGAGGGAGACACGGAATCCAAAGCAGGCTCCAGGCTCTGAATTGTCAGCACAGAGCTGACACGGGGTTCAAACTCACAAACAGTGAGACCATGACCTCAGCCGAAGTTGGATGCCCAATCGACTTAGTCATCCAGGTGCCCCAAAGTCTTCTACAGTTTTACGCCCTACTTCCTGATACAAGCAATTGTACACAGGAATCACTTGGTAAATGTTTGTGATTGCTATTACTGACACTGCTGCAGTTGGTGCTGATGGCGCATGCAATTTATTTCATTGCTATTAAACAATGAAATTAATACAATTGCTTACTAACAATGAAAAGATCTATAGAAATCAAGTGAGATTGAAATGGCTTGGTGGAGACTGCTTTTAGTTGGGACTTGAATGATAGGATATGAATAAGTAGAAAATAAGAGAGAAAAGGAATTTAAACAAACAAACAAAAAAATGTCCAAAGGCTCATATATGCAAAATAGCAAAATGGAGAAAGTATATGCACATTAAAGATACTGTCTTCTGGATTGATGTACTTCACTAATAAATGTTTGGATAATAAATTTAGATAGTTACGCCGGGTCCAAAGTACTAAAGATTTTGTAAATTAGACTGAGGTTAAATTGTATTGTAAATAAGAAAATACACATGCACAGGTACATGTGAACACACACACAGTCTATTTGCACAATTATAAAGAAACTACCATCATGAAAATGGCACAGTAAGATGATATCCCCGCCAAACTGTGTAGGATATCTGGGATGGAAAGGAGATTGGTGGATCAAATGAGATGGTAAGAAACCATAAAATCATTGCTCTTCATAGGAAAAGAAGAAAAGATAATTGGGCCCTGATCAATTGTACTATCTTTTCTTAAATAAAGTGTGTTCTTTTTCCAAGGGAATTACAATGCTCTAACTGCTCAAACTCAAACCCTACAACCACTACCCCCAGATAGCTTATGAAAAATAATTACATACCCAGTTGAAAACTTCAAGGATATCATGCTCCCTATATACAAATATTAAATTGATCACAAATTAATCACAAATTAAATTGATTACAAATATCCACTGAGTCACTTTAAGTTGTTTTTTTTTTAATCTTTCCTCATCTTTATTACAATGCTACCATAGTTCAAGGCCTTGCAATCTTGCTAGACAACTTAAACTGCCACTAGTTGGTACAGGGTTGTCATCACCTATAAAGTTCAAAGCCCTTAGCTTGGCATACAAAGAGCTTGACCCTATGCTTCTGGTAACACCTTCTTTCATTACCCTATCAGACGCATGTTATGCCAGCCGTCAAGATTTTTCTGTTCAACTGACTGAGGACAACATTTCAAAAGTCTGGAGGCCAACAGTAGAGACAAATTCCACAGAGATATCAAGCATGTTTGGAACTGAAAAATTAATTTTTAGAGTTAGCTACAAGATGGCTAGTGGTTTTAGACTTAAAAAAAAAGAAAAAGGAAAAAAAAAACCCCAAGAATATTAGCTTACATGAGTAAAAAATAAAAGGGAAATTAAAATTAAGTTATAACCACAAGAGATTATAATATTGTATAATTATGAAAGAGAAGTGAAGACACAGAAATCTTGTTGAGTAAGAGGCCAGTAAAAGAGACAGGTGGAGATGGTTTACGTTATAAACAGACGAAAGAGCTTACATTCATACACACTTGTATAACTCTATTCTGAATTCACTAAAACACAGCAAACGCTTATGTATACTAACTGTTGTAAATCCGAAAACAACCCCATGAGGTAGGTACTGGTATTGTGCCCATTTTCCATATGGGAATACTGAAGTAGCAAGAAGCTACTAAATGGTATTGGATTGATCGAAGCCGGAGAATGTGAAATCAGAGTCTACATGTTTCATCACTGATGCTACCATTCTATATTGCAGGAGTTGTGTCTAGAAGAGGCAGGACAACTTGGAATACTTAGGTACTTCAGATATGTACAAGTTGCTTTATATTCCTTCAAGAAATCCAGATATTTAGCATCGTAGTATTACTTAAACTTATCATACAAGTTAGGTTAGTCAATGCATATTTTAGTTGTTTCTAATTCCTAACATAAATGGTACATGATCTTCATTCAACATAACAAAATTTTTCTTCCCTGCCCCCCCCAACTATGAGATACCAAGAATCAGGATCCATTACTCTTTAAAATTCTACATAGTCTAACAGTTCTTACTTGCAAAGGCTGGTTGAAGCCTCTTTCTTAAATCTGAACAGAATTACAGGATTCTGACAGTAAGTGACATAAAAAACATTTGAGTTAGGAAGAAAATGTATGTGAATCCATGATCAAGTAACCATAATGCAGATAACAGGGTATTTTAGCTTGTCTTCTTAGCAGTTTGAGCTGATTATTCATGATCTTTTTCAAAACTATCCTGATTTATTTTAGTAATTGCAGTAGCACAGTTCAACTTGTGTGAGATATGTGTTTATTAGTCTATTTTCTCTTATGTTTGCATTTACCAAAAGGAAAGCAAACTGATTGGGATCAACTGTATTTAATTGACGTAGGCAAAATAAATATGTTTGATGTTTTTAAAAAGTAGGAAATACACTTACATTATAAGAATTTCTGTTATGTGGGTAGCTATGGTATTGTATGTGCTTTATTTCATTAATTTTTTGCAAAGCTTATAGATTGCACTAACTGCTTATTTTCTAGCTATCAAAAATAATATTTCTCTTCACAGATACTTGCCAGTAATATCACAAGATGTTGACATTGAGTCTTTGTAAATGTTACTGTAATATTTACATACAACAGAGTTTAAAGGAAAATAGTTAAGTAAAACAGAGTTCTTTGTCTCTTAATAATCTTTAAATAATTATTTGAAAATAATTATTTCCAATATCAGTAATATTTCCATTAACATCATAAGGCATTTATGCACAGTCAAGATGAATATTACTAAAAAGGTTTCATATAGATGTTATCAAACAAAATAAATAAAGTGTTCTCTGGGTTATTAATTCAACAAAGGTCTTTATAATGTATGAATAATACAGTAAGAAAGGAACATTGCTATAAAAGAGGAGATTCCAGAGGAGAGACTGAGATCTGGATAAATATTGTACTTTAATACTATGTCTACAAAATTGTAGTGATAATGATGCAGAAAGAATAAGATTATGGAAAATATATGAATCTATTGTTTTTATGAAATATATTAATATTTTCCCTAAATTTTTGCAAAGAAAAACAAACACAGGGTGGAATTCTCTGTTCTTGTCAGAGGAGATATAAATTTATTTTCTAATAATTTATAATAGAAACACATACTTCAATTAAATGAGTTCTGTCTGTTATTTTTCAATAGATATTTCCAACATTATTTTTTTTTTGAGCTACATTAATGCTAAGGTTTGACCTTCCTCACTACTGTGTCTGTAGATGCCCCCTTTTAAAGCTATTGAACGTCAAAACACATCACACCAAATCTGACAATCACAAGTTCAAAGGCTTATTACTCACCCAGTCATTTGCAAATCAAGAGGTATTTTTGGGGGAGGGAGGGGGTACCACTACAAGGAGGGTTCTCATGTCTGGGAGGAGAGAGAGAAGAGAGAAAAGAAGGAAAGCCGAGTCTCAAGAGCCATTTTGTTAGCCATTTTCACTGTTATGTGTTTGGGCTGGTAGTTGGAAAGAAAGATGAGAAGAAGCTGATGGTTGCCTTGTGTGCAACTTATTAAGCATTGTAGAAGCAAGTAGGGTTGGGATTTCTGTCTATCATCTGCCAAGGCCTTTATTAACTGTTCATCCAAATGTTATTTTACTGTGAATGACTTATTGCCTCCAAACTTATTTCTCCACCATTTAACTACCAAAAATATATTCACTGTTTCAGACATAGAAAGTTAACAATTTTCAAGATGATAAGGCTTGTCAATATACTTGCTTCTTGATTTTCCAATAATTTCAATTTACCATATTATTCTAACACTCTACTAAAAATGAATAATATAGAGTAATTAATTGAAAAATGCAAATAACCAATAAATATGAAAAAAGTGCTTTGCTTCATGTAGATTAAATCATTACTGATCCAGTTGGCAAAATTAAAAAAAATTTAAAATCATCTTATATTGGGGTGCCTGAGTGGCTCAGTCAGTTAAGCGTCCAACTTTGGCTCAGGTTATGATATTGTTCTTGGGTTTGAGCCACACATTGGGCTCTATTCTGACAGCTCAGAGCCTGGAGCCTGTTTTGGATTCTGTGTCTCCCTCTCTCTGCCCCTCACGTGCTCACTCTCTCTTTCTCAAAAGCAAATAAACATTAAAAATATTTTAAATAATAAAAATAAAATCATCTTATATTATTAATGGTGTGAGAAAGCCAATACTTCCATAGTTTATTTGTAAACTCACAAGCTTTTTCAAAAAGTAAGTTTATAATATTTACTTAATTTAAAATGTACAGGGGCGCCTGACTGGCTCAGTCAGTTGAGCTTCCGAATTCTGCTCAGGTCAAGATCTCACTTTCATGGGTTCAAGCCTTGCGTTGGGCTCTGCGCCGACAGCTCAGACCCTGGAGCCTGCTTTGGATTCAGTGTTTCCCTCTCCCTCTGCCCTTTCCCTGCTCGCGCTCTGTCCCTCTCTGTCTCTTAAAAAAATAAAATAAAACATTGAAAAAAAATAAAGATAATATAATGTATATGCCTACAGAAATTTATCTTTACCACTAAGTAAACATAGGTGTAAATTAATGCTTACTCTAGTATTATTTATAAGAGGGGAAAATAAAAGAGATAAGAAGAAAGAAATAAAGGGAGAGAAAAATAAAGGGAAAAAGGGAGAAAAACAAAGGTTGGAGGAGAAAAAGAACAATCTGAATGACAGAATATTCACAGTATATCCACTCTATGGAATATACTACAACTGTTAAATAGAGCTAGGTAGCTTATATGTAAATACTAACTTGGAAGGTTTTGCAAAAAATGTTGAGAAAAAAATTAGTTTGGAACATTTGGAAACACCTAAGTCGCCATAGTGAAAATCTGTCTCAATTTGAAAATATGATCTAGGCTATTTGAGTAATCATCAAGAAAAACTACCAGTTAACAAACTCAATTGGACCTGAGTGTATCTTTGTTGTAATGTAAGCACAGGTCTAGATCTTTTTATTCTAACAGATGTAGGGCTTTTGCCTACAGGTATCAGGATTCCTAGGCATTTTACATGGATTACTTCATTTAATATTTCTTGTAACCGCATGAGTTAGATGCTATTATCCCATGTAATATCTAAGTAAATAAATGAAGTACAAATTCCTAAATAAAATGTCCATTGCCATTCAATTTGTAAGAAGTTCCATACAGTCTGACTACAGAAATTTAGTCTTTACCTCTATACTATACTGACTCCACAGATCTTTAAATGAGCACTGACCTATGTAGACACAAGATGTGTGTGTGTGTGTGTGTGTGTGTGTGTGTGTGTGTGCAGGAACTGGGCCTACAAATTTGTAAATATAAATACTAATACATTCAAATAATAATACTTCTTACTCATTCCATATAAATACATTAAAATTTTTAAAACCTGAATTCTAGAAATAATAGAGCAGAATAACATAAAAATGCCTACCATAACCATATTTCTTCTTAGAGATAATTTGTAGCCACATTGCGTCCTCTGGAAAACCATCATTATTTGGCACTGCCCTGTAAGGTGAGAAGAGCTAAGAGGCAGCGGAGGGTAAGTGACTTGTCTGTAGTCACACAGTCACTGCCTGACACTCGGGATGACAACTCACAAGTCTCAGATCTCTACTGAGTTCACCAGATCATGGACATTTATACAGTGAACTTCAGAAGTTAGAAACCCTTTCAAGTTCCTATTTGAACAAACTATATTTTCCAACAGTTCTTTTCAAAGAATAATGCTAGAAACCTCAAATGCCTCAGCAACTTGCTTTTTAGAAGGGCAAATCAGAAATGTCAGGTGTAGTGGATCAGAAGATCCTGCTGCAGTATCCTGGGGTTTGCCCTAGTTATTTTCAACTTGTCTAGACTAAGACGCTATACTTCACAGTTGTGTCTGCTTTTCATTATTTTTTTAAGGGTATCCATTTATAAATCTTTCCTATCTGAATTACATAAAGCTGACCAAGTTTTTCTAAACTATAAATAATTTTATCTGCACAAAATTACCATAATTGTATTAGTTGGGGTTCAATTAGAAAAAAAAACACTTAACAGAGGGAATTTAATCCAGGAAGCTGTTTACACTGGCATAGAAATGTTGAATTAGATAAAAAGGAAATATTGAGCTAACACAGGGACAAGAACTAATTATTCTTGTAGCAGCTATAATCCTACATCAAAGAGAGAAAATCAGGGGATATCAGAACCAAGAACCTGGCTGCTGCTAGTATGTCAGGGGCTTGGAGAAGGGCCTCTGAAGGGGTGTGGTGAGGCTGGTTTGGGGAATGCCTACAGAAGTTGGAGGGTGGAACCAACTGCTTCTGTGGAGACAAAGAACAATTACTAGAGTAGTGATGCCTGGAACAAAAAGCAAGTGGGAAAGATAACTCTTCCCTCCAACTGTCCTTCAATCTCCCTTTATTGCCTCCAGTTGATGGAATCTGATGGGAAGCCACTGGGCAAGGGTGAAACATTTTGCTGGGTCTCAGCTCTAGCATGGAAAAACTGACAATAGTAGGGTGGAATCACATTAGAGACAAAAGTTTGGGTTGTGGTGTGTGTGTGTGTGTGTGTGTGTGTGTGTGTGTATGTGAGTGTGTAGGGAAGGAGATGAGGAATACACATAAATATGTGCGGGCTTCCTATAATTTTGGTTTGTACTAGAACAATAAATATTGCTTAGTAACTGATGGTTGACTTGTACTTGAAAGCCTTTCATGGTTGACTTGTATATTAAAAGATAATATACTAACACCTCCACCAAGTAATAAGGTTGTATATATAATGGAAGCAGTTTCAGTTTTAGAACAGCACAAAACAAACTTAAATTCCAGTTGTGCCACTTCCTAGCTGAGTAATATAGGAAAAACTACTTACCTAATCTTAACTTCTTTTCATCTCTGTAAAATCAAGATAGTATCCGTTTTTAAGTTGTTATAAAGATTAAAGACACCATATTTATATAAGCTAGCCAATGCCTCTTACATAGTAATGCCCAATGTAATACTATTGCTGTTGATAATAAGCACTTCCATTTGAATAATCTTATTTAGTCTTCATAAAACCCCAGTAAAGAGAAGAACTCAAACTCTAATGAACACTTACAGATTGAAGGTTTATAGAGATGATCTTTGTTATGGCTATGAGATATACATACTGTCTTGTTTTTCCATATAAGAAGAATTAAGTTTGGATGGTGGAAGTGATACTCAATTCTGCACAGTTATCATTCAAAGCCATTGTAGTTTTGTTGTGGTGGTGGTGGTCATTGTTTTTGTTGGTTTTCAGGTTGTTTTGATTACAGGTCTAGAAATAATACATTCACCTGTTTAAAATCTCATGAATTTAGCTAAAATGGATGGTGGGGCACAACCACGGGATTTACTTTTTCTTTCTGGATCAAACACACGTTTTATTTATTTATTTATTTATTTATTTATTTATTTATTTATTTATTTATTATTTTATTTTGCTTGCCACTGTAGCCAGTATTTATTTTTTTTCTTGGTATTTCTACATATTACCTCATTGGCCACCTCGTCACTATTTATTTAAAAAGAAAATAGCAACTCCAATTACTGACACATTTGGCTTGGCTGCTTTTAGGAGTAATATATTTTTTTCTCAAAAGTTAAAATTCTTCTGTCCTTAGATCTTTATTTTGCCCATTAGAAAGTATCAAAACACAGGCGTTTATTCTCAATTTCTGTGTGGAGTAAGTATTTAACACATTTCATTTTGTGAACCAATTCAGAAAAGCAAGGCAAAGAAATAGTGATGGGTTTTTGAAAAGTTGTATACAGCTCTCAATTTTGCTGTTTTATCATTAATCTTTACTTTTAATAAATGAAAAAAAAACTCCTTTGAATTCCCTTTCTACCTTGCAGATGTTTTTTATTTTCCTTGACCATGTCTGGGGTATATATTTTATACAATATCAATAAGCCAAGATTGTGGTAACTTTAAATCAGTCTTTTTAAAATAACCTTTTGATTTTAGTGTTTTGATATATGACTAAAATTATGATATATGTACACTTCAACTTTCATACAAATTGTTCAGAGTAATTGAGAGTTTCTTCTTTTAATGTGTTATAATAATTTTCATAATTGAATGGGGAAATACATTTATGTTTTAAGATGCTAAATGATATTTAATCAATTTAATTATAAGTGTAGAAGAGTGTTGATAATCACAGATAGAAGAGGTCAGTTTAAAAAAAATAATAAATATCAAAAGACCTTCAAATATCGCTCCTTTATGAGCATACTTAATTGCTCAAACACCTTCTTGGTCAGTGAAGATGGCAACAATATTGTGAGCAATTTCGAGGAAATTTATCATCAAGAAAGCTAACTACATTTGCAACTGCTGCTTTGCACACCAAAATTTTAGCTATTCCATAGAGAATTAGCTATAAAAATGAAATATTAGTATATAATATATGAGACGTAGAGGTTCATCATTTTTTATTACAAGCAGTTTTCACTTCACCACACTAAATAGAATATGTGTACTCTAGTCTTAACTTGCAAGCCTGAAAGAAGTGAGTTGTGCCATCTAAAATTTTAGCACTTTTTATTTTCCTATGGATCGGTGGGCCATTCATATACTCAGTGACCTTCTCCTTGCCAGAATACACTCACTGAATTCATCATTCAAACTAACAAAAGGATTAATGTTCTTGTACAAAAATATTCATCTTAGTTCAAATAGCTGTGCTTCAAATTCACTACTTCAAATCCAAATGGAAGCACGGGCACAAATAGCAAGACTAGCAATTTCTTTATTTAACTCTTCTGGTAGTTCAAGTGACGGAAGTGCTAGAAATGCCTATTAAATACTGAGTCCATTCTGAAATTTAACATTCAAAATGTATATCCATCTTTACTAACATTTTCATGCAGACCAACACCTTCTCTCCTGGATCCTGCAATAACACCAGTTAAAACTGGTGGCCCTTCTTCCACACTAGCCACACAGCTATTAGCTGTAAAGGTGTCAAATTGATGTTTGTAAAAACCAAAGTTCAGATCACGTCAACCATGACGTTAAACCATGTTTAACATACTCATTGTATTTTTAATAAAATAAGAAATTTCCAAAGTGATGAATATAGATGTTTGCTTATTTAAATTGTA